>NC_056733.1:1429150550-1429520550 GCF_019279795.1 Protopterus annectens | reverse complement strand
GCTTGGTTATGATGAGAAAATCTTTACAACACTAATTGTATCAGTAAGCTAAGGAATAAGGATTTGTCTGTGCTGTGATATATAAAAAAGGCATCTTGGAAGCAACAAACCAGAAAGTGAGTTCCTCTAACAGAATTTCCATGTAGGGTAAGAGAGTATTACCCAAAAATTCAACACTTGTGGAGTACATCAGTCAATATGAGGCTTCCTGTGTATGTGGGCTCCAACCAACTCAGGTCAATACTTCTCTAGTTGTTTCTGAAGTTGAAAACAAGGCCTGGCAGGGCCTGCAGCTGAGATTTATGTGCAATCAGCCTGTCTCAATAAAGGAGACTGTAATTGTAGGGTAACAATACGTTTATGGACTGCAGTCCTTCTTTCAAGGTATTGCAAAACTGTAAATATTTGATAAAAAATTATTTGGGAAAGTCGAGTTGTCTATCCCTGTTACTCATAAAGGTATGCTTTCTATATTCAGGAACATGCATACCACATTGCTTGTGCTGTCTATTCACTCGGACAGGTTCCACTAAGTGTACACTTAGTATAGACTTAGTGGTAATCTTTATGAATCCCAGCCATATGTTCTTTCTTTTTCTAAATATACTTTTTTATATACGTTTGCTTCCAGTGTCTTTGGCTGGAACATCTGACAATGGGACTGACGTCCTGGTTTACTGTTTCTAGCCTGCCAATTTTTTATACAGCATAGAATAGTCCATTTAATTTCCATTAGCATAAGCTTCAAAAACAAGATTTTACTAAAAGAGAGAATCACAAAGCACTTACTAATGAGAGTGAAACATAAAACACTGAATACTTCTCTACCACTAAAAAAAAAAGCCCGGTATCATTAAAGCCCCAGCTTACTGTTACTGTTACGGAAAGGGTTTTCAGTAATGTAATGTGAAGAGTTAGGGATAGGGTCAGGGGTAGGGTTAGGGTTATGGTTAGGGATAGTACACATGAGTAAAGTGTGCAGAGAGCTTAGTTACTAAAAACCCTTTCCCCAACAGTACCACTGCACGAGACAAAAGGACACAGAACACACACAACACAGCACAACACAAAACATGCCCAGCACTGAATCTATCCCTTTACCTAATCTTTACTTTAACACTTGCATGTACACACCAACTGCTATAACACTGTCTTGCACATCTTTACAATGACCACTGATTCACACAAATGAGCATTCACTCTATTACTCATTTGTGCATTCTATTTTTTTTACACCTACAGAAACTTTTCAACCAAGTGAGTATTCATCCTTTTGAGTTACACCTATATAACAGAAGTTTTTCCTACAAGCTCTGTCCTCTAATTCTACCATTTTTTTGAGTCATCTCTTCTTGAACAGTCTCATAGCCAGCCAGCCTTTTCTTCTTTTGATCTCTGATTTTTGCAGTTTTACCAGTTTGAGATATCTGTTTAAAGTTTCTTCCATTTTTCAAGCCTTTTGTTGTATGAGTTATTTGATATACTCCTTCAGTGTTTCATTTATTTTATCAGGTCTCAGCACATTTTCCTTATTTTTTTCCTCTAGACTACAGGAAGTCATGTCTTGCACCAAAACTTGTGCTTGAACTGCTTTTTGCTGAATAGTTGCAGGATTCATCCCAGACATTGTTTTCTCCTCACCTTTTGTGATTTTCTTTCAAATTCTCTGAATTTCTTTTTTTGCTGGCATACAGGCAGTGCACTTACTAGCCAGTAACTGAAATTTACCCATAAAGACAAATTCAGTGGCTCTCTTTTCTGAGTTTCTATTTTCACACTGGTAGAGCTGAAATTAAGTTGTTACTCTGTATGCAGCCATCTTGGAAGTCCTCTCTCTGCACTGTGTTTTGATCTAAAACTGCACTGACAAGCACCCAACAAGTCATGAGATTTTAAATGTCAATAAAGTTATTATAAATTACCTCTTCAATAAGCTTTCCAACAAACTGAAGGTTTATGACAAGGTGCTAATTACCCAGTATGTTAGCATCCAAAAGTGTTTTTTGAGTATTGGGATAATCAAAGTTTTTTAAAACTGTTGGAAAAACGCCAATCCTCAAAGAACAGTGAAAAAGTCTAAAGAATAAATGATCCTAGCAAATTAAAATAACACTTTATCAGCCTCCAAGGTCGAGATCTAAGGTGCAAATGATTGGAAGTATCATGGAAACCATTCATGCGCTTGTTATAGTCCATATAATCAAACTTAGCTCAGTATAATTCTGTATCAGCCACCCCAGACCTGCAACATCCACTGACAAAATCCAGGGAGAATTATTACCTTATTGTTGTACTCTAGCCTACAGAAATGTGCAGCATCCTCATATTCTTCAATGGAAGAAACTCTACAGGTAGTAAAACAGACCAGACTGCATGGCTTGTCAACCACCAGAAAGAGTGCTTCTGGACGATTAGATGTAGATAGGTGTCTACTATAAACCAAAGCTTTTTAAACATAAAAAGAAATGTGATAAAAGTAGTTGCTAGTTAATTGTTAATAAAGTCTGTTTATCCAGCAGTTCTTTGAATTTCAACCATATATTATATGAAGAGGTGATTCTGGATGCTCTTGTCTTGATCTTGATCAGTTCAAGATGACAAACTTCAGTTGCCAAGTGCACAAATTCCTTCATAGTAGGAGTCATCTGATTCTCCCCGTTCCTGGTGATGACTTTTCTTGCTAATAAACAAAAAATAGTGTGGCTTTCCAATGTAAACCAAACTAAGACAACCAAAAAAAGCCGTTGAGTAGAATGCAGTACCAATTCCAATTCAACACGAAAATGACACCATCCACGTAAACGCTGCTAATGTTACTCCATAAAAGATGGTATTTTTTTTTTGGGACACAAGTGGGAGTAGGCGTATTAAATAAAATGAAGATATTTGGTCAGCATAAAATTTGTTATTAAAAACAGACTGTGAGAGAATTCATATTATCCCAGTATGTTTTAAGTTTTATACACTCGTAAAACATATGCTGCTAGTCAGCTTTAAAATGTAGTTTACATCTCCAGCATCCTATGTCTTTATTATACATCAATTTAAATTTATATGATGGAATAAAGGTTCTATGTAATACTGGCCAAGAGAATATCCTCCACTTTAGTGATGAAGTAGTTTGTTTTGAAGACTGGAGTATTCATTTTTAATCATCTTTAATTGGGGCACTGTTATTATCAAGTCTAAAATAATCCCAGTAGCTTTCTCTTTGACATGCTGTTGAATCTTAAGTACCTTATATATTTTAGATAAAAGTCCCTTTCCAATTATGTTCTGGTGCATTACAATAATTAATAAATCAATGAATATGGAGAATGCATTTCTAACTATTGGTTGCATTAGATTGATCTTATGCTCAACTAATTGTCTACAGTTTTGAATTTCTAACCACATATCTTTGCCTAATTTATTAATGACATGGTCAACATTTTGTAACTTCCCATTGTCTAGTAATTTATACCAGTATAACAGGTTTTTGATTTTAAAATGTGGTCACTGTTATTAAATTAAATGTATTAATACTATTTTGAGTATAGGAAACTGAAAATACAAAAAAATCCATGCCTTATACTTAGGGTTCCTGAAAATGAACATTTTAAAGGAGGTTATTATCATATTAATATAATAAGAGTTAAACAGTTTCTTTTTGTTTTCTATAAAATAGTCTTTTGCTAACCAATGAAATGAATTAGTAGATATTTTAATATGATATGATTTTGTTAAATTATTGGATTTACACCAAACACTTCCCTGAATTTCTTTCCATTTGGCATTATAATTGTTATTTAACCAAGAAATTATTGCCTTAACAATTGAGGAAAAGGAATATAATTCTAAATTTGGAATACCAATACCACCCAATGCCCAGTCTCTAATCTGATGGTTTAAAGCCAACCTAGGCTTATTAGGAAAGCATAAAAATCAAAGAAACAAAGAATTATACTCTTTTGTATTTTTGAGGAGAGGGAGGGATAAAGATTGCATTATATATATATATATATATATATATATATATATATATATATATATATGCATATATATTATATATATATATATATATATATATATATATATATATATATACATATATAATATATATATATATATATATATATATATATATATATCTATATATATATATATATCTATATATATATGTATATATATAATATATATATATATATATATATATATATATATATATGTATATTATATATATATGTATATATATATATATATATATATATATATATATATATATATATATGTATATGTATATATATATATATATATATATATATATATATATATATATATATACATATATATATATATATATATATATATATATGATTTTAGGAAGGACAATCATTTTAATTAAGGAGAGTTTCTCTTCCATAGTGAAAAAAGTTATTCCATGTATTAAGAGTTTGTTTTATGGAATTTATGCTATTATTATAATTAAGGGTTGTTATATCTTTAATATTATCAGACAATATTATCCCTAAGTAAGTGATTTTACCATCTTTCACAATGTATTTAATGTCATTTCTTATCTGTTTTATTAATATTATAATTAATGGGTAGTATTTTAGTCTTATACTTATTAAAACTGAGTCCCGATTTCTTCTGGAATATTTTTATTGTTTGGAATACTGTAATAAGAGAAGAATTGCAATCAATCAAAATTAATAGGATATCATCTGCAAATAATTGTATTTTGGGGATTAAATCATTATTTATTAGTATGCCTTTGATGTTTTTATTTGAGCTTATATAATTTGCAAAAGGTTCCATTACTAGAACAAAAAGCAATGGGGACAAGGGACAACCCTGTTTAATACCTTTAATAATCATGATTGATTGGGAAGTATATGAGCCTACCTTAATGTATGCAAAGGAGTTTTTATAGAGAAGTTTGATTAACTGTAAGAAACTGTTTGAAAGAATTATATTCCTGCAGTACTAATAGTAAGTACCCCCCAATTAACTGAATCAAATGCACTATTGATATCCAGACTAACCAAAGTTAGTTCTTTGTTTGAATTATTAGTATAATCGATTATTGATAGTATTCGCTTGATATTGTCATACGTGTTCCTGTATATTATAAACCCAGTCTGATCATTGTTTATCAACACTGGAAGAAATTGTATTATTCTAGAGGCACAGATTGCCATGAATATTTTATATTCTATATTTAATAATGAAATTGGTCTATATGAAGAACATTGTGTTGAGTCCTTGCCAAGTTTTAAAACTGGGGGGATTAGGGTGTATTTCCACGATGGTGGTACCTTCATAAGTCCTTTAACTATTGAAAATACCTCTAGTAAAATATTCAAAACATCCTTACTTATCATTTTGTGTAGTTCAGATATCATACCATCATTTCCAGGTGCCTTATTGAGTTTTAATTTATTAATTTGAATTTGAGTTCATACACTGATATAGGCTTGCCAGTTATTTTTATTTGATCCTCTGACAGTCTATTTTCAGCATATTTTTATAAATGTTTTAAATAGATCTTGTGTATCTATTACTGGTTTGTGTTGATTAATCTTATTAAAATGAGACCTGAAAACATCCAGAATATCTATTTCAGTAACTTTCTTTTTACTACTAGAGGAGTATAGTTCTTATTTGTGGTCAGATTTAACAATTATTTTTGTTCTAGTAGTCAATTTATGCATGGATTTAGGATTTATGGAATAATTTGTTATTTTAATCTTTTCTAAATTTATCATAGTTTTATGTTGTAAAATTTCTAAATATTTACTTTTAAGCTATTTATTTTTCCGTTATTTCCTTTTTGACTGTCTAATTTTAATGTATCCATTTTCTCCTATAAATCTATCATTTCTTTGCCCCAGTGTTTCTTTTTTGTGCATACCAACTTGTAATTTTGCCAAAAAGGTATGCTTTTAAAGAGTCCCATACAAAATCTCTGAGGTGTTACCTGTATGATCAATTTCAATAAAGTTTGAATTTCTTTATTAAATAACTCCTTAAGTTTTTTTTATATTGGTTATATATGCAGAAATTCTTTTAATTGCAATATTATTACTAGAATTCAGTATAACTTAAAATGTTATCTCATTATGATCTGACGGTGGGCAAGAGACTACTTTAATGTTATCTATTCTACTAATGATCTCATTTGAAACATATACTCTATTCATGATTGTGTCCCATGCCTGTGTGAGAAATGTGTAAAGAAGAGTGAGTCTGATACTGAAAACTCATTTCTATCTCTTATTATATAGGTCAGTGAACTCCATCAAAGCCTTGACTGAGGCAGGTTTCTTCCTTTTACAGCTAGTGTTTGTATCTTTGTCAGATAAAATACAATTAAAGTCACCTGGAAAAATAATGTTTCCCTTTGATATTCACATTATTTCCCCCAACTGTTGTTTAACTGTTTGTATTCTCAATCCAGGTATCCAACAGACAAACTGTATAGTTTCCTTTGAATGTCTAAAGTCACTGAACAAAACATGCCTTTTTCATCACTAAACATATTCAGGATTTTGGGTAGAGGCAAAGTCACCCTCTTCTCTTTTGATTATAATGAGAGTTAGTCAATACAGAAGAGTGTTTAGTATTAAGTCTGTCTTCTTTTATTAAAGGTGTTTCCTGTGAAAAGATAACTTGGGAATGAAATATTTTTAAAAATTTGAATAAACTACCCCTTTTACAACCATTATTTAATCCACCGAAATTAATTGATATGCATTTTAAGTTGGTCATACTACCGAAATAGGAAAACATAAGTATTACATATAATATGATACTAAAAAACTATTATTATATCTAGTGAACTGCTTACTCGTAGATATAAGTATAAGATAGGTAAGACTGCTAACTGTAAACTTTTTATCAAGAATAGTAGATATAAAAAAATAATTAATTTGTAAACTAGTATACATATACTGTTCTTTCCCGTCCCTCTCCCCCCCATGGAGTTTAAAACTTCTGTTTTAAATAGCAATCTATTCAAACACTACCACATACCCACAAATAAGCATCTAACATCACTCTAGTTATGATATATGAAAGGTCTAACTTATTTAACAAAATTAAAAGAAGTTAGTATATACATAATAGATTAACAGTCATTTGCTTGCTATAAAACTTATAAATTGTAAAGTATAGCAGATCTTGTAGTCATTTGGTTCTATTCTATTTATAAAAGCCTATGTAGTATTATAATAAATCCAATCATTTCTTTCATTTCTGAGAAAAAAAGATATTAACACAGATAACAGACAATACATATAACATTGTTTATAACAATTATTCTATATTACTAATAAAGAAGTTATGTACTTACCATAACGTTCCATGTGAGTCGATCTTCTCGCCTTCATTCTTACTGATGGGTCCAGAGCCAATCCTCGGCTCCGAGTCGGTCAAACTGCAAAGCTCGAGGTCTCTAACAGCTCGAGGCCAAAACCATATCCCATAATGCACCTCTACCTTCCCCAGATCTTGTTTGCTGCCAACTAGTGCTAAATCTATATCAGATTTTGAAAGGAAATGATATACACAACTTGTGAGATGAAACTCCTCAGAAGAACCAAAAATAACCTTGACCCCCACTCAAACTTCCAGACATTGGATGAGGGTAAGTGGGGGGGGGGGTCGTAAGAATGAAGGCAAGAAGAACAACTCACATGGAACGTTATGGTAAGTACATAACTTCTTTATGTGAAGTTGTTCAATCTCGCCTTCATTCCTACTGATGAGTAGCATCCCCAGCACCACAATCTGGAATTGGTTTGGATAAAAAGGTTTTATCATGAGGTGCTGAGATGAATTTATTGGGCCTCCTAGGAACGGGCTCCATAGTATCTGGTGACTCCCATGCCCTTTGAGATGAAAGGTCCATCAACTCATCAAAGGGTGGAGAAAACCAAGAGGTGGAGGATTGAGACCCAAAAGCCTTCAGGAACACCGATTCATCCTTAGTAGGGTTAAGGGGCTGCCAGTCATCCCTCTTCTTAAAGATCTCTAGGATATCTGCAAAGGAGATATCCTCAGAGGGTGACTTTGGGGACCCTTCCAGTTCCTCAAAATCAGTGTCAGATTCCTGAGGGGAATCTAAATGTCTCCTCTTACATAACCTCTTCTGAGGAACCTCTTCAGTGGGAACTTCTGGGGAGGTCTTGGAAGAGCCAGGTTCCCCCAATGAGGCTTCCTGAGGCTCTGGGTCCCTACGCTTACAGTGGGTCTGCAGTGATGGAGAAGATTCCAGCGCTTTACGGGAGGAGGTGGCCATTTCATAGGTTGTGACTGTCCGGGGGGACAAAACTCTCCTCATGGCATTGAAAGCACCATGGCTCCAGTGAGTGGAAGCACCCGGGTCCGAAGACACCGATGACTCCTTCCACACCAAAATCTCAGGCTCCAAGTGAGAGGTGGGAGCCGAGCTTATCTGCGCTGATGCCACAAGGGGGAGAGTCGGAACCAACACATCAGTTCAACTCCCCTACCTGGAGCCAATGGGAGAGCGTTGGCTCACAGAGTCCACCGCCAGAGCAGTAGACATCAGGGTTGTCAGTGCCAACAGGTCTGAAGTGGGTGTCATAACTGACAGTTCCACAATCAACTGAATAGCTCCCTCCGGCTCTGATGTCTCAATTCGAGTCAGAGGAGGAGCAGAAAGTAAGGGAGATGACTTTGTTGGTTCTGAAACCGCCTGAGTCAAAGCCGACAGAATTTTAGCCAGTGCTGGATCCTGTAACAGTCTCCATACCACATGATCCACATCTGAATCTGAAAGTCTAGAAGCTTGAGAGGAAGCTAAAGAAGGAGCCAGTGAGCTCAGAATCGGTGATCTTAAGGTCGGAGAGACCGGTTCCAAAACTGGGGACTGGCTCCTACCAACTAACTGTACAGACGGCTCTGAGGACTGTGGAACTGAGACAGGAACCTTTTTAGAAATCTTCAGAACTGAAGAGTCCTTCGGATCTGAACTTGCAGCAGAAGAAGCAGAAGATGATGGTTTTGATTTTCCTGGAGAAGCAGTATCCAAGTCTGACTGAAAGGCAGACTTGATAAGATCACGTTCAACAAGTTTTCTCTTCCTCTCTGCCAAAACCCTGGCACTGAATCCATGGCAAATAGAACAAACTTCCTGGAGATCTACTTCTCCCAAACACAGGTGCTGTGGCCATCTGTGATGGACATTTTCTGGTTGCATTTAGGGCACTTTTTAAACCCTGACTTAGCATTTTCAGACATAGTGAAAGATCTAACCTTGCAGCTAGTTCACTGAAAGATATCCCAATGAAAATGCAATAATCACTTAATAGTTTGACCAATTTAAGAAAGCCTGTTACAAAAAAAATTAAGCCTAATCAGCTGCAGTTATAAATAACTAAAGAAAGCCTAACTCAGCTATACGGGATAGGGGAGAAAACCTAAAGAGGCACCAACAGGGCCTAACACCAGAAATGAGAACACAAAAGTTCTTTGTTTTTCTCAAAAACTAGCACAAAAAACTAGCACATTAACATAAAAAAGGATAGCCTATCCTAGCTGAATACACTCAGTTCTTTATCCTGAGAAAAAAATACCAAAAAAAACTACAGTAAAACACACTTATTTGAAAAAAATATGGCCTGAGCTGTAGAAGATGCACAATCTGTTGCAGCGGCAAACTAGATCTGGGGAAGGTAGAGGTGCATTATGGGATAGGGTTTTAGCCTCAAGCTGTTAAAGATCTCGAGCTTTGAAATTTGGCCAACTTGGAGCCGAGGATCAGCTCTGGACCCATCAGTAAGAATGAAGGTGAGATTGAACAACTTCACATATGCTATTATATATTATTGATAATATGACTAAGTAGTTAACTATTTAAACTCAGTTCTGACTACAAGACTGTACTTGCTTGCTTTCTATAATGCCTTTCAATCTGAATGGTCTTACAGATAAAAATAAAAAAGAAAGAGTAGTGAACTGTATTCAAAAATGCAGAGTGCAAACAGCTATGATACAAGAGACACACCTGGAAAGAACTGAACATGTGAATTTTATAAAAAAAGGATTTCATGATGGTTATTCAGCGGAATATCTGGGCTAAAGGAAAAGAGGAGTACTTATATTAATTGCAAGAGGAGCTCCGATAGTGAAGATACATAGTACTAAGGCGCTGCTGGATAGGGAGGAGGATTACACTGGCATGCACTTACAACCCCCCCCTAAAAATGCTGTAATGGAGCTTAAGAAAATTCTGGGAGAAATAATCAGTTTTCAGCAAGAAATATTACTTGTAGGTGGAGACTGGAATTTGGTTTGCAACAGTGAAGATGTGTCTGGGGGACCTAGAAGGGAAAATATAACAAGGGACGGTAGATTTGTGAAGAAATTTATGAAAATGTTTGGCATGGAAGATGTTAAATCAGTATTCGGAGTTCGGAGTGAATTTACATATTACTCACCGAGATACAAAAATTGGGCTAAGCTAGATAGATGTTATATCTCACAGTAACATGTGCATTTAATTGAAGGTCTTGAAACACACCCAATAACTATTTCAGCTCATGCACCGATAATAACTAAAGTAAAAAGGGAAGACAATGAAATAAAAATGAGACAGTGGCGCTTTCCCACCTACCGGTTGAAAAGAGAGGAATTTAAGGGATGAGTTGTGGAATTCATTCAGGCGCTACTAGAGAATACAGAATTATCTTCTAAAAACATAGCTAAGAAGTGGGCTAAAATTAAAGTGGAGTTTAAAACTATGCTGGAAATAAAAGAAAGAGATATGGTTAAACAGTAACAAGAATTATTTAGAGGGAATGACAAATGTTAAAGTATTGCAAAATAGGGAGAATCTCTCAGAACAAGAAAAGGAGCAACTGCAGAATGCTAAACAGAAAATAAGGAATTATTACCCCGATAATATGCATGAGTTTAGAAAGATTGCTTTTAAGCAACTGTTTTTGATAATAATTCTACAGCAGAAAAACTTTTTAGCACAACAACTTGGTCAACAGAAAGTGGAAAGAGCAGTCACCAAGCTTAGGGAGCTTATAACAAGGAAGATAACAAGAGACCCTGTAGAAGTATTATAAATATTTTGGAAATTTTATGAAATTTTGTATAAAGCAGAGAAATATGGAAATCAAGAAAAGGTACAAATGGAAGTGTTTATGGAAGAATTAAATATTCCAAAGTTAGAGGTAGATGAGGCTCAGTTACTAACATTTAGGATAGGAAGGGATGAGATAAAAATGGCTATATGGCAAAAGTGATACCAAAATTGATAGATATGGATCAGTGTGGTTTTGTGGAGGAGATGCAAACATCTGACAATATTACCAGAACATTGATGATCCAGAGGGAAGCAGAATGTAAGAAAGTACCACTTTTATTGGTGGGTCGTGAAAACATTTGACAGAGTAGACTGGGACTTCATGAGCAGGGAAATGGGGAGCCTTTGCTTCCCTGATTCAATTATAAGGCTGATTAGAAGAATATATGAAGGATCAGAGGTGTGAATTAAAGTGGGTGGAGTCCTCTCTGATCATTTCTGCTTGAGTAGAGGAACCAGGCAGGATTGTCCACTTTCCCCTTTGTTGTTTGCATTATATTTAGAACTATTGGCAAAGAAAATAAGGGAAATTCAAGGATATAATTGGTATGGTAGTCATGAAAAGCTGGCTGTATTTGCAGATGATATTATTTTACATATGACAAAACCAGAAAGGGACATTACAGTGTTGTGGAACATTTTAAGACAGTTTCAAACTTCTCGGGATACAAAATTAATGAAGCTAAAACAAAGGCAATAGTGGTAAATTATGTACCCTCACGCAAATTGGCCCAACAATATCCATATTTATGGGGACATGATAAAATGACGTATATAGGAGTATGGATTAGAAATGACTCTGTGGTGGCAGCTAAGGATATGTGGGAAGAGACTATACAGAAGATAATGCAAAAATTGAGAAACTGGAAGTTTTGTTATATGGATATAGATACTAAGATACAAGCCATTAAAATGTTTTTAGTCCCTTTAGTGTTATACACAGGTCAGGCATACTTTTATCAACTGGAGAAGTTGTGTATAGCAATTAAAAAAGAGTTAAACAATTTTATCTGGGAAGGGAAGACAGCAAGGGTCAAGTGGGATAAGCTGATTGTACCAATAGAACAAGTTGGACTAGGATTACCAAATTTGAGGGGGTATTTTAGAGCAACACAGTTAATGCTCTTATACATAGCACAAGCAGAAAACTATAATTCAAAGTGGAATGGAATGATGCTGACACAGGGAGGAAGCTCAAGAAATAAGGAGAGATTGGGATTTTGGGTGCAGACTCTTAAGGAGAACAACCAAAATATTACAGAGTATTATAGTCATAAAATAGCAGGAAGTATTCTAAGAACCAAACCTGCATGAGAATGGAGAAAAGAGATTTTGCCGATACAGATGATTGTGGTCAGGGATACAGATAATTGGCAAGAGGGAGCTGGAATTTATTGGAGAAAACTGGCAAAGTAACCAAGGTATTGAGAGCAAATAACTAGAAAGGGAAAGGTAATAGAATGGGAAGAGGCCAAGAATTTATTTGGACTGCAGATTAGAGATCACCTTCACTATCAAGGTTGATATCAGAGTATAGGCAAAGAGAAAGAAATAGGGGACTCCTAAATGAAAGACCAGCACTGGTAGAGTTTTTAAAAGAAACAAGAACAGAAACTGCCATTTAAAAAGGAATAATTAGTAAAGCATATAAAATATTGCATTGCATAATAATTATAAGAATCAATCAGAGGAGCGTACAACGGATTGGGAAGAGAGACTGGATAAGCAATTCATAAACAGACAATGGGGGGGATATATGTATATCTCCCAAATATGCAACAAAGTCTAGAAGATTTAGGATCTTTGCCTGGAAGTGTTTGCATAGGTATTTTTATACCTCAAGTAGACTCCAAAGATTTTTTTTCTCAGGTAGATAGCAAATGTTGGAGGTGTGACGGGCAAGAAAGAGGTAGCTGGGAATATATGTTTTGTGAGTGCAATGAGCTGGCAGACTTCAGGGATTCCCTGTAGACTGCTCTGTCAGAGATGGTGGGTGAGCAGATTGGACTGACTGGGGAGATGATTATTTTGAGTTATGCTACAGAATCAGAATTGCCTAAATATAGTAAAGCCTTGTTAAGTCTAATTATGGTGGCTGTCAAAAAAGCAATTACTAGAAAATGGAAAACAAAGTCTATACCTACTTTATTAGAAGTAGTGAATATAGGAACAGAGATAAAACAACTGGAATTGGGATCATTAGAAAAGGGAAGGAGCAAACTACATAGGAAAAATGGGAATTGTGGGAACAATATATGCAGAGCAGGAACAAGGTTTAAGAGGCAGGATTTGAATGAGCCATACAATGCATAACTGACAATGACCAGATGGTTTATACTTGATATATAATGTTTCCAACTACAGTTGTTTCAATGGTGTCTGTGATGTAAACTGTTTGCAACTAAAGTGGTATCATTTTGTATGTTTTTCATTTATATAAATGTAAGATTGCCTTTGTCATATGTGAACAATTAATAAAGATGTTTGGAAAAAAGACTGTACATGCTGGGATATTATAGCAGACACATAGGATATTTCAAAGAACAAATAAACTACTCTAAAAAAATATTTGTTTGTGAGGACTTGCATATACAATTATCTTTCAAAATGTGTCTCTTCTATAAATAGGATATCATATTCACTAGACCATACTATGAGATATAAAATAGTAAAATAGTAACTGTGATGTCTAAAATAACTAATAATATGTTCCTAGAATTATATTTGTACTGAGCGATAACATATGGCTTGCAACATACCCACTACAGTCTTTTTAAGAGACACATAAATTCCAAGCTTATCAAAATAACTGTGTAATTTTGTCTGACTCTGAGGAAAACATGCTATTACTTTCATATTAGTCCTTCCTTTACTATGCATCAGACTTTCAATTAACTTTCAGAGCATGAGCTTCTAATATTGCCATATATTTTGGTCCTCATTTCCTATTCAAAAAGCACATCTACACAGAAACCAACACAGACCATCACCACAACCATTCTTAGATATATATATATATATATATATATATATATATATATATATATATATATATATATATATATATATATATATATATATATATATATATATTTTTTTTTTTTTTTTTAATTTAACAAACCAAACCAAACCAAAACATTTGTTAACCGGGAAAGTCCGACTTGGAACAAAGCCAATTTTCAGTGGAGGCCCGGGGAGAAATGATCTAGACGCATGTCTTTGTAATATATATATATATATATATATATTTATATATATATATATATATATATATATATATATATATATATATGTGTGTGTGTGTGTGGGATCCGTATAGATGCTCGACTGCATCTTTCACCGAATCCCAGTTTGGTGGGCATACTTGCTTGCCCCCTGCATTCAAGTAGATTTTGTGTTTTTTTTTTTTTTTTTGTAACATACTTGCGCTTTTTCGATGAAAGCGCTTTTGTTAAAGTGTGTTCGGTGGTAATGGATTCGGGCTTTTGATCTTTCGATCAAAAGTCCTAGCTCTATATATATATATATATATATATATATATATATCCACATATGCAGAACAAGTCAACCAAGCCAGGGGCTGACATTAACAGACATAAACAAGGTCATCCTCCCTTCTTTAAATTAATAGAACAGAATGTAATTTGAATAATATAAAATCTTAGGATAAAAGCTGAATTGAAGAAATTAATTATATATTGTGTATAGTGCCACAGTACTATGAAATGTATTATATAACTTAAAGAGAGAAATACAGGGTTTACATGTGTTAAAATAGTAATCTTAAGATAAATGTAACAGAGAACGCAAGTTAATTAACACTTTCTTACTATTTTGCACTGAATTTGTGTGTTAAAATCAAGCATAAAACATTTTATCCAGTATTCCTCACACACACACACACACACACACACACACACACACACACACACACACACACACACACACACACACACACACACACACACACACACACACACACACACACTGTATAAATTGCATCCTGATAGAAAAGACCAGGAAAGAGACATTCTATTTGAACCTGCTCTGTGAGAGGGGAATACCACTGTCAGTGAACAACTTTCAATCATGTTACACTGAGAAAGAAAGCTGTATAAGTGGTTAAAACCAACCTGCGTCCTACTACTACTTAAGAACCTATGCTGTAACACCTTTTGTTATCATTTTATTTTTTGTTCTAAATATTTGGTACACTCTCTCTCTCTTTTCTCTCTCTCTCTTTTTTGTATATCTATCCTAGCAGGGGAGGGGAAAACAAAAGAATAACTGACAGGACTAGTTTATTTAGTTGCTCTTGTCCAGACTAAGAACTACATTTCTGAGTCTGGACAACAGCAACTAAATAAGCTAGTCATTCAAATCTAATATTCAGAAAGCACCTTTGAATATTGTTTAGAAGAAGCTACTTAGAAAATTAAAGGGAGTAATGAAAGAATGATAAACCAACATTATTGCCAAAGACAGTCCACAGCATTTTCTCAATGAAAGAGAATAGAAAGATAGGACAATGGAAATTGTTTTGTCTCTTGGATGCAACATAACAGGGATAAATACTACACTGTGAGGATAAAGTGCTTTTGCTGTTAAACAAAATCATATCATAGGTTCATAGATGTATACTAGGCAAATGACCACTAGGGCCTTTAAAAGCCTAGCCATGTAATCCAAATGTGACTCACAAATTTGATTTATATTTGATTTATAGGAGAGGATTTTCTGAGTGCCTCTGTCCCTCAAATCATAGGAACTGGGCCAGGGGTAAATTTTCGATTACCCATCCACTGGTCCAAGTTGCTCTTAAATAAGGTTAGGGAGGAACTCTGCTTCACGTGGATGGGGGGGCCTCTTCCAGAAAATGGGAATGATCTGAAAAACATATCTCTCTCTCTCTCTCTCTCCAACATGTCCTGTTTATGTTGCAAGCAAAATTTAGGTCTTTTAATCTAGTAGTTCTGATGCTGTTTGCTTTGTGTATGTGCAAAAGATTAATCAAACAGAGTCCTGGGATGCCTTGCATGCCAGGCAAAGATCACCTCTCAGAAGTCTGTATGATACTGAGTAAAGAGGTAGGGCTTTGAGGCGATCAGAGTAGGAAATTGTGTTTACTCCCTGTATTCTTTTTATAAGGAACTTTTGTGGATATTCCATTTGCTGCATGTGTTTGGTCAAGTACATACTAAAGGGGACATTATACTCTACAATGGCTTTCAGGAGGGCCAAGTACAGTGGTATGATGACCTCTCTGGACCTAGTTGCCATGCCCTTGCTTACAAGTTAAGCAACATAGAATACTACCTTGTGCACATGTTGGTCAAAGACTAGGTTGCTATCAACATGAGTTCCCAGATCCCTGACTAGTGAATCATCTTTTAAGGGTATTTCATTTATGATGTAGTTACCCTGGGTGACAGACTTCCCAAAAGCACTATAATGCATTTCTTGATATTGAATTTTAAGCCATGGCTTTGGCACCAAGCATTTGCCTGTATTAGTCCTTCCTGAAGGGTGTTCCCAATTTGTAATCATCTGTGAACTTGGTTAGCCAGAGGCCTTTGACATTGACTTTGCCATCCAAGAAGTATATGCCAAACAGGAGTATGCCTATCAAAGAGTACTGAGGGACTCCACTGGAGACTGGCCGCTTTTTGGAGGTGGCGTCACCAATTCTAACCTCCTCACTCCTATCAGTGAGTTACCTAGCTATTCAGTGTGTTATAAAGGGGTTTATATCTATTTCTGTAAGTTTGTTGACTGTGCCCAAGTGGGGTATTGTATCAAATGCTTTAGCCAGATCTAGGTAGGTAGTATGCATTGTTTTCCTCTCATCCATTGCCTTAGTGACTTTTTCAAAGAAGTCCACCAGATTCAGTAAGCATTATCTTCCTCCGACAAAGTCAAACTGGACTGGATTCAGTGTCTTGTGATCTCCTATGTCCTTGTTGATAGTTTCCATGATAATTCTTTGCAATGCATTGCAAATAGGACTAGTAAAACTAATGGGTCTGTAGTTTCTAGGATCTGTTGAAGGTCTTCTCTTATGAAGGAGGATGACCACCACAGTCCTCCATTCATGTGGCACAAAGCCAGTTTTAAGACTATAGTTAGATAAGGACTCCAGGGGTCCTGATAAGTCATATTTTAGATTATTCAGGAGGCATCCTGGGATGTTATTGGGGCCCATTGAGGCCACGTTCTTGGCTTTAGTGAGTGCAGCCAGTACATGCTCCCTTGTTATAAATTGGAGGGGATATGTTTGAAGGTATTAATTGGGGGATGGTTGGGGGTGAGAGAACATATTGTTGGGACTGAATTTGTCCACTAACAGGTTTGCTTTATTGTCAAGCTCATTGAATGTGGCACCATTAATCACCAGTTCATCACATTGCTGTGTGCTGCTCTTGAGGTTTCTGACATGGCTGTAGAAGGACTTATGATTAGCTTTTACCTGGGAGGATATCTAAACCTCAAAGCTGGCTTTGCTTAAAATAATTAGCCCTCTTAGTTGCCTATTTACGTTAATTAGAAAGTTTTTGTCCTTATAGGAATTACCCTTCCTGATTTTTGCCATATTTTATTTTCCTTTTGTTGTACATCCTGTTTAATTTGGTATGCCACCAGGGTGTTTTGTTTCTGGGGCTCATTCTGGGCTTATTTCTGATAGGTACAACAGCCTCTATGCAGCCACTGACATGGCTGTACAGAGTTTCTGAGAGCAATTCAGCATACATTGGTGTGTTCTCAGGGTTTGGGGGGGCATTGAATTTTGACAAACCATCACTTAGTAACAGGTAATTTGCCTTGGAATAGTTCCTGTTACTGGCATTAATGGGATTAAGGAGTATATTCTGATTTCAAAGGAGACAGCTTTATGGTCAGACTTTACCAGGGAGGACAAGACATTGGGGGGGGGGGGCTGCAGTATTTTCCCATATTTGTGAGCACAAGGTCCAGTATGTTGGAGCCTCTAGTGGACATATTTAGTATCTGGTCATGGGTGTTTGCATTTATGAAGTCCAGGAATCTCTGTGCTTTTAGAATTGAGGCTGTGTAGTATTCTCAATCTATAGGGAGGTAATTAAAGTCTTGCATGAGTAGGGTGTTAGGTCGGATGGTAAGTGTCTCTGGTAGGTTTAAGTATGGATTGTGAGATCTTTGCAACATGGAGGGTGACCTGTACCTGGCTTGGATATGGTACAGGATTTTGTCTATGGAGATCTGCATGTGGATGAACTCCAGTACATCAGCCTGTTTGACCACACTAGAGGTATGCTTGTCTTTGCAGCTACTGGTCTAAAACAGTGGAAGGCACTGAAACTTTGCACTGTTGGGATACTGTTTGCCGTTTTAAACCATGTTTGGGTAACTGCATAGACATCTGTTTGCTTGAGTGTGAGGAGGGCTTGGAGGAAGTGTATTTTTTTTTATTTTGGCTCCTGGCATTGAGCAGTAACACCTTGATGTTCTGTTGAGTTGATTTTGCCATATCAGTAGGTTTGTCATTCTGGCATTGCTGAAAAATGGCACTATTGGGTAGATAGAGTTTTATCCAATAATCAAAAACCTAGAGGAGAAAGGTGCAAAGCAATGTGGTCTGTCAGCCATGTCCTCTGAAGCTAACAAATTTTCGATCTCCTTAGAATGACACCAGGAAGACAGCCAGTTGCTAAAATCAATCATTTTTTCTAATATTGTGGAATCATCCTTGGTGATAGTTATATGCTGCTCAATGCTAGGCTCATACCAGCCTGAGGTGCATAGTCTGAAGGCTCCATAATGTCTCTCTTCATATAAACCAGGAAAGTACATCTCAGGTCATTTACACCTACATGCACTTTGATGGAATTATACTTGTATCTGAGGCATAATGACTTGAGTGCATGTGTGATTTGGTGGATACTGGCTCCAAATCAGCAACTAACAGTTAGCTTGTCCTTGTTTAGCCTGGAATGAGGGGTATCGTATCTTACAATGGAGTCCCCATGATGACAATCCTAAGAAGTGTGTTTGCTTGCCTTAGGGGCCTATTGTTTGGGGCTCCACTGAGAGTGACAATATTTGTGGTGTTAGGTATTGTTTTTTCTGAGTGCCTTTGGACTTGCTGAGGCATAGCTTTGACAGTGGATGGACGATTGCCTTTAAGTGTCTCAGCATATGTTAGTCTATGTGTGTGTTGTGTATTATATGAGGTGGGTGTTGTGTGTGTGGTTTCGACAACTTGATGTGGACTTGCATGCATGAATTTAGCCTCCAGTGTTATTGTGTAATTACGCCGCTCACATAATGTTTCTGATTCTTTAAGGATTAAGTGGTTGTCAGTAAACAATTGCTACATTGTCTCAAGATGCCCATATCCAGCTCTGGCTACAGAGAAGTCTTTTATCGAAGACTTGGAGAGGTGTGGAACTGTAAATAACTAATTTTTCATCAAAAAAGAAAGAGAGTTAAATTATTTTAATTATTTCATTTCTGCTTAAATATTTAAGTGCACTTATAGTCACCTATGTGGTGATACTTCTTTGTACTTTTCTGCTCTGTTCCATCCGATAGCATTTTTAAGCTTGTGCTGGGACCTTAGTCTTGTATTTTAATTAGCAGTTATGGGAAGATTGTGTTTCTACATTAATCTGCACTTCTATTTTCACAAGTAAAATTACTCGCAAAAGCTATCTGGCTGCATTTTAAACCCTGCTGGGCCAAAGTCTTGTAGTTTAATTCATAGTTGTGGCAGAACTATGTACTACTGCTTTTGCTACCATAGCACAGCAGCCCCTATCAGACCATTTTAAAATTTAAAAAATATGAAAAAAACTGCAAACCCCTTCAAGGTGACACTTGGATTGCATAAATGATCCATATATGAAGAAAATTATTTTTTCCAGTTTTTGAGTGTGTTGTCCTTTAAGAGAAAATGTATTTCAGATAACAATAGTAAAAACAAAAGCATAATGCTTGGTACTATTCAGAACTGAAGACTGTCTGATAATTAGCACATTCTTTATCTAGATGATCGTTATTAAAATAATACTGAACTATAAATTAAACACATTTACCTTTGTTATACTTTTATTTGCTTACATGAAAATATCTGGTATTCCTTGATGTCCTTCAGGATTTATATGGATCACTTGTTCTCTAAGATAATAAAGTAAAATGCAGCCTGTTATGAAGTAATGTTTTTATGCAAAGATGTGTCTCATAATAGGCATGTGACTTACAATTCATTTAAAAGTACAAAGTAGTTTGTCATGTGTCCTGTGACAGTATTATTTTATTCAGTTTAGAATAATCACATATGCTGGTAGCATCTCCTATGCATTCTTGTGTTAAGTCCTCCTTTGCTGTCCTGAGCTGTTGACTGAAATCCCTCCCTTCCAGATATAACACAGTGGTGAAAAATGTTTTAATCATTTACACATCATTTGTGTAATATTATTAATTCTGCAATAAAAGGACTTAATTATTCGAAATCATGCCTGCTGATTGGACAAACCAAAATCAAGCTTTCCTCACAGGAACATGTTCTGTTAGTTTACTTTCTCCATACCACTAACAGGAGAATTTTGAAAAAAATATTCAGCACCACTAATCTGCTCTGCAGAGCAGGACAATACAATACATTTAAAAAATCACGTATTTCTATACTGGGAGTGCTTTGATGAGCAGCTCCAGGGCATATATTGCAAATTCTTACCTCCTAAAACAAAGAAGTTTCATCTTTATTTACACAGTTCATTTCTCAGTCATCAGGCAGAAAGCAGCTTCTTTAAAGGACAGACCAAAAATGCAAGGTAAACATTAGTACAGTTTCTTAAAGTCCAACTCAAACCATGTAGACATTTCAAACACAAAAAAAAAAAAACAGCAAAGAAACAATGGCAGAGACAGCAATGTACTGGACAGCCATGGAGCATGCTCAGTACATAATTTTGATGTTCCAGACTATCAGAAGCCAGTGGAGGAGCAAAAAAGTACTTGTATACAATGACATTATTAATAAAAGGGAAGACATTTTTCCTTAAATATTGTCATTGTGTAATTGCAATAATCCAGTCCTGTGTGTGGATAATACATGATTTATCCATGGTTGGCTTTATTTAATTCCTCAGTCTTTGTCCTCATGCTTAAACTATCTCAACCATGGGCAAATACTAGATTATCCACAACAAGTCTATTTCTAAGCAGTGTTGTGCTTCTATATCAGCTCTTATGCCAAGCTTGCTTCAGTGACAAATTGACCATAGCTCTTCTGTTTGTCTAATATGACTGGCTTTCAAATAAATGTTAAAAAAATATTTTGTTTGAACTACAGAGTCATTCCAAATATCACACCTGCACAAATTCACTCAAATTTTACTCTGCTGGACCCTCAGAGAGATGTTTCATCATCATCTTCTTTCGGCTGTTCCCGTTAGGGGTCGCCACAGCTAATCATATGTTTCCATTTCTTCCTGTCCTCTGCATCTTGCTCTTTCACACCAACTGCCTGCATTTCCTCTCTCACCACATCCATAAACCTTATCTTAGGCCTTCCTCTTTTCCTCTTACCTGGCAGCTCCATCCTTAGCATCCTTTTCCCAATATACCCAGCATCCCTCCTCAGCACATGTCCAAACCAATGCAATCTCGCCTCTCTTGCTATGTCTCCAAACTGTCCAACCTGAGCTGACCCTCTAATATACTGATTCCTAGTCCTGTCCACCCTAGTCACACCCAGTGCAAATCTTAACATCTTTAACTGTGCCACGTCCAGCTCTGACACCTGCCTTTTTGTCAATGCCACTATCTCCAACCCATATAACATAGCTGGTCTCACTACCCTCTTGTAGACCTTCCCTTTCACTCTTACTGGTACCTGTCTGTCACAAATCTCTCCTGACACTCTTCTCCACCTATTCCACCCTGCCTGTACTCTCTTCTTCACCTCTCTTACACACTCACCATTATTCTGAACTGTTGATCCCAAGTACTTAAACTCATCCACCTTTACCAACTCTACTCCCTGCATCCTCACCATTCCTCTACCGTCCCTCTCATTTACACACATATATTCTGTTTTAGCCCTGCTGACCTTCATTCCTCTCCTCTCTAAAGCATATCTCCACCTCTCCAGGGTCTCCTCAACCTGGTCCCTACTCTCACTACAGATCACAATGTCATCTGCAAACATCATAGTCCATGGGGCCTCCTGTCTGATCTCATCTGTCAACCTGTCCATCACCACTGCAAATAAGAAAGGGCTCAGAGCTGATCCTTGATGTAATCCCACCTCCACCTTAAACGTATCTGTCACTCCCACCGCAGTCCTCACCAATGTCACACTACCCTCGTACTTATCCTGTACGACTCTTACATACTTCTCTGCCACTCCCGACTTCCTCATACAATACCACAACTCCTCATTCATTCATTTCATTTCAATTCATTTCATGAATTTCCTCATTTTATGGCTTGAGACTTTATCCTACAACTACCATATGAAGTCTTGCATTCTTAATGAAGTCAACATTTTCAGCTCTATCTCACTGCAGAAGGCCTTAGGGGCAAATTAGAATTATAGAATTAATACAATGTGGCATGTTTATCTGTGTCACAGGCAATGAAGCTATTAAGGTATCTTAAATTTTTTTTTCTTTCAAAGAGGAGGAAAAAGGCAAGCTTACAGTATTAAAAGGTCAGAGGCAAACTAATAGCCAAAAAATAATTTACCTTATATGAAATATTTTTGGAAATCAAGGGGACTTATGTCACTTAAAGCACAGAGCACAAGAAAGTAAATTTGAACTGTCTCATTTGTTAAGAGATAGAATAATCTCTGGCATAATAAATGATCACTTAAGTGCTCTTCCTGTACTAAATTACAGTTTTGGAGTGTTTTACTGGCCCCAAAAGTATTGAATTAGTTAGATAGGAAAACAAGAAAAATGCTTCGTGTTATCAAATGATTTATAAAAATCAGTGCATACCAAGATTATATATTCCCCATTCTGAAGGAGGCATGGGCCTCCTCGAAATTGGTTAGATGTATAGATTTTCAATCATAGCACTGCATACATATCTGCTTACCTCACAAGATCCAAATAGTCTAAGTTTTAAAACATGAGGAGAATAAATCTAAGATGACATCCCTGCAAAGTTTAGCAGAAGCATATTGATGTCAAGCAGGAATGGAAATCAACCCAGAAGTAGATAAAAATCAAACAGCAACTGAATGTGCCAAAAAACAAAAGAAAGAATATAAGATGAATGATCAGATGAGAAGGCAGGACATGTGGAAAATGCATAAATACAATTGCAGGTGCAGAAAACTCTTGGAACAACCTCATGTCAATCAGGGCCAAATGCAAGAATGACAAAGGAGAGGTGAATTTAAATCAAAAGATGAAAGGTTAATATTGGCAGCCCAGCATATTTGACTATATACACGTTGGTTCACAAAGTCTATTGAACATGTGGAAGAAACAGACAAATGCAGGTTTTGTATAATAGAACTGGAAACAGTCACACATCGTTTTGCTGGGTGTGATAAACAAATGGCAGGAAGACTGGATACTGAAACCCATAATAATGTGGCAAGACTGTTGCATTGGGAATTGAACAAACATCGTAATACTGAAGTAGCTTAGAAGCATTGGAAACATGAACCATAAAGCATCATAGCAAATGATGATGTTTATATCACATGGGATCACCCATTACCAACAGTTCAAAAAAAAAATGGGAGAAAAACAGATATAATAGTCCAGGAAAAGAAGACAAAAGTAGCATTGATCATTGAAATTGCTACTGCACCCAGTGACTACAGTGTCTTATGTACAGAGAGACACAAAATCATAAAATACCAGGATTTACACGTAGAAATGAGGGCAATGTGGAAAAAGAATACCCAGATATTTCCAATAGTAGTAGGAGCAATGGGTCTTAAAGAAAAAGAATTTACAATTGTACTTAGATATGTTACAGATACATGTAATAACTTATGAATTGCGTAAGGAGTCAATACTGGGATTCTTAAAACTCGGTGGCTTTTGAGTTGCCCACCTCAATTATAAATTTGATATTGGACACTCCTCCCAGTCCCAGCACATCAGCTCATTTTACTGTGCACAGTGAGACCATTTGGGAAGGCCCACCCCCTTAGTTTCTTAACCTTTAATTATCTCCTGTTTCCTCTCTTTCTACTTAACTGCAAACAATTACACTTTATTCAGCTGTTTTTACTGTATTTGTATCTCTTCTTACTTTATTACTTTATGTTACTTTTGCTGCTTGTTCTTAAAAGTGTTCAATTGGAATTTATCTTGCTGCATTTATTACTGCTTGTTAGTAGCCTGATTACATTGTAATCATTATTCTAAGCCTCTTAGTTTTGGTTTATGGTTGTAACATGATGATAATTTATTAAGATCAGTTTTGTTCAAGTTGGAGAAAAGAGGAGAGGCATAAAGAAGGGTAGATAGTAGATGGAAGCAGGCAACTGCAATTCAAGCAGGTGGGATGAGGAATGATTTGATCCTATAAGGAGAGCTGAGTTTTTTTATTGATAGTTTTTATAGTTTGATTGATGTGCATATCAAACCTGAGATTGTTATCAATTGTGACACCCAAAAGTTTGGTTTGGGTTTCTGGGGAGATGATGATGCCATTATTTGCTGTTATGTTGAAGAGTGGCAGGGTGGTCCTTTGCGTTGGGAGAAGAGAAGTAGCTTAGTTTTGTTAGGATTTAGGATTAGATGGTTTGACAGCCATTTTTCCACTGAGTTGAAGGTGTTTTGGGTTAATGTGGAAAGATTAGCTAGGGAGGTGGCAGAACAAATCAAGGTGGAGTTGTCCACATATTGAATGCAAGTAGCCTCCAGGATGACTGTGTGATGGTCATTTATAAAGATGGAGAAGAGAAAGGGACCTAATATTGAGCTCTGGGGGACTCCTAGCTTGACAGGGAGGCATAAAGATAGCTTACCCTGCCACAGGACTGCCTGTTGCCTGCCTTGCAGGTAAGAATCAAACCATTGGAGCGCATGATTGTTTAAGGTGAAGGCCTTCATGGTGTTCATTTTGTGATTGACCATGTCAAAGGCTTTAGAAAGGTCTAGAAAGAGTGTGGAGGATATTGTTAGTGTTATGGTTGTGGTTTATAACGCTAGTGAAAGAGAGGAGAGCTGATGTAGTGCTGTGATTTGGCCTAAAGCCATGCTGAGAGTTGAACAGTTGTTTGTTCTCCATGAGATAGTGCATGAGCTGTATATGTACACAAGTTATGCTTGTTAAATTTTCCCTTAGCACTTTGCTTGTGGTCCTCCAGAGGTTTTTCATGGCCCTGCTCTACTGTCAGGTGAAACACTAAGCTTAGCCTCAGAGGTACCAATACACCTCTCACCCTCTAGCCATTCCTAAGTGTGACCTCTTTTCCTGACCATATAAATTTACCTAACACTATGGAAGGACAATTTCCCACAGTTTCTCTGGCCAGCTTGGTCAACATGGGCATCCTGAGGCAGTGCAGCAACTGCCTCATGTTCACCAACAATACCTTACTCCTAGTCTGCACAAACTCAACATGTGAGAGATGTAACTATATTATGAAACTTGAATCCATGTTCTCTCACACACCAGTCAGTACATATGACAATGAGTGGATTGTCAGCATGCACACCTCACCTCCTACTCCACTCAAACCCACATCATACATACCTGCATATGCAGAGGTCCTCAACAGAAACATACTTAAACACCAGAGAGCTCCCATACACAAACACAAACATGCTGCACATAATACTTCCTCTGCAGAACACAATACACATAATAGCTCATGCACCAGTGCCTCACCTGTCAAGTCCTTAAGGCAAACACAAAAACAAACATATTATTCATAGGTGATGCCATCATGAGACACACAGATGTCCCTCTCACCAGACAAGATAAGGAATAGGTCACGGTCAGCTGAGTGGGCAGCCACTGTGGTGCAGCAGATAGCATTGTCTCCTCACAGCAAGAGCTTCTCTGGTTTGATCCTCGGCTGGGGTGCCTTCTGTACAGAGTCTGCATGTCCTCCCTGTGGTCGTGTGGGTTTCCTCCGGGTGCTACGGTTTCCTCCCACATCCCAAAAACATGCTGTAGGTGGATTGGACACTCTAAATTGGCCCTAGTGAGTGTGTGCCTTCCGTCGAAGGTTGGGAGCCAGGCTGGCAACTCGACACTAAAACTCTACTGCCACACATGAGCGGACAGGTGATCCCCTAACGGTAAAAAGCTGAAAGAAGAAGAAGCTGTCTGTCAGATGCCAGGATCCGCCATATCACACATGCACTCAAGTCTCTCAACAACAGGTACAGTTATTACTCCGTCATAGTCCATGTTGGTGTGAGCGACTTGAGATGTACCTCTCTGGACTATATGAAAAGAGACATGACTGATCTCTCGGACTATGTGTCTCAGGCAGGTATGTCCCTAGCCTTAAGCAGCATTTTACCTTCACCTAGGATGATACCTCAATACAAACAGAAAATGACTGATTTCAGTAATTGGCTTAGTTTCTGCTGTTATTCTAAAGGGATCCAGTACCTGTAAGCCTGGGATGACATGATCGACAGAGCTCTATGCTTTGCCAGTGATGGTCTTTATCTGTCACCCCCTAGGATTTCCACTACTGCCTAAGGCTCTTGCCACCCCCATAGTGCCTTTTTAGGCAGTGTCTCAAGGGCAAAATTCCTGACTTAAAAACTCTATCTATAAACAACCTGAAGAGTATGCTGCTAAATGCTAGGAGTCTTAACATGAAACTGCACTCACTGGAAGCAGTCCTGACCTTGGAAGACGCAAATATTTGTGCAGTCATGCAGACCTGGATCAAAGCTGTAGATAGCAACCCAGCCATACTGGGTTACACCTGCTTCCACAAGTTCAGACCACAAACTGAAGGAGTGAAAACTAAAAGAGGCAGTGTATCAATATTCATAAAGATAAATACACCTCCAGATTGGTTAAACTGTATGATTCCTTGGAGATACTTCAGGTATAATTAACTGTTGGTAGGACACCTATTCAAGTCATTGTCGGCTACAGGACCCCCTCCATGAATCAGGACACCCACACTGCCTATTTGGATCTACTTCAATCTATCAAGATACATCCGAACACCATGGTTTTGGGTGACTTTAACTACCCATCTCAAACTCACTTGCCCAAAGGTTCCTCGACTTTGTTAACTCCAATGCCCTGGACTAGCTGGTTGACATCCCCATGAGGGGTGCCAACATCCTGGATCTGGTGCTTACCAATATGGGGTACCACTGTAGCACCCCCATCATGATGTCTTTCCCAGTGAGATCTGACCATAAATCAGTCTCATTCAAAGTAAATATCACACCTGACCCCCAAGCAGCAACTAAACTAAAAAACTTCTCCAAAGCAGATTATAGTCTCTTATGGGATGGTATAAATAGCTTCACTGCACCTCCCCCCTCAGATGGAACTGCCAACTTAGCCGAGTTCTATACCAATGCTTTATACAAACACCTGTACAACTGCATTGACTTGGCCATTCCTGATAGGACCAAAACAAGCTCCTCAAGGAAGAGCAAACCTGCCTGGTAGATAACTGCCATTAACAGGCTTTACAATAAGAGGAAGAAATTGCTGTCTAAGAGTAACAGGGAGTAAGCCCTAAACTGGAAACACTCCCTCCTCAGCTTAAACAAGCAAATGAGACTTCTTGTGAAGCCCTCCAAAACAAACTACAAATCTAAATTAGCTTTCTCAACTAAGGGCAGCCAGAAGGCATTCTTTAGTTACATCCAGAACCTAAGAGGAAAGGCCCAGATTTGTGCCAAACTGGTAGTTAATGATGCCACATATACTGAGCCTGTAGACATAGCTGACCTGTTGGCTGACAGGTTCTGTGAAAACTTCACTCCCCTGTTTCTGCCACATGTTTCCCATTGATATCCCTACCATCTGTCCCCTACCTTGTACCTCTAAAGAGCAGGTTGTAAACACCCTCTCTATATCCAAAAATACAGCATCTACAGGACCTGATAACATCCCAGGCTGTGTCCTACCTGGGCTCCAGCAAGAATTAGCAACACCATTGGGTACTCTTTTCAATCATAGTCTGAGCACTAACTTCATCCTAGCTGAATGGAAAATGACCACCATTATTCCCTTGCACAAAGATGGTGTTTCAGCCGACCCTGGGACCTATAGACCTATTAGCCTGACTAGCCTTATCTACAAGGCCATGGAGCAATCATCATGGACCTTATCAACAAAGATATAGGTAATCTCCAAACACTTGGCCCTACTCAGTTTGAATTTGTCAAATGGAGATCATGCCTGTTAAACTTGATGGACTTCTTCGAGACAGTCAACAAGGCCCTGGACAAGGGGAAATCTATGCATACAGCCTACCGAGACTTAGCCAAGGCTTTTGACACTATCATTCACTCAGACATCATTGACACACTCACCCAGCTAGGTATCAACCCTTATATCGTTAGATGGGTCACTAACTGGCTCACTGATTGAACCCATATAGTCAAAATAGGGGAATCCATCTCCAGCAGCAGACCTGTAACCACTGGTGTTTCATAAGGATCAGTCCTGGGACCTCTGCTATTTGGAATCTATTTCTCTGAAGTACAAGCAAAAACTACAGGTCTGTGGCTGACAAGGTTTGCTGATAGCTGCAAACTGGGAGCAGTCATAGAATCTTCAAATGATGTCAAAATCCTACAAGAGGGTCTTTTTTTTTTTAAAACTCAACTTTATTGATTTCATATCAGAATAAAACAAGTCAAACAACAACCTATATACAAAGGTGCCAGTTCTTCTCAAGTGTACATAAAAGTAAAAAAAAAAAAAAATAAAATAAAATCCTACAAGAGGGTCTTACACAAACAAATCATTGATCCCAAAGTCATGGCCTTAAACTCAATGCAAAAAATGTATCACTATCCCTTTTGTTAAGAGCGATGTTCCTGCTAACTACCACATCAATAGCAATACCCTAAGTACGCAGTCAGTGGTGAGAAACCTAGGGACACAGGTTGACAGTAACCTTACCTTTGAACACCATGTCTCTACAGTGGAAAGAAGGGCATTCTATATTGCTCATCTCATAAGTAAGGGCTTTGCCTCCAGAAAAAAAGAAGTTATAACCTCCCTGTACTTTTCCCTCATCAGGCCAATAATTGAGTACAACACTGCAGCAATTGAAGAAACCACAAAGATTCCTCACTAGGAAAATTCAAGGTCTTCAGCATCTGTCCTGTGTGGACTGTATGAAATCACATTGTCACTTTATCCTGTTTCATACAGACTACTCAGAGGCAATCTCTGTCTTATATATAAGACAGTCTCTGACCCTGCTATATAGGAAATACTGCATATCCGCAAGCCAAATGATACATGGGATACTCGCTCTAAATGCCTTAACCTGGTATGTGACATTAACACAACATGCTGGAGGGACAGATTTGTCTCCCAGAGGTTGCCACACCTTTGGAACAGACTCCCACTTCATGTCAAACAGAGCACCTAACTCGGCTTCTTCAAATGCATTCAGGGTTCCACCTGCATCCCTCTTGCACATGGGGCAATATGTGCTGATCGTAGAAATAAGGGTAGAACTAGGCTAGACTTGTAAGGGCCCTAGAGCCATTAGCCTAGTAACCTCCTATGCTCCTTTACTGGAAAAACTCACCAAGCTCACCAAGACTCTGATACAACTCGCTGTGAAGGGAAAGGTTAGTTTGCGTTTGATTTCTTGTATTTTGTATTACTTTATTGCCTTCTTCCATTTTGTATACTGTGATTTGTTTTCTTTACACTGTGTTTTACTTGTATTCTGCTTTGAATTGCATATTAAAACATGTAAAGAAACCACAGCTGTGTCTCTTGTGAGTCATACAGATTTTTCCCACCCTCACACCCTGTTGCTGTTGGGTTCTGAAACACAACTGTCATTCTATCTGCCTACCCCTTATGTTAATTTGACCACATATCTCCTTCCATGTCCACTTTCACTGGTTGTTGTGAGTAAACACAAAATTATCATATTGTGAAATTATTCCCCTTCAGCTGTTTAAATCTATTGGCCATCCCACTGTATTCCATAGAGCCAGAAAACAAAAGTGCCCACCCTCTTTCAATCTATCTTGCTCTTTTAAAATTAGTGGCTCTCCACTTGGACAGCTGAAACTTTAGTTACTCCCTTTTTCATATCTAACTGCTTAGTGTACACTGCAGTGTTTATAATATTAAACCATTTTTTTCATCTTATCTTTAAACATCTATTCCAAGACCACCAGTTATTGGAGAGCCCACATTCTGCTTCTCAATAATCATCTTGGGATTTGTGCTTCTGTTTTCTCCTGGTTAGAGAAGGAGCACAGAGACATTATTTCCTGGAGACTGCTGATCACCAAAAAGCCTAATAACTGCTTCATAGGTGGCAGCTTGGAATTGGTGCTTGTATTCTGCTCCTGGTGAGAGAAGGAGCAGAGTGCATTGATTCCTGACTGTTCCTGGTTGGGCAGTGAGTGTCTGTGTTTAACGGTCCTGACTGGTCTGGCTGCTATTAAAATCATCTACCAGGAAAAGGCTGCCACTAGTCTACAGACCCTTGCATGCACTGGGACAATCCAGTGAATCACCAAACAGGCTATGGTCTGCTTCTCATCTTGGGATTGGTGCTAATGTTTTGCTTCTGGTAAGAGAAGAAGTAAAGGAGCATTGTATACCAGCAGAGTGAAGCTGTGGTGAGACCAGCACTAGTAGTAACCAAGCAGTGGCCATTCACACAACTCCTCTTTTATCATCATTCTTGACAAGCTAACTCTTTCTTTTCAGTAAGTACTGCTTGATTTGTTTCTAACTTCAGAATATCTGCCTAAATATTTCATCCTTAAATTTTCAGGGTCTGTGTTTTAGTTTCCCCTCAAGTGTTTGGCCGTGCGCTGTACAGACTCAGATACCTTGAGTGACATTTTTCCTGTAAAAGCACGACTGAAATTTCTCTAATACCGAGTTGCACACAGGACAACTAGTTTGCAGTGACAAGCACTGTCCCCAGAGTTGCAAACTGAATACTCCTGACATTGCTTTATATTCTCACTCCAGCTATCTAATCAATAAAAAGGGACTGATGCCACAGATATGAACTTTCCCACTGTCTCCTTTACCAGCTTGGTGGATATGGGCATGCTGAGGCAATGTAGAAATTGCCTCATGTTTATTGACAACCATTTAATTCTCAAACAAACTGATACGGTCTGTGAGAGATGTATTTACACATTGTCACTGGAGGCAAAGCTCTCACATAAAGTAATCCTAATGTCAATAAGGTTGTCAGTAGTACACACTCTGCACCCATCACACACAATTCCAAAACAGATATATAGACCCACATATACTGAGGCACTTAAATGTAACCTTCCTAAACCACAAATACCTCCCAGACAGGGTACACATGACAAATACTTTCAGCAGCCCCAAATGCACTCTTTCAAAACAACACCTACATCAACACATAGAGCCAGATCTCATGGAGCCTCTACCTCTAAGCCCATAGGGCAAGCCACACACAATCCAACATTCTGGTCATTGGAGACTCCATCATGAGACACACTGATGTCCCTCTTACCAGGCTGAGTAAGAAGAAAGTCATGGTCAGTTGCTTATCAGGGACTAGGATCCACCACATTAGGCACTCACTCAGGTCGCTGGACCACAAGTACCAGTATGACTCAGTCATAATCCATGTGGGAGTAAATGACCTGAGACGTACTTCCCAAGACTATATGAAAACAGACATCATAGAGCTCTCAGAATATATGTCTCTGGCTGGTACAAGCATAGCATTAAGCAGCATTTTACCTTCTCCAAGGATTATGCCACAATACAAACAAAACATGATTGACTTTAATAATTGGCATAATTTCTGGTGTCATTCTTAGGGGGTGCAATATTTGTCAGCTTGGAAGGAGATGGTCAACAGACCATGCTGCTTTGCCAGGGACAGTCTGCAACTCTCCCCCATAAGCTTTCAAATATTAGCTAAAACATTGTCTTCCCCCACAGTGCCTTTTTTAGGCAATGCCAAACTGAAAGTACTTTCAACATAAATCAAAAGCAAGAAAATCTAAAGGTATTACGGCTCAATGCTAAGAGTCTAAACAAAAAACTCCACTCCCTAGAAGCTCTCTTCACCCTAAAGAATGCTGATGTCTGTGCTATCAATGAGACATGGTTTAAAGCTGCAGAGAGCACACCAACACTGCAAGGTTATAATGCCTTCCACACATTTAGATAAACTACTACATAGACAGGGACTAAAGGTGGAGGTGTCATTATTTACATCAAAAATAAATATACATCAAGGCTGGTCAAACAAGACAATGCACTTGAGCTGCTCCATGTTCAACTCACCATATGCAAAATCCAATATCACTTCCTTGCCAGCTATAGGTACCCCACTATGACCCAGGAAACCCATACCATGTATTTAAACTTATTAGAAACACTAACATCCAACCCAATACCATATTCATGGGCAAATTTAATTACCCCACTATTAACTGAGAATCCTATATAACACCAAATGTACAAGCACAGAGATTCCGGGATTTTGTGAACACAAACTCCCTGAACCAGACATTCAATACACCAACCAGGGTTGCAGCCATACTGGATCTGGTCCTCACTAATATGGCAGAGTGCACACCCTCTACTGTAATGTCTTCCTTGGTAAGGTCAGACCACAAAATGGTCCCCTTTGAAGTAAAATAAAACTTGGACCCCCAGCTAAACCTGGAATATTCAGGAACTACTCTAAGGCTAACCTCCTGCTATTAAGTGATAACTTGGCAAAATGTCAAGCCCCCATAAACCCTGAGAACACTGCTGCCTATGCAGAACTTTTCACAGACACCCTGTACAAGCATGTTAATAGCTACATAGAGGCAGCTGTACCCACCAGGAAGAAGTACAGAACTAAATAAAAAAACAAGCCACCCTGGTGGAATCACAAAATCAATTGGCTGTATAACATAAGGAAGAAAATCATGGCAAAAAATTAGTTGGTGCAGCACCCAGCAGGATAAAAGCACTCTCAAACTAAACAAACATCTCAGAGGACAAATAAAGTCTATTAAAGCCAAATTTGAGGTGAATCTGGCCTTCCAGACCAAGGATAACCCAAGGCATTTTTTACTATGTCCACAGAATCAAAGTGAATACACAATTGTGTGCAGAGCTCATTGTAAACTGAGCCACCTATACTGAGCCAGAAGATATAGCAAACCTACTGGTCAATAAATTCAGCTCCAACTTTACCCATCTCTCCCCCTCAACCTTCCCTTAGGAAACACCATCTAATATAACTCCCCCTACTATTGCTAGGAAACAGGTCCTTAATGAACTTTCTAAGGCCAAGAACACTGCATAAATGGGCCCAGACAATATCCCAGGATGCCTTCTAAATAACATGAAACATGACCTATCAGGGCCTCTAGAATTGCTATTTAACTAAAGCCTCCAAACAGGCTTCATATGCCACATGAATGGAGAACAGCAACAGTCATCCCTCTGCACAAAGGTGGGCCATCTACAGACCCTGGAAACTACAGACCCATAAGTCTCACTCGTCTTATATGTAAAGCCATGGAAAGAATTATCATGGATATGATCAACAGTGATATAGTAAACCTCCAGACATTGGACCCAACCCAGTTTGGTTTCATCAAGGGCAGATTATCCCTACTTAACCTGGTGGACTTCTTTGAGAAGGTCACCAAAGCAATGGATGAGGGCAATATGATTCACACTGCCTACCTTGACCTGGCCAAGGCATTTGACATAATACCCCACTTGGGTATTGTTGACAAACTCAAAGGATAGGTCATACTGTAGTCATATGTCATCTGGTGGATAGCCAACTGTCTCAGAGACAGGACCCAGGATGTTAGAATTGGATAGTCCACCTCTACAAAGAGGCCAGTCACAAGTGGAATCCCTCAGGGATCAGTCATAGGACCGCTCCTTTTTGGCATTTACGTCTCTGAAGTCAATGTCAGTGATCTCTGGCTTACTAAATCTGCCGATGATTGCAAATTAGAAGCTGTAATTGAATCCCATACTGAAACAAATGTTCTCCAGGAGGGGCTGACACAGACAAACAACTGGTGTCAGAGCAATGGACTAAAACTAAATGCCAAGAAATGCATAATAGTATCCTTTGGGAAGTCATCCATCTCTGGTAACTATCATATTAACAACACACCTCTTAGAGTTGACTGAGTAGTCAGGGACTTAGGGACACACATAGATAGTAATCTAGTCTTTGACCATCATGTGTCTACAATAATGAGGAAATCCTTCTATGTTGCACAACTTATAAACAAAGGCATGGCATCTAAGTCCAAGGAAGTCATTGTTCTACTGTATTTGGCATTCATCAGACCTATCATTGAGTACAGTGCCCCCTTTGGTATGTTCCTAACCATGCATATCCAACAATTGGAATGTCCACAGATGTTCCTCACTAAAAGAATACAGGGCTTAAATAAAATGTCCTATGGAAACCACCTCAAGGCTCTATCCCTGTATTCTGTCTCCAACAGGCTTTTTGGGGGAGATCTATGCCTGACATACAGGCATTGTCATACCCCACTCTGATGGACCTCCTGCATATCCGCACAACAAACAGCACCAGAATTACCCATTCTAAAGACTTAAACCTTGCCTGTGGTATAAATAGGACCTGCTGGAGAGACAGGTATGTATCCCAGAGATTACCCCGGCTCGGGACCAGGCTCCCCATCCATGTGAAGCAGAATCTGGACAACTGAATGGGAAACAGGAAATTCATCCCTGGTTTGGCAACTATGTATCCAATGGACATAGGCAGCCTGTAAATGGTTCATCTTCCGAGCCCCTGCTTACATTATCAAGGGTATCAGAATTTGGCAGAGATTTAGGATGCATGGCTAGGCTTAAAAAGGTCCTTGTGGTCGTTAGCCTTGTAAACACCTATGAACCTATGAACCTAAGATTCAATGCTGTGAAGAGCACTTCTGGCAGATATCAAAGACTTTAACAATACTGATTGAAAGCTGATAGATTTGCTGTGAGCAGAGTTGGAATCTATTCCAAACTGATAAGTACACTTTTTGCAACTTAATTTGCACTGTGCTGTAATTATACATTTGCTTGTTATTTATAGTGGTTCTGTATTGCCTCTGTCCCTTGTTGTCTCCACTGTGTTTTTTTCTCAGGGTAGCTCAGAAGCTAGTATCACGTAGGGGGTTGTTGAGCCAGCCCACATCCTAGCTGTTAGTCATTACCTGAGGTGTATTTTCATTGCTGTAATTCCAATACAGACTGCATTTCTGTGAACTGGTGGAAAGCTGATAGATTTGCTGTGAGCAGAGTTGGAATCTATTCCAAACTGATAAGTACACTTTTTGCAACTTAATTTGCACTGTGTTGTAATTATACATTTGCTTATTATTTATAGTGGTGCTGTATTGCCTCTGTCCCTTGTTGTCTCCACTGTGTTTTTTTCCTCAGGGTAGCTCAGAAGCTAGTATCACGTAGGGGGTTGTTGAGCCAGCCCACATCCTAGCTGTTAGTCATTACCTGAGGTGTATTTTCATTGCTGTAATTCCAATACAGACTGCATTTCTGTGAACTGGTGGAAAGATGATAGATTTGCTGTGAGCAGAGTTGGAATCTATTCCAAACTGATAAGTACACTTTTTGCAACTTAATTTGCACTGTGCTGTATTTATACAGTTGCTTATTATTTATAGTGGTGCTGTATTGTTTCTGTCCCTTGTTGTCTCCACTGTGTTTCTCACCCACCCTCCCTGTTCTTGTTTTGGTGGTAATCTTAGTGGCTTTGAAACTGCCTGCCCCTCTTGTAAATTTGTATTTGGATACTCCTTCTGGCCCCATCTCATTTGCTCACTCAACTGAGTGCAGTGAGATCATGTTCTTATTTCAGGCACGCCTACTGTGTACAAAGATAGCATTTGGGAAGGACAACCCCTGTAGCCTCTTAATCCTGCTCTATTCCCACCTTCAAAAAAGAATATATATATATATATATATATATATATATATATATATATATATATATATATATACTTTATTCAGTTGTTCTTACTGTAACTGTCTTAGTTGCTGTTCTGTGTGCTGTTATTTGTTCAGTGGCTCTTACTCTGCACTTATTACCGCTTGTTAGTAGCCTTCTAATTTAATGCCTTCTGCACTTGTTTTTGTCATTTGTTAATCTAATTGCATTTAATTAAACTGTATTTGCCGTAATATTGCTACACATTTGTGCTAGCCTGCACTGCATTTGAATTGTATATACTGCTGTTTTAGCTGCTTTTCTGTAAATAAAATTCTAAGCTTGTTTCCTGCCTTTCCTGTAACTAGTCTAGTCCACCAGGACAGTTTGTAAGCTCCTGAGCCCCCCAAGCCTTTCTGTGTTGGAGGGAAGCCTTCTAGCTTATCAGTGGGAGTGGTAAGCACTAGGTAGCCTATCTACCACAGGAGGAGAGGTTTTGGTCCCAGAAATTATAGTTTTTTGGCTGTTTGGGAAGCTTTTCCATCTCTTTCAACCTTCTGATTTAAAAGTTTGCGTTTGCTCTTGTTTCCTACCTTTCCTGTTACTAGTCTAGTCCAGGTACAGATTTGCTGTATCCAGGACTCTTTGTAAGCTTCTGAGCCCCCCAATCCTTTTTGTGTTGGAGGGAAGCCTTCCAGCTTGTCAGTGGGAGTGGTAAGCATTAGGTAGCCTATCTACCACAAGAGGAGTGGTCCCTGGCCCAGAAATTGTAGCTATTGGCCATTTTGGCCAGTTTTCTTCCATCTCTTTCAACCTTCTGGTTTGAAAGCCGCACTTGTGCTTGTTTCCCACCTTTCATGTAACTAGCCTAGTCCAGATACAGAGTTGCTGTATCCAGGATTGTTGGCAAGCTTCTAAGCCCCCAAGCCTTTCTGTGTTGGAGCCTTCTAGCTTACCAGTGGGAGTGGTAAGCACTAGGTAGCCTATCTACCACAAGAGGAGTGGCTCCTGGCCCAGAACTTGTACCTTATTGGCTGAGCAGTTTTTTTCCCATCTCTTTCAACTTTCTGGTTTAAAAGCCACATTTACGCTTGTTTCCTGCCTTCCCTGAAACTAGTCTAGTCCAGATACAGACTTGCTGTATCCGGGACTGTTGGTAAACGTCTGAGCCCCCCAAGCCTTTCTGTGTTGGAGGGAAGCCGTCTAGCTTATCAGTGGGAGTGGTAAGCATTAGGTAGCCTATCTACCACAAGAGGAGTAGCTCCTGGCCCAGAACATGTACCTTATTGGCCATTTGAGCAGTTTTTTTCCCATCTCTTTCAACTTTCTGGTTTGAAAGCTGCACTCGCGCCTGTTTCCCGCATTTCCTATAACTAGCCTAGTCTGGTTACAGAGTTGCTGTATCCAGGATTGTTAGTAAGCTTCTGAGTCCCCCAAGCCTTTCTGTGTTAGAGGAAAGCCTTCTAGCTTATCAGTGGGAGTGGTAAGCACTAGGTAGCCTATCTTCCATGGGAAGAGTGGGTTTTGGCCCATAATTTGTAGTTTATTGGCTGTTTAGGCAGTTTTCCATCTCTTTCAACTTGCTGGCTTAAAAGCCTACATTTGTGCTTGTTCCCCACCTTTCCTGTAACTAGTCTAGTCCAGGTTCAGATTTGCTGTATCCGGGACTCTTTGGAAGCTTCTGAGCCCCCTAAGCCTTTCTGTGTTGGAGGGAAACCTTCTGGCTTATCAGTGGGAGTGGTAAGCATTAGGTAGCCTATCTACCACAAGAGGACTGGTTCCTGGCCCAGAAATTGTAGCTACTGGCCGTTTGGGAAGTTTTTTCCCATCTCTTTCAACTTTCTGGTTTAAAAGCTGCACTTGCGCTTGTTTCCAGCCTTTCTTGTAACTAGCCTAGTTCAGATACAGAGTTGCTGTATCCGGGACTGTTAGTAAGCTTCTGAGTCCCCCAAGCCTTTCTGTGTTGGAGGGAAGCCTTCTAGTTTATCAGTGGGAATGGTAAGCACTAGGTAGCCTATCTACCATAAGAGGAGTGGTTATGGCCCAGAAATTGTAGTTTATTGGCCGTTTGGGCAGTTTTTCCATCTCTCTCAACTTTCTGGTTTTAAAGCCCGTGTTTGCGTTTAATCGTTTGTAGTCATTTAAAGCTGTTTTAAGTGTACTTTTTATTGGTTTTGCCTTATCTTTTCAAAAAAGCAAAAAAAAAAAACATTCCTTGTTTCCCACCCTTCTAAGCTAGTATAGTCCAGTTTTCAGGCTACTGCTGAATTCAGGGCTGTGTTACAAGTTTCTGAGTTGCCCATACCTTACTTGGATAGAGGGAAGTTTCTCTGTTCACCTGTGAGAGAGGGGAACTTTGAGCAACCATCTGTCCCTGAAGGAGTGGTTCCAGGCCAAAAGTTAGTAGTTTAAAAACCGCGCTTGCATGGTTTTGTGCACCAGGCAGCACCAGTTAGCTATGGTTAAATTATTCCCAGCTCAACTAAGTCTCCTCTTCAGTTTTTCCCTTGAAACTAGTCTCTCAACCTAAGCACTCAAAAAGCATCCTACAGTCCAGCACTTGCTAAGACCTAATAGCAAGCACTAATATACCCCAACACTTGATTGCCCAGTAGGGCAAGGCTCTTTATCCACCCCTCACCAACCAAGCGACTAAGCAGCTCACCCTACTATTCAGGCATGACCAAAGGGCAACTTCAGGTGTACTCCCAGTCCAGCTGGTGAACCTGGGTATCCTGAGGCAATGTTACAACTGCCTCATATACACAGACAACCCTCACCTCCTACCACAAAACACTAACATATGTGAGAGATGCAATTATACAGGCAAACTGGAGGCTAAGGTCTCTCCACCCAAGACTGGAACAGACAGTCATGAGGAGAAGGTTAACACTTGCACCACACCTCCAGCCTCACATAGACCTACTAACCCAGCACTGGCAAAAAATACACATAAAATACACTAAATTATACTTGGAAGCTCTAAATAAAAACCTGCAGAAGCATCCGAGAGCTCCAAAGCAGACACCCAAAAAACCTGCACCTCCTGTTACAAACCAGACAACATATAAAACACAAAATCAATGTGCCACACAATCACAGCCCTTAAGGTGAAATAACATACCTAACACACTAGTAATAGGTGACTCTATAGTCAGGCACACTGACGTCCCACTCATTAGGCTGGACAAGGAGAAGGTTACTGTTAGCTGCCTGTCGGGAGCCAGAATCTGCCACATAACACAAGCACTCAGGTCACTCCAGAACAAGTACGAATATGACTCTGTCATTGTTCATGTTGGTGTGAATGACCTGAGACATACCTCCCTGGACTACATGAAAAGAAACATGGAAGAGCTCTCTGATTATGTAGCCCAGGCGGGTATGACCCTGACCCTGTGCAGCATCCTGCCCTCATCAAGAATGATACCTCAGTATAAAGAAAAAATGATCAATTTCATCAATTGACTAAGCTTCTGTTATCCTTCAAAGGGGATCCAGTGTCTGTCAGCCTTTGACAACATGCTCGACAAGCCGCGTTGCTTTGCAAGAGATGGCTTGCACCTGTCACCCCTAGGCTTTCAAATACTGGCAAGGCTCTTGCTGCCCCCATGGTGCCTTTTTTAGGCAAGGCTCAAAAGTCAAACCCACCTCCATAAACAGCACAAATAAAAAAATGAGGGTTATGCTACTCAACGCTAGGAGTTTAAATCTTGGAACTCCTACTGTTCGGCATATACTTCTCAGAAGTAAGGCAAACACAGGAGGACTACGGCTAACCAAGTTCACCGATGACTGCAAACTGGGAGCCATAATTGACTCTCCAGTTGACATGGACATCCTCCAAAAAGGTCTTACTGAGATGGACACCTGGTGTCAAAGTCATGGCCTCAAGCTAAATACCAAAAAATGCATAGTCATCCCATTTGGGAAAAACAAAACACCCACGAATTACCACATAGGTGGCAGCCCCCTTAATACAGAAGAAGTAATAAGAGATCTGGAGACCCAGGTAGATAGTAATCTCTCCTTTGACAATCATATTGCCAAAGTAGTTAGGAAATCCTTCTATGTGGCCCATCTAATTACTAAAGGGTTTGCATCTAGAAATAAAGAGGTTATAGTGCCCCTCTACTCATCACACATCAGACTCATCATAGAGTACAATGCCCCATTTGGGATGTACCTCACAAGACACTTCCAACAGCTGGAAAGACCACAAAAGTACCTCACCAAGAGGATTACTGGCCTCAAACATATGTCCTATGCAGACCGACTGAAAAAACTCCGGCTGTACTCAGTGGCATATCGCTTACTCAGAGGTGATCTCTGCCTGACTTGCAAAGCCATGTCCAACTCAGAATTGACGGACATGCTCCACCTAAAGAAATCCAAGTCACTGTGAGCCACGCACTCTAGTGAGCTAAACCTCACCACAACAATAAATAGAACATGCTAGAGGGATAGATTCCTGTCACAGAGACTCCCCATGCTTTGGAACAAAATTTCTATCTACATTAGGCAGAGCCCCTCACTAACACTCTTCAAGAGAAACCTTGACGAGTGGATGGGTAACAGAAAATACAACCCTGGGATCACTTCATTGGCTCTGCTTGACAGAGGTTCAGTTAATTAATCAATGGGGCGGCGAAAGCCGACACACTCTGGCTAGGCTTATAAATGCCCTCGGGCACTTTAATCATGCTTCACTTAGGAATGGGGTCCATTCCCATCATGGTATTAGAAACCCGAAAGACTTGGAGGAATTAAAAAGGAAAGAATGTTGACAGAAGTTGATATAACACTGGAAAAAAACATAGGTGCATGCTGCATGACTGGACTGCATACCATGATACTTTTAAAATCATTATAAAAAGAATATGAGATATGTAAAGAAGTGAGACTGCATATAAATTAAATCAAAACAAAGTTCATAAATTATAAAAATAATAAAAATAAAAACAACTAAATACAGGCCATGCCATCAGGCAAGGCAAACAAACTGGCACCTAGTAGCAAACAAGCTGACTGAAAACATACCCTGTGTAAATACTATGGCTTTAGATATTAAAAGGGGTACTGCAGAGCAAAAAAACTTAAGTTTGTAGCTTATGAGGAGGCTCCATTCATTTTGCTAGCATCTATTTAAAATTCGAAAAAACAGCAACCAAATATTAGAATTGTAGCTTGCCTCCATGGTATAGAGGGATGCAAATCAAGTGACTCAGGTTTGATTAGTAGAACTAGCACCTGAGGAACCAACCCAGAAGGAGGAGAAGTTAAAGGGTGTGAACCATTTGGCTTCCCAGAGGTGATGAGGGAGGTGCACACTTGTGGTAAAGTTATATGGTGCAGTTTCTCTGGTGGAGACTGGGAAAACCACATGGTTTAAGGAAAGGGGAAGGGCTGTCTGAGATGAGAAAACCTTCACTCTACACAAAAAAGGCAGCATTTTTCCAACAGAGAAGGTAGCAAAATGAGGCAAAGGGTAGATGAAAAGAAAGAAATCAAAATTGAACTTGGAAGGGCTGAAGAACATTACTGTAAGAAAAAAGAGGAGAAAGACAGAAGCTGATAACATGACTCAAGCTGTGGAAGCACAAAGCCAGCTGGATGAGAACTGTATACTTACAAATGTAATAAGTAATGAAAACAGTGAGATTAATAAGACTAATGGTGATGAAGAGCATTCCTCAACTGATAGAGCAAATGTTGCTGAATTAGAGGTTATCAGTTCTACAGATCTGGTGAGAAATTATACACTTGTAATTGAAGATTCAATTATTAAAGAAACTAATACTTAACATTTACATTGAAGATAATGAATGTAGAATAGTGTTATGCTTGCCATGAGCAAAAGTACAGGATGTGTGAAAGCTCATAAAATGCTTTCATGTAAGGAAGTATAGGAGTCCTTTATTCATGCTGGTCTAAATGATCTCATCTGCAAGGACTCTCTGACTGTTGGTAGGAAATTTACAGTCCTCTTAGAAAGCATTCTTTGTATATGTGTTAGAACATATTTTTCAAAAATCACATGCAGAAAGAAAAATCGAGTCAGTGTGAATGAAAAACATTTTAGAAGTAAAGACCCACAAGAAAAAAAATGGAAATGTGTAGGGCATCAAAGCCCTAATTTTGGTTGCACACATTTTTAGACAGGGTCCCAAGTACTTGTCAAGACAGGAGAAAGAATTTTCACAGCAGATATATTGCAATATTTGTCTAACACAAGTCAGGATTTTTGCCAGATGAGAAATTTAGCAGTCCACAGATAGAAATATTTGATGTATCTCTGATGGCCGTTAGTGCTAGAAGCTTTAGTAATACAGTTTTTTTTAACTGGAAATTTTTCTATATTCCCACAGAATAGATGCTGTTATTGTTTGTGAAACACTGTTAAAGAAAAATGACTGGAAACCAGTTTGGTCAAGGTATAAATGTTTTTACTGTAACAGATATTCTAACAAAAAAAATCAGGTGGAAGGTGTTATGATAGGTATTAAAGATTGTTATGAAACCTGTGACTATTACATGTTCAATGATAGCAACAATTTGTAGATTGTGTAACTGTGACAATAAAGACAACCCTGAAGCATATAACAATTGTTGGGGTGTGTAGACCACCAAAGTAAAGAGTTGATGTAGAGGAAGTCATACATTTCTTGCAAGAAACATGAGGGTTGCTGAGGACTTAAATGTACCAGAAACAGACTGGAAAAATACTGATCCAACAACTTTAACAAGGAAACTCTTACTATAAATTTCAGGGGCAGCAACAATTGCTGAAATTGTAAACAATCCTACCAGAGAACAGAACATACTAAACAGTGTGTCCCTAAGGAAACAGCTGTTACTTCATGTCAAGTTTTACCACAGTTGATATGCAGTGATCATGGGGTTGTAAAGGTTAAATTGCTGGAAGCTAAGTCTGCCAAACTGAAATCTAAACCAATGCACAGAAGATTAATAACAGATTATACAGAAGCAAAACAGTCACTAAGTAAAACTAATTGGAGTGATGCATTCAGTGGAAAAATTGCAGAAGAAGTGTGGCAAGTTTTAAAAGAGAAATTGTTTGAATTACAAAAAAAATCAAAAAGAAAATGTTTAAGATCAGGCTCTAGGAACACAAGGTCATGAAAATGTATTCCATAAGAACAAGATACTTGATTAAGATGAGAGCGGGGAAAATAAAAGAAATGGAAAAATGGTTGAACTACAACTTTGGAAACTGAAAGAAACATGCTGGACAGACAAACTGAACATAATGTGAAACAATGTCAAGAAAGATGCTGAGCTTAATAGAAAACCATTGTATGTATACTTAGGATGTGGTAGAGTAAAAACATACAAAATGATAAACTGTGCATAAATTCTAAAATATATTTTCAATCACAACAGAGTATAGATATGATAACAAAATCCTATGCAAAGTAGTTTGGGTCCACAAAGCAGGTGATAAGGTAACTTCAGATACTGAAATTAAATTAGATTATGTAGAAAAAGAACAACACATACTGGATCCAAACAAAGCACAGGAAGGAGACAAACCAGTAATAATGACACAAGGGCACTTTTGAATGAACTTACTGTACCATTATTTATGTTATTCTCTAGGTCATTTAAATATTGGGAAATGTCTCAAGACTGAAGACATGCACTTGTTAAATCTCTCTTTAAGAGAAAGAGGAATAGGACAAACCCAGAATCATACAGACCTGTAAGTTTACTTTCATGTTGTGGAAACATAATGGAGGTTATTTTGGATAAATTATTGTCAGCACTGGAAAGGTTGGGACATGCATGTGCTGGAAATAAATCTTTTTCATCTCAATTGTTCTATAGTCTGCATGCATTTGACTTGAAAATGGGCAAACTGATCATATGTGTTACAGATAGGGCATGTCTCCAAAAGAACTTGACTGAAGTGACCATTTTGGCACAGGAGAATAATATGCTGATAAATACATCAAAAATTGAGTATATGAGATTTGGAAGACATGGATTGAAAGGTGAATATTTAATACAGCCCACAGTGGTTGAAACTGTAGATTCATTTAAGGACCTGTTTTTTTTTTCTAATCATATCAACCAAATGGTTAAAGTTGCTATAGAACTATAAGTTGTATAAAAAGATTTCTAAAGTCTAGAAAATCAAAAACGATGAAATCATTGTTTAAGTTACATTACACCAAAACTTGAATATGGAATAATAATATGGAAATCTTATAAGAAAACAAGCATGAGTAATACGTAAAGAGTACAGCAGAAATATACCAAGGGCATCCATGGATGTAAAATTTTAAGTTATTATGAAAGAATAAAATATCTGAACTTGTACAGTATCTTATATAGACATTTAAGAGGAGACCTTATTCAAGTACATAAGGCGTTTAGAAATATTTAACTCTGGAAATATTTTGGGTTATCAAAAAGTAGTAGAGAATCATCAGATAGCCTGTGAAGACTATAATAGGAATTAAAGGTGTGCTGATTGGTTCTCTGAGAAAGAGTACCTGATGCATGGAATAGACAACCAATTACATTAAAGCAAGCAATAGTTCAGATATCCTAAGAACACCCTTGACACTTATTATGAGAATAACTGTTTTGGTATATTGCCAGACTAGAAGGGCATTATTGCCAGTGCCAGAAATATTTGTATGTATATATGTATGTATATCTCTAAATTTTTCAACACGTAATGCATACTAGGGATGTGGGCAAATCATGCTTAGAGAAACTCTTGTACATTCAGTATACGATTAGGTAGCTACAAATTCTTAAAACTGCCATTTGGGATATTTCCAGCATCAAGCTGCTTTTATTCTTCCTTATTAGTACCCATAAACATCTATTACATAGTTTCTAGTGAATCTAAAATTGTTTTTTTCAAAACATGTTTCCTCTCCTGTACTAAGGATATTTTAGTACCATACAGTACTATGTTCATCTTCTTAGTATAAAGAATGTAGATCATAGTTACAGAATTTTGTAACTGCTCTGGTTATTAACATATTTAATAATGTGATGTCCCTCCTCTGGGCCAGTAATCAAGGAGTCTCAATCCTCACCACTGACACCGGTGAGGGACGTTTACCTGGAACAAAAATAGATACACACAATATTTCCAGATGCAGCTCTTTGCACCAAGCACAATTTCTCTTAAGAGTACATGGGGAACACACTCCCAACCTGGGGCTGGGTTTCCTCCTCTCTCATTCTCTCTAGGCCCCAAATAAGACTCTCTACTGGCACAGCTGTAGAGTTGAGTCCTCCGCCAAGTGTTCCAAGCCAAGTCCTCCACCACCCTCTCTGTAAAACCAGTGCATTGTGTCCCTGCTCCAAGTGACTGACACACTTACTCTTTTGAATTTGATTTTCACACACACACACACACACACACACACACACACACACACACACACACACACACACACACACACACACATACCTGGGACAGGCTGGCACAAATTTACCCCTTCTGCCTAGACTATAAGGTAGATACTACCACAAAAACACTCTAAAGCCAACTACTCTAAGGCTCTTACACGGTTATCCAATTATACTGAGTAAACTTAATACTAATACAAATTGTAGTGCTTGACCAATACAGCAAGCTTTCAGAAGTTGCCACCAAATAAATATAAGTACTCTCAAAGGTTAAAATATTCTCCAAAAGACCAGCCACAATGAAATGTTTAAATATACTGAATAATAAATAATAAGAGAACATGAAAATACTAAATATCTATTTACAATAAACACCAGAGTTTCAATCACAGGAAATATTAAAAAGAACACAGATGGAAAGGTTTACACAGATACAGAAAAAAAAAACAATACTTAAGTAATCTCATTGTATTTTCCAGACTGATCTAAAGAACTACTATTCCCTGGTTACTTACTAAAGCAAGGCAAGATGAAGTGGGTGAGTGATCCTTCTTTGTCAGGTTTCAAAAACAGACTGCTTTGAGACTTGTGTCTCATCTAGTATTAAAACATCATTTCAGTGCTGGATTACAGAATGACATCACATATATCTGTTCATCTGACTCTGGTTCCCAAACCACCCCATTTACTAGAAACTGAACCAGAATCTATCATATATGTGTCATGATACACAAACATAGAAATTTGCTAATATGTGTTATCGAATATGGAAGCTATAAAACAATTTCAAAAACTTCCACCCTTCCAGGGAAGCAATTAGTTCACTCCTCAGGACAATACAGTAGGATTCCTAGTCCTAGTTTTCACAGACATTTTGTCTCTGGCTGCAGTCAGAACTGTAAGATACAATCTTTATGGCCTAAACCAGATAATTTTATTTCAGACTATTTTCAAAGTTAGTTGCTGTCAGATTAACCTCTTCTCTTCCAGTATCCCCTGTTGCAGTATATTCATATCAACAGTTACAATACAGTCTGACATCCAGGTGTATTCTTTTTCTGTCCAACAAAACAGTGTAAGAAACTTCTCTGTGTGGAAGATTTTCAATCCATATATCTCTAGTTAATCACTGTATATTAATCAGATCAGACAATAGTAGTAGAAGTAGCAAACTTAAACTCGTCTGAAGCAAAGAAAAATAATAATAAAAAATATGCAATTGTACAGAATTACTAAGTATTCAAAAGTAACCTGTACAATTATATATTTTTTATTATATTTATTTTTTTTTACTTAAGACGAGTTTAAGTTTGCTTCTTCTACTACTATTGTCTGATCTGATCAATATACAGTGATTAACTAGAGATAGGGACTGAAAATCTTCCACACAAAGACGTTTCTTACACTGTTTTGTTTTTGGACTCACTATACTTGTTTAGTGGGTTGTTTTGAGATTTCAGGGATACCACGGAGATTACTTGTTTTCTTTTTCTGTGCAGCAGGACCCACTGTTGGTACATTTTAAGACAGGCAGCTTTACAAATACATTTTCAACACAATCACCTGTACAAATCAGTTTGATATATAAATGATATAAAAGTCTTTACAAAACTCCAGCTAGCTATGCTGGTATACATTACACATCCACTGCCCTACTTCTCCTGGCATAACTGGCAATACCTCACATCATCACATATTTGCCTTCTTTGAAGACTCAAGCTGTTTTCTCAAGTGACCCTTGAGAAATGTGACTTGAGGGACATAAGCCTGTTTGGGAATACATTAACCTATACCCTGTCTTGAGAGCCCATCTGCACTGGCATTGCTGACCCCATTACGTGCTGCACTGTCATGTCATATGTCTGCAACCCTAGGCTTCACCTAAATATGTTCATAGGATGATACTAGGCTATTGGCCTGGAGGCCGTTATAAGCCAGCCAAGAATTTCACCTATGTTCCCTCAAAGTCAGCGCCTGTTTCCCATGTCCAGCAGGAACACAGGTGGGATCCCAGGGATGTATTTTCTGTTTCCACTCCAGACATCCAGGTTCCTGTTAAAGAGGGCTAGAGAGGTACTCTGCTTGAGTGCACAGAGTGGGAGTCTATTCCACCCAAATGGGGGAGTCTTTGGGACACAAATCTATCCTGCCAACAAGTTCTATTAATGTCACAGACCAGGTTAAGGCCTTATGTGTGAGTTGCTTGAGTGGAGTTTGTCTTACAGATATGCAGCAACTCCATCAAGGCTGAGTCTGAGATGACCTTGTATGCCAGATACAGGTCACCTCTGAGTAGTTTGTATGAGACTGAGTAGAGGGACAGGGCTTTTAGCCTATCTGCATAGGATAGGTGTTTGAGACCCTGGATTTTCCTGGTCAGGTACCTCTGTGGTCTCTCCAACTGCTACATGTGCTTGGCAAGGTAGATTCTGAAGGGCACATTGTACCTGATAATGGGTCTGATAAGGGAGGAGTACAAGGATGTTATGACCTCCTTGTTCCTGGATGAAATACTCTTATTTATGAGGTGGGCATGTAGAAAGCCTTCTGTGCAATAGAGGCAATGTGATGGTCAAAAGTGAGGTTGCTATAAACCTGGGTGCCCACATCCCTCATGACTGACTGCATGCTTAGTACATTGTTATTAATGTGATAATTAGTGGGGATGCCATTTTCCCCAAAGGGGATGATGATGCATTTATTGGCATTCAGTTTAAGGCCATGCTTCTGGCACCAGTCATTAGCTTGGGTAAGGCCTTCTTACAGGATGTTCACATCACCAGGGGAATTTAAGACAGCACCCAGCTTGCACTCATCTGCAAACTTGGTCAGTCACAGACCACTGGTTTTGGCTTGCACCTCAGAAAAGTATACCCCAAACAGCAGAGGCCCCAAGACTGATCCTTGGGGTACACTGCTCATTATGGGTCTACTACTAGAGGTGGTTTACCCTATTTTGAATGAATGGGTTCTATCAGTGAGCCAGTTAGCTACCCATCTGGTAACATACGAGTTGATGGCTATCTGGGAGAGTTTATCTATTTTGCCAAGTGGGGAATAGTGTCAAACGCTTTGGCTAGGTCAAGGTAGGTGGTGTGCACCATCTTCCCTTCATCCGTGGCTTTGATGACTGTTTCAAAGAAGTCAACCAAATTTAGCAGGCATGATCTCCCTTTGACAAAACAAAACTGTGTGAGGTTAAGCGTTTGGACGTTGCCAATGTCCTTGTTTATAAGGTCCATGATAATGCATTCCATGGCCTTGCAGATCAGGCTAGTTAGGCTGATGGGCCTATAATTGCCTGGGTCAGTGGACGCTCCACCTTTGTGTAGAAGGATGACAGTGGCTGTCCTCCATTCAGCTGGGATGAAGCCGGTGTTCAGGCTTTGGTTGAATACAGTGTCTAATGGAGCTGAGAGCTCAGGGCTGAGTTCAAGTAGGATACAGCTAGGGATGTTATTGGGTCCCATGGAGACTGCATTTTTTTACCTTTGAGAGGGCATTAAGGACCTGCTCCTTGGTGATGAGGGGAGGTGGCAGGTGCTGAGGATGTCCTGGTTTACTGATGGCGGGGATGGGGGTGTGAAGTTTTCACTGAACCTGTCTGCCAGCAGGTTGGCTGTATATATGGCATTTGTGTATGTGGTGTTATTGACCACCAGTTCAGAGCAGATTTGGGTGTTACCTTTGAGATTGCAGACATATGTGAAGAAGGCCTTGTGATTGTCCTTAGCGGATGTGGCCAACTGGACTCGAAGTTATCCTTAGAGGATTTCACCAGTGACCTTATTTACTTGTTCAGATAGAGGAGAGAGTGCTTCCAACTTGGCAACTCCTCCTTCTTGGTCATGGACAGCAATTTTTTTTCTTTTTATTATATTATTTGTTTATTGCTGCTGTCCACCAGACAGGTTAATGCTTCCTTGAGGAAGATGATTCGGTCCAGTCAGTTATTGCTGAGTCCATACAGCTATGTAAGTAAGTGCTCATATAGTTTTTTGGTGTAGGCTTGGACATTAGTGCTAGTTTCAGCTGAAGGGATGGTGGTTGTGAAGCTGCTTATACCTGCTCTAAGGAGACTGTGGTCAGCTTTGGAAAAGTTTTTTTCATTTGATCCTGACAGGGGGGGGGGGTCAGGGGAGATGTGATCGCTTTATGGTCAGATCTTACCAAGGAGGATGACACTGTAGGGGTGCTACAGTGACTACTCATGTTAGTTAGGACCAGATCCAGGATATTTTCACCTCTCATAGGGGTGTCGACTAGTTGATCCAATGCACTGGCAATGATGAAGTCAAGGAATCTCTAGGCATTCATGTTTGGGCTAGAATAGGTCTTCCACTCTATGGTTGGGTAGTTAAAGTCACTCAGGATCAGGGTTGAGGGTTGAATTTTGATGGATTCAAGTAAGTCCAGATAGGTGGTGTGGGCATCCTGAGTCATGGTTGGGGGTCTGTAGTTAGCTATGATTTGAATAGGTGTTTTGTCAACAGTTAACTGCACTTGGAGTGTCTCCTGTTCATCATACCATTTGACCAGCCTGGAGGTGTGTATGTCTTTGACAAATATTGGAACTCCACCTCCTTTGGCTTTGTAGCCCTCCATTTGGGGTCTGAAAGTATGGTAGGATGAGTAACCTGGTAAGGCTGGGGTACTCTCCACAGCTTTGAACTAAGTTTCAGTGACTGCACAAATGTTAGCCTCCTCTAGGGCAAGGAATGCTTGGAATGAGTGCAGTTTCATGCTACGACTCTTAGCGTTTAGAAGTATGACCTTTAAATTTCATTCAGAAGAATTTTTCATGTTGGTAATTTTGTGCTCATGACTTTGCCTAAAAAAGGCACTATGGGGGAGCAAGAGCCTTTGCCAGAAGCCTGAAGCCCAGGGGAGACAAATGAAGGCCATCTCTGGCAAAGAATCGTGGTCTGTCAATCATGGCCTCCTAAGCTGTCAGGTACTGGATACCCTTGGAATGACACCAGAAACTAAACCAATTGTTAAAGTCAATCATTTTCTGTTTGTATTGAGGTATCATTCTGGGTGATGGCAGAATGTGGCTTAAGACTAGGGACATCCCTGCCTGGGAGACATATTCAGCGAGCTCAATTATGTCTCTCTTCATATAATCCAGAGAGGTACATCTCAAGTCATTCACACCAACATGGACTATGACAGAGTCATACCAGTACCTGTTGATAAGAGACTTAAGTGTGTGCATGATATGGTGGATCCTGGCACCTGGCAAGCAACTTACTGTGACTTTCTCCTTGTCTAGCCTGGTGAAGACTGCATCTGTGTATCTCATGATACAGTCTCCTATGACTAGTATGATGGATTTGTGGCTGAATCTTAGAGGCTGTGAGACACAGACATGTGCACTATGTGTGATGCCTGGTGCTGTGGGTTGTGATGTGCATGTATGTTTTTGTTTCGGAGGTCTTTTGTGTTTAGATATGTTTTTGTTGAGTACCCCCGCATATGTAGGAGTGTGTTGTACAGATGTGGGTGGTATTAGAGGTGTGGTGTTGTAGTGTTTGCGCAGACAACCTTCTCAGTGCCAGATGTACTGGCTTGTGACTGAGACAGGAAGGATTCTAGGTTCTTAATGTAATTGCATATCTCACATATTATGTTCCTAGGTGGTAGTAGCAGAAGGTTGTCTGTGTACATAAGGTAGTTGCTACACTGTCTCAGGATGCCCATATCAACCGGACTAGCAGGAGAAACCACAGGAAATTGTCTGTCCATCCATGGTTATCAGAATCTGTGGAAGAGAGGTCAGGGATAGTAGAGTGGATACTATCTGAGGAGACTACCTATAGATGTGAGTAGGGCTGGATAAAATCAATACAGTAGCTGCACGTGAGGGTCTCACACAGGAGTGCTGGTAAGGGAAAAACACAACTGAGATATCTCACAAAGGGTTAAAACAGCACAGCAGTGGTACATGATGAGCAAACAAGCACAAACCCACACAAATGCTGGATTTAAATCCCTCAAAAAAGAAAGCAAAATAGAAACACTGGAATTAACCGATCAACCCTTATCCCTGAGCTCTTAGCTTAACACCCTATGCCAGACCAGTTCCAACCAGTACACTTACTTCCACTACGTGCAGGCAGGCCCCAGCCAACACAAGATGACATAGCAGGAAACATAGGAATCACACAAACAGATCTGGATACAGCAAAACATATAACCAGGCTATGCTAAAGATATTTAAACTCTGTTTAGGTCGATTTAACACAGGGGAACAGATACAAACTTCTAGAAAAGAGCAAACTGAGTTAAACAAATTAACCAGTTAACCAATAAAAAAATCTCAAAACTGCGCCCTGTTCCTGCAGTCTTCAATCAGGCAAGTTCTAACTGCACACCCCTGCCACTAGGGTGCAGGCGAACCCTCTCCAAAAAAGATGGCCTGGACTAATGCTCAAGTTATACAAACAGAGATAGATTTAGCAGTTCTGAATCTAGTCTATGCTACAGCAAAGAAGACGCACCAATTTCAGAAAGAAACAGTTCAAATAAGCAGGAACTCTAAGCCTTCAACAAGCAATTCCCAGCGCAGAAGGGCAGAATCTACCCTCTCCTCCCACAAGAGTGCAGACCACAAACCGTCTTAATGTAAAATAACTGGCCTGAAGCCCAAATGCTTAAACCAGAACTAAGACACTTCTAGAATAATAGACACTAAGCCTTCAACCAGCAATTCCCAACTTAGAAGGATGTAAGCTACCTCTCCTGTCACAAGAGTGTAGACCACAAACCTTCTTAATGTAAACCAACTGGCCCAAAGTCCAAGTGCTTAAACCAAAAGGCTTAGAATAATAGTTCCAATTTAATCAGGCTACTAACAAGCAGTAATAAATACAGCAGAGTAAATGCAATTGAGTACTTTTAAAAACAAGCAGCAAAAGCAAAATGAAGTAATAAAGTATGATGAAACACAAATACAGTCAAAGCAGATAAACTGCAATTTTTTTGGTTAAGTGGGAAGGGATGAAACACGATAATTCAAAGTTGAGAAACTAAGTGGTGGGTCTTCCCAAATGATCTCTCTTTACTCAGTAGAATACACTGATAAGATGAGACTGGGAGGAATATCCAAAAATGAGATTTATAGTAGGGTGTTTGCAACTCAAAAGCCACCAAATTTAAGAACACAACAAATACAGGGTGGGAGGGGGGACTCTTAAAACTCCAATAGACCAGAAAACTTAAAACAAAACAAATGTAATACTAGAATAAGATACAAAATAGAAGTGATCAAGCCTTAAATGAACAGCTTCAAATCAAAATTAAATGCAGAGATGAGTGGCATTCAGAGCAATGCAGACCACAGAAACACTTCAGCTAACTACAGGTATTTCTAAATAAAAGAGTAATGCTGTTTCTCAGCCCCCCCCCCCCCCCCCCCCCCCACAAACACACACACACTAATTAACTGATGCTATTCACAGTTTGCAAAGGAATTCTGTGGTAGCTTTTTTAACTGACCATACCAAGAACTCTTAAAACTCCAACAGACCAGAAAACTTAAAACACAACAAATGTAATACTAGAATAAGATATAAAATAGAAGTGATCAAACCTTAAATGAAGAGCTTCAAATCAAAATTAAGTGCAGAGATGAGTGATATTCAGAGCAATGCAGACCACAGAAACACTTCAGCTAACTACAGGTATTTCTAAATAAATTAGCAATGCTATTTCTCAGCACCCCCCCCCCCCCACCCACACACACACACACACACACACACACACACTAATTAACTGATGCTATTCACAGTTTGCAAATGGATTATTTGGTAACTTTTTTTTACTGACCCTAGCCAAGAACTCTTAAAACTCCAACAGAACAACAGAACAGAAAACTTAAAACAAAACAAATGTAATACTAGAATGGTACAATGTGTGCCCCTGCCTCCTGCAGCTTATTGTGTCTAATAGGAATGAGAACCATAACCTGCTGTCCCAAAGCATATTCTTGGGCTTGAGCATTCCTGTCATACCAGATGCTTTTCTGCTGTTGGGCTCCTGCCAGGTTCTCCTGGGTCACGCTCATGAGCTCTCTAAGCCTTGTCCTGAGGTTTAGAACATATGCCACAACAGACTCCTTGTGGGATTCACACTCACCCTCCCACTCATCACAAATCAAATCTAAATGCCTCCATTCAGCAACTCAAAGGGTGAAAAACCTGAGGATTCCTGTGGTAGCTCTCTGTATGCAAACAGCAGATGGGACAAATATATGTCCCACTGTCTTTTAAAATGGTCTTCAAATGCCCATAGCATGGTCTTTAATGTAGAGTTTAACCTCTCCACAAGACCATTAGCCTGGGGGTGGTAGGGTTGGTGTTTAGGTGCTTCACTCCACAGCACTCCCACAGGCAAGCCAGCAGGTCTGACATGAAATTGGCACCTCTGTCAGTCAGTTTTTCACTTGAGAAACCTACACTGCTGAAAATCTCTAACAAAGCATTTGTCACCTTCTATGCTTTGAGGGAGGACAGAGCACTGGCTCAGGGTATCTATAAGAATAATCTACTATCACCAGGATATAATTCTTCCCTGTGGAACTTGAGGTACTCAGAGGCCCCACAATATCCATGGCTACCCTTTGAAATGGATCCTCAACCACAGGCAAAGGCATGAAAATAGCTTTGTCCTTGTCTCCTACCTTGCCAACATTTTGGCACTACTCACAGATCCTGCAGTACCCTGTTACATCACTTGCAATCCCAGGCCAATACAAGTTCTGCATAATACATCTCTTGGTATGTTTTATGCCCATATGACCTGCAAAAGGAATGTCAAGGGCTATGGCTAGAAATGCCAGACAGTAGGCTCTAGGCACTACCAACGGGTCTATATCAGAAGATCAAAGTTTCAAAACTTTGAATCTGATATGGTCGACACCATATAATCCAAGTCCTGAAACTCTGAATCTTTTAATGGAGCTCTCCGTACAGTGCAGAAAGGAAAGATTTCCCTTTTCTGCACTGTAGTTCGATCTTGGAGTTGGTATATTTAAATAGCAGGGGGGGTGCAGGGGGGCTTGCCCCCTTTCTTATAGTGTTTAAATAGTTTGTTTTTGTAGGTTGTTGTGTTTTATTACAATTTCGATGTTTCAAGACTTTGATTATATGGTGTCGACCAAATCAGATTTGAAGTTTTGAAAATTTGATAATGTAATATAGACCCCTACCAACTGCTATATTAACTCACTCTCTACACAGTAACACTTTATTCCAGTATCCAGATTCCCCTTTTGCTTGAGGATCAAGTGCCTCCCTAGCTACCTCCTTCAAGGTTCTTAGTGTAGGGTCTAAGAACTGAGCCTGTCTCAACTCTACCTTTGTGACCCTTCCCAGCTCCCCTTCCACAAGAAGTCTGGTATCTCTGTCTAAGGGAACATCAGTACCTACCAGCAGCTGTGGCTCAGCTTCAATCTCACTGCTACAGGGTAGCTCCCTCCCTGAAGTAGCCATCTCACCAGATCTGGCTTCTGGTGTGGGGTCTGTCTAGGTTTCCTCCAGGCCACCAGCTCCTCATGCCTGTCTCCAAGCCTGACTGTATGTAAATGCATGCACACAAGGTACTGCATTATCAAAATCATTCTCTATCAAGACATCTGCAGGGATATCCTCAAACACACCTACTTGCTTGCTTCCTTTTCCACCTTTGCAGTCAAGGTGAACCCTGGCCAAAGGTATTTGGAATGGGGTCCCTCCTAAAGCTCTACCTGGAGTGGCCTACCCAAGCAAGTACTGCTTCTCTTTAACCACTGCAGGCTTCACAATGGTTATGTCAGAAGCTGTGTCTATCTTAGCAGTGGTCTGTTCTCCATCCACTAAGATAGGATACAACCTGTGGTGATAGTTTGGTACCCCTGTTGTATCCAGACAATTTACCACTGGCATAATGTTATTCGCACTTGCTGGTTCCCCCATCTTTTTCACCCCACCTTGCTTCCATGGACATCTATATGCTACATTGCCCCACTAGCTACATTTAAAACATCTAACCCTTGATCCTGGCCATATACCTGAACTAGTGGCTTCTCCTGTTACTGGTGGACTCTGTTGGGGTGGTTTAGGCTGCCCACCATGGGCTCTCTCATTCCCAAAGTGCAGCACTGGGTATCCCCTTCTTGTGCAGTGATGTCCTGCTTGTTAAGTAGAGATCCCCTTTTTTCCCCAGCTCATCCACAGTGTTACACTCTCAGTCTGCCAACCAGATTGTTAATGTCCTCAGGCAAAGTCTTAAGGGCTTGTTCCCTCAACAAAAGGTCTGCCAGCCTTTCAAAACTGGTGACCTGACACCTCCCTCACCCACCTGTGAAAATAAGTGCTTAATTCAGCAATATAATCATATACACTTTCATCTGCCTTGCATCTATACTCACAAAACTTTTTTCTGTAAGCTTCAGGTGTTAAATTAAAACATTCCAACAAACATTGTTTTACTTTATCATAGTTTAAACAATCAGTATCAAAAAATTTATAAATAGCAGTTACAGCTATACCATGAGTTAAGAGGGTCGGTAACTGTACCCAGATCCCTTGGTCAGCATTATACTGTTTACATACTCTTTCAGATATATAAATAAACCTATCAATATTTTCACCCTCTGTAAACTGTTGAAGAAATTTACTGAACTTTATTGCTTCTATGGTTTAGTTATTCCCTTCCCCATTACCTCCATGACCCTGATGAACAGTCAGCATCTCCCTCTCATGCTAACGTTACTTCTCATTTTCTTCAGCCTCCAAACACAGCAGTCTCTCATTTTCTTAGACCTCCAAAGGCTACAGTCTCTCTGCTGATTCTAATTCCATCTATTTTGCCTGCCGCAGTCTCTTCTAATTCCAAACGTTTCACCTCCAGTTCATGTCTCTTTAACTCCAGATTGTTTGTTAAGTACTCTGAGGAAAAGGTGAACTGCCCTGTTTCTGAGGGCTGCAAATCCCCATCAACAGACTGGTTATCCTCCTGGTTGCTGGTCTGGGCTACAGCTGCAACTACAGCTGAAATAGTTTTGTTTTTAGTCAAGCTGGCATGCACCAGTCCTTTGGCTTTACACACCTTGGCCAAATGGTTCTTTTCAGCTTGCCATAATTCTCTGCTGACATCTTTGCCTGCTTTCCCTGACTAAACTAACAAAAATAAATAAAACTATTATGAAAATGAAACTCTGTATGTTTACCTTGTGGCTGCTGACAGAACACACACCTTCAGTGACAACTGCCTACAGGTTACAGATGTTCAGTTAATATTCACACCACTGCTCAACAATATGTGATGTCTCACCTCTGGGTGAGTAATCAAGGAGCCTCAATCTTCACCACTGTTGGGAGGGTGGCCTAATGGTTAAGGTGTTTGCCTTGCAAACACAAGGTGCAGTGTTTGAGTCTCACAAGGGATAATTGGCTAGGCTTAAAATTGCTCACAAGGGCAGCTAGCTTAGTACTAATCTATGAACCTATGACACCAGTGAGGGATGTTCACTTGGAACAAAAATGGATATACACAGTATTTCAGATGCAGTTGTCTGCACCAAGCACAATTTCCCTTAACAGCACACAGGGAGTGCACACTCCCATCCTGGTGCTGGGTTTCCCTCTCTCTCACCAGGCCCCAAATAAGACTCCTCACTGACCACAGCCATAGAGTTGAGCCCTCCGGTGAGTGTTCCAAGCAAATTCCTCCACCATCCACTCTGTGAAACAAGTGCTCTTTGCCCTTCCTCCACACACACACACACACACACACACACACACACACACACACACACACACACACACACAGACACACAGACACACACACACACACACACACACACACACACACACACACACACACACACACACACACATACACACACACACACCTGGGAAAGGCTGGCACTGATTTACTAGCTATGCTTCCTCTGCCCAGACTATAAGGTAGGTATTCCAACCAGAACCCTTCAAAGTCAGCTACTCTAAGGCTCTTACAAGGGTACCCAATTACACTCAGTAAAATTAATACTAATACAAATGGTAGTGTTTGACTAAAGCAGTAAGGGTTTCAGGAGTGGCAAAGTTGTCACTAAATAAACATAACTACTCTCAAAACACCAGCCACAATGAAAAGTTTAAATATAGTTAATAATAAATAATAAAAGAACATGAAAATACTAAATATCTACTTACAATAAACACAAGAGTTTCAATTACACTAAATATTAAAATAATGCCAATGGAAAGATTCGCACAGATACAGAAAAATAATACTTAACTAATCTCACTATATTTTCCTGACTGATCTAAAGAATTAGTGTCCCCTGGTTAACTTACTAGAGCAAGGCAAGATGACGTGGGTGAGGGGTCCTTCTTTGTCATGTTTCACAAACAGACTGCCCTGAGACTTCTGTCTCATCTAGTATTAAAACATCTTTTCAATGCTGGATAACAGAATGACATCACTTACATCTGGTCATCGGACTCTGGTTCCCACACTACCCCCTTTACTGAACCAGAATATATAATATACATACACACATAGAGCTTTTCTAAGATGTGTTCTAGCATCTGAAAGCTATAAAACCATTTAAACACTTTCACTCTTCCAGGGTAGCAATTAATGCACCATTAAGGACAATAAAGCAATATTACTTGTCCTTGTTTTCACGGACATTGTGTCTCTGGCTGCATTCAGAACTGTGAGATACAATCTTTATGGCCTAAACCAGGTAATACAATTTCAGACTATTTTTCAAAGTTAGCTGGACTAAGATTAAACTGTTCTCTTCCAGTATCCTCTGTAATCTTACATTCATTTCAACAGTTACAATACAGTCTGACATACATTTTTATTTCTTTTCTGGCCGGCAGGACCCACTGTTGGTAAATTTTTAACAAAAGCAGCTTTACAAATACATTTTCAATACAAACACCTGTACAAATCAGTTTGACATACAAATGACATATAATTCTTTACAAAACTCCAGCTAGCTATGCTGGCATATGTTACACATCCACTGCCCTACTTCTCCTGGCATAGCTGGCATTACCTCACATCATCACACCAAATTATACTGAGTAAAATTAATACTAATAAAAATAGTAGTGTTTGACCAATGGAGCAACACTTTCAGGAGTGGCCACAGTGTCACCAAATTAATACCAGTACTCTCAAAGGTTAAAATATTCTCTAAAAGACCAGCCACAATGAAAAGTTTAAATATATTTAATAATAAATAGTAAGAGAACATGAAAATACTAAATATCTATTTACAATAAACACCAGAGTTTCCATCATAGGAAATATTAAAAATAACGCAGATGGAAAGGTTTACACAGATACAGAAAAAACAATACTCAATTAATATCACTATATTTCCTGACTGATCTAAAGAATTACTATTCCCTAGTTACTTACTAAAGAAGGGCAAGATGAAGTGGGTGAGTGATCCTCCTTTGTCAAGTTTCAAAAACCTACTGCCTTGAGAGTTCTGTCTCATCTAGTACTAAAACATCATTTCAGTGCTGGATTATAGAATGACATCACATTCATCTGATCAGCTGGCTCTGGTTCCCACACTGCCCCCTTTACTAGAAATTGAACCAGAATTGAGCACATATGTGTCATAATACAGACACATAGATAACAGATGCTAAGACGTGTTATAGCATCTGGAAGCTATAAAACCATTTCCAAAACTTCTACCTTTCCAGGGTATCCATTAGTTCACCCCCTAAGTACAACACAGTAGCATTCGTAGTCCTGGATTTCAGAGACATTTTGTCTCTGGCTGCAATCAGAGCTGTAAGATAAAATCTTTATGTTCTTTATGTCCTAAACCAGTTACTTTAATTTAAGACTATCTTTCAAAGTTAGCTGGACTGAGATTAACCTCTTCTCTTCCGGTATCTTCTGTTACAATATATTCATTTCAACACTTACAATACAGTCTGACATACAGGTATATTTCTTTTCTGTCCATCAGGACACACTGTTAGTACATTTTTAACACAAGCAGCTTTACAAATACATTTTCAACATAAGCACCTGTACAAATCAGTTTCATATACAAATGACATATAATTCTTTACAAAACTCTAGCTGGCTATGCTGGCATTTGTTACACATCCACTGCCCCACTTCTCCAGGCATAGCTGGCAATACCTCACATAATCACAAATAATAATAATAAAAAATGAATTAACCTTTGATCTACAGACTTATAACTATATGTCATCTTGCTTTCCCTCACCTTATTTTTGGTCTGTGTTTGTAAATTTATCAGTAATCTATGCTTCTGCTCACTACTACCGACTTGCCTCAATGGGTGTTTTTTATTCCTTTTCCCACATTTTCATAATGTTTTAAATGAGAAGAAAAAAAACATTTGTATCACTATGTCATATCCCTAGTCAGAAACCATAGTGGCAGGTGTTAACACATTTCCTAAAATAGTCTTGCTATCTGCATAACCCCATGTGAATTTTGCATCTGGCTCTTTAATACACATCTTGAGCTTTTCCCTACTACTAATAATACATTTTGTATGAGCAAGTGGCTTTTTTTTTAGGATCTAACATTCTCCTTACTACATTTGCATTCACCATGCATTCATATGTCATAGATGTAGCATTAGCAGTACACACATTTTCATTTTTTTTATGTTGGTCAATACATACAATCTTTGTGCAGACATTCTTACTGTCATTGCTTTTGATGAGCGTAGTTTTAGTATACGCATTTATAACAAGTTCTTACAACATAATTTCTCTTTCTAGGCTACAAACAATTTAATCTACTATGTATGGGATTGTTAAACATTGTTTCACTATTTTTAGAATTGCTTTCAGTTACAAGATAAAAACAGCTTAACAGTTTAATCACATCAGATCAGACAAAGTGTTTATCAGCAGTTCTTTTCATGCCACTAGTCTACTGGAAAACAGGATTTTTTCTCCCATTGTTTTATGCTGTAGATCTTATACTACCAAACAGAACATTTGAGTAGCTCAAGGACACACACACACACACACACACACACACACACACACACACACACACACACACACACACACACACACACACACACACACACACACACACACACACGCACACACACACACACACACGCACACACACACACACACACACACACACATATACACATAAAATAACATGAAACTCTACACGCACACACACACACACACACACACACACACACACACACACACACATATACACATAAAATAACATGAAACTCTCCAGTAGTGCAGCCTTCGAATAAACATACACTTTACTTTTAGGGAAACAGCAATGGCAGCAAATAGTTCAGTTTCAGTTTCATGGTTAGAGCAGATAGTGGCTATAGGTTTATGGGTTTACAGTAGCAGTTACACACAGCAAATGCAGGAAGTCTCATTGTAGTAGTACACTACACAAACCAAAGGTAAATAGCAAAGATCCAGTCTTTCAGCAATATTCCAACCAATTAGAACCTCTCACGATATACCTCTCTGTCAGTAGCAGCACGGTTAAGATACTTAGCAAACTCACTCCCTTAGAAAACCACACTTTAACTTTACACACTGCTTAATGCTATGCAAAATGTTAGCTCAGTGTCTCACTAGGCAGCAGAGAGAGAAAATCTGTAATTTTGGCAAATTTCTAGCAAAATATGACTGCTGCTGCTGTTGCTGACACCAGATGTCATATTTCCAACTACACTGGTGCTGGACATCTAATAACAGAAGACTGTTTTCTTGATTTAGCAATAGAATGAAATATATAGCCAAGCTGGCTGTGCAGTCTCATAGCATTATATGCACTGCAACTTTCTGTATAAGTCCAAAGACATTTATCCACCTTTGGATAGCCCTTCCAGATCCTGGTCTATGGCACATACACACAGCTTCTACCACTGGCCCTGTTTTATTCTGCTCCTGAAGTCTTTATCTGAGACAATTCCCAGGCCAATCCACATTAACAGGTCCAATTTAGACCTTTCACATGAGGATCCACGAACATCAGTTATAGCTCTTACTTAATTAATCACAATGTTGGTCCTCACCTCAAGAAAAGAGCTGGACCACCCCTACCAAGGGAGACAGAATCCCAGAAATAAATAAATATAATATATATAAATATATATATATATATATATATATATATATATATATATATATATATATACACATGCATTATCCGCGGTAGTGGTGCTGCGGTAGCGTTGTCGCCTCACAGTAAGACGCTGTTCGGTTCGACTCTTAGTTAGAGCATCTTCTGCATGGAGACATGCATGAATGGGCATATCTCCATTGAAGGTTGTGCATCTGGGATGGCAACTCGGTACTTAAAAATCAACTGCCAATCATTAGCGGACCGGAGTTCCGCTGTGGCGACCCCTAACCGGGAAAAGCCAAAAGTCACAACAACAACATGCATACATACATGCATACACACACACACACACACACACACACACACACACACACACACACACACATATATATAAATATCGAAAATCACTACACCGAAACGAAACCGTCGACAGTTGAAAACATCGACAGTACATGTATACGAAACTACAGCGCTAACATGGGTCCTGCAAGGGGGAAGTAAAGGATATTATATGATACTGTACCCATACTACTTCCCCCTTGCAGGACCCATGTTAGCGCTGTAGTTTCGTATACATGTACTGTCGATGTTTTCAACTGTCGACGGTTTCGTTTCGGTGTAGTGATTTTCAATATTTTAACATGTCGTTGGTTTGACATAAACCCATATATATATATATATATATATATATATATATATATATATATATATATATATATATATATATATATATATATATATATATGAAAGGACAAACAGATGCCCCTACCTGGTCCCTCTCAAGATGGCAATTAAATTAAGATATGCTAATTGATCAACTTTTTAAGATCTGCAGAGTACAGTGATAAAGACTGACATTACTCAAGCAATGCAGGATAAGGCAGGCTGTTTAGCACATTGTGCCCATGTGGATGTGGTTTACAATGCATTGAGAAAGCCTTGGACTGAGGTTTAAACCAGTTATGCAGCTAATAAATAATCTGAAATGTTACATTAGCAAAGAAAGTTTAATAAAATAGACAAGATTTTCCAGACACTACTGAATGGTAGTTCTGACTAGTCAGGGCAATGGCTAAGGTAGCTGACTTGAAATCCCATCTTAATAAGCTACTGACTCAGAGAATAAACTGAACATTTTTGAAACAGACATGTTCCTAAGGAAGTGCATTTAAAGTGTTTTTTTGATTGTATCTGCTTTATTTTCTGAAAAAAAAAAAAAAAAATACTTGTTTTACCACCTTTCTAAGCAGTTTTCAGGTTAGTGCTGAATTCAGGGCTGTGTTACAAGTTTCTGTGCTTGCCCATACCTTACTTGGATAGAAAGAAGTTTCTCTGTCCACTGTGAGAGAGGGAGCTTTGAGCAGCCTATTTGTCCCTGGAGGAGTGGTTTCACCCCAGAAATTAGTAGTTTATTGGCCATTTTGGGCTAATTTCTATCTCTTTCATTTCCCTGCTATAAAACCCACATTTGTAAGGTTTTTGTGCTAGTATACAGCTCAGTAAGCTCCTGACTGGTGCCCTGCAGAATTCTACAGCAGCAGAGAGACAAAAGAGAGAAGTTGGAGTGATTAAGTATAATTTTTCTGCATTTTCTTGCTGCCTTTAGCTGATTCCGCCTAAAATGCCAATTTTCTAGAGTTTCTATGATTTAAAAAGCTTGTTTCAGCTTCATATTGTACTTATTTTACTGCCTGCACTTTAACAAAGTTGTTTTTGAGTTTAAATTACCTGTTTAACTGTTGTAGGCTACACACTCAAGTGTGATAGCCATTTCTGTGCATTTAAAGTGTTTTTTTGATTGTATCTGCTTTATTTTCTGAAAAAAAACAAAAAAATACACTTGTTTTTCCGCCTTTCTAAGCTAGCATAGTCCAGTTTTCAGGTTAGTGCTGAATTCAGGACTGTGTTACAAGTTTCTGTGTTTGCCCATACCTTACTTGGATAGAAGGAAGTTTCTCTGTTCACTGTGAGAGAGGGAGCTTTGAGCAGCCTATCTGTCCCTGGAAGAGTAGTTTCAGCCCAGAAATTAGTAGTTCATTGGCCATTTTGGGCTAATTTCTATCTCTTTCATTTCCCTGCTATAAAACCCGCATTTGCACGGTTTTGGGCACCGGGCAGCGCCAGTTAGCTAGGGTATAACTATTCCCAGATCCACAAAGTCTACTCTTCAATTTTTCCCTTGGAACTAGACAAATTTTCAATTTAAGCACTCAAACCATTCACTTCTTATACCGGCACTTGCTCAAAACTCATAGCAAGCACTAATAAACCTTAGCACTAGACCCCCCCCCCATATTCTAGAGAAGGACAAGGCTCTCTATTCGACCTTACCAGCCAATCAGTAAAACAGTTCACTGTACCTATCCAGGCATGTCCAAAGGGCAGTTTCAGGTGTACTCTCCAGTCCAACTGGTGAATCTGGGCATTTTGAGGCAATGTTACAATTGCCTCATGTACACAGACAACCCTCTCCTCCTTCCACCAAACACTAATACATGCGAGAGATGCAATTATACAGCCAAAGTGGAGGCTAAGTTCTCTCAACCCAAGACTGGACCAGGCAGTCAAGAGGAGAAGGGAATTATTTGCATCACACCACCAGTCTCCCATAGACCTATGAAACCAGCACCGGCAAAAAACACACATAAATACATGAAAACATACTCGGAGGCTCTAAATAAAAATCTGCAGAAGCAACAGAGACCTCCAAAGCAGACATCCAGGCAACCTTCACCCCCCAACACAAACCATGAAACACATACTTCACAAAACCAGTATGCCACACAATCACAGCCCTTAAGGCAAAATAACATACCCAAAACACTAGTAATAGATGACTCTATAATCAGGCACACTGACGTCCCACTCACTTGGCTGAACAAGGAGAAGGTTACTGTTAGCTGCCTGTCAGGTGCCAGGATCCGCCACATAACACAAGCACTCAGGTCACACCAGAACAAGTACAAATATGACTCTGTCATTGTCCATGTTGGTGTGAATGACCTGAGCCGTACCTCCCTGGACTACATGAAAAGGGATATGGAGGAGCTCTCTGATCATGTAGCCCAGGCCAGTATGACCCTGACCCTGAGTAGCATCCTGCCCTTACCAAGAATGACACCACGGTATACAGAAAAATTTTTTAAATTTCAACAAATGGCTAAGCTTCTGGTGTCATTCAAAGGGGATCCATTGTCTGTCAGCCTGGGATGACATGCTCAACAAGCCACACTGCTTCGCTAGAGATGGCTTGCACCTGTCACCCTTAGGCTTTCAAATACTGGCCAAGGCTCTTGCCACCCCCATAGTGCCTTTTTTAGGCAAGGCTTAAAAGACAAACCCACCACTGTAAATAGCACAAGTAACAAAAAACTGAGGGTAATGCTACTCAATGCCAGAAGTCTAAACCTCAAAATGCACCCACTTGAGGCACTCCTCAGTATGGAGAAAATCAGTATATGTGCAGTAACAGAAACCTGGTTTAAGGCTCCAGAGAGCACCCCAGCACTACCAGGCTACAATTCATACCATACATTTCGGCCACAAAACCCGGACCAAAATACAAAAGGTGGGGGAGTATCCATATTCATCAAGAATACCCACACCTCCAGGTTAGTGGCACAGTACAATGCTTCAGAGATCATCCACGTGCAACTAACAATGGGCAAAACTGCTATTCAAATTATAGCTTGCTACAGATCTGCTACCATGTCCCTGGACCCCCACTCCACATTCCTGGAAACACTGGGAAACTTAAAGTTCCTACCAAACACCCTGATATTGGGTGATTTCAGTTACCCAAACATTAACTGGGAGAACTACTCGAGTACAAACTACCTTGCCCAGCATTTCCTAGAATTTATAAACTCAAATGCCCTGGATCAACTGATCAACATCCCCACCAGAGGTGACAACATATTAGACCTGGTCATCACCAACATGGGCGACTGGTGTTCCACACTGGAGGTCAACCCCTCGCTGGTTAGATCTGACCATAAACTAACCACTCTGGATATCAACATGCCGCCACCACCCCCAGTCAAAGAAACCACAGTGAAAAACCTTTCAAAAGCAAACTTCACGTTACTTAAGTCTGAGGTGGGAAGTTTCAAAGCCCCCATGCTAAAGGATAATGCTGTCCAAGCTGCAAACTCCTTTACTAATGCACTCTACGGGCACCTACAAGAAAGCATGGATCATGCTATCCCAAACAAAACCAAGACTCACTCCTCCAAGAAAAGGAAACCAGTCTGGTGGACCCCTGCCATAAACAAGCTATACAATAGAAGGAAGAAACTAGTACAGAAAAGAGTAAAATCCCAAGAAGGGAAGACATCCCTGATCAGTATCAGCAAGAAACTATGTTCCCTCATAAAATCATCCAAGGCTAGCTTCGAAAGAAAAATTGCCATGGACTCCAAAGATAACCACAAGGCATTTTTTAGCTATGTCAAGAATCTAAGTGGCAATTCTCAGACCTGCTCAGAGTTAGTGCAGAATGGCACAAAATACACTGAACCGACCGATATAGCCAACATCCTGGCAGACAAGTTCAGTGTAAACTTCATCCCCCTCTCACCCCCAAAAGGGCCCATAACTATACCAGAAGAATGTAGTGCCCCTGAAATCACAGACACTCAGGTTAAAACAGCCCTCTCCAAAGCCAAAACACAGCATCAATGGGACCTCAAAGATGAACTAACCCCTCACCTAAACACACTGTTTAAACTCAGCCTCTCCACAGGCTATATGCCCACAGAGTATCGCACAGCAATGGTTATTCCACTCCACAAAGGTGGAGCCACAACGGACCCCGGGAACTATCACCCTATAAGCCTGACTAGCTTAGTCTGCAAAGCTATGGAGTGCATCATCATGGATCTCATTAACAGAGACATTGGAAACCTCCAAACACTGGACCCTACCCAGTTCGGATTTGTTAAGGGCAGATCATGCCTCCTAAACCTGGTGGACTTCTTTGAAACAGTTACCAAGGATATAGACAAGGGAATGGTGGTCCACACAACCTGCCTAGACCTTGCAAAGGCCTTGAACATCATTCCCCACTCAGGTATTATAGACAAGCTCACCAGCCTGAACATAAATCCCTATGTCACGAGATGGGTTGCCAACTAGCTCACAGACAGAACCCACATGGTAATAGTTGTGGGAGCTAGGTCTGACTCTAAACCGGTTACAAGTGGCATTCCCCAGGGCTCAGTTCTAGGACCCCTCCTGTTTGGCATATACTTCTCAGAGGTACAGGCAAGCACAGGAGGACTATGGCTGACCAAGTTCGCAGATGACTGCAAACTAGGGACTATAACTGACTCTCCAGCTGACATAGACATCCTCCAAAAGGGTCTCACTGAGACAGATACCTGGTGTCAAAACCATGGCCTCAAGCTAAATGCCAAAAAGTGCATAGTAATCCCCTTTGGAAAAACAAAGTACCCACAAACTACCACATAGGTAGTAACCCCCTAAATATGGAAGACGTAATAAGGGATCTGGGGACCCAAGTAGATAGTAAACTCTCCTTTGATAATCACATTGCCAAAGTGGTTAGAAAATCCTTCTATGTGGCCCACCTAATCACAAAAGGGTTTGCATCCAGATTGAAAGAGGTCATTGGGCCCCTCTATGCATCACTCATCAGACCCATCATAGAGTACAATGCCCCATTTGGGATGTACCTTACAAGACACCTGCAACAACTGGAAAGACCACAGAAGTACCTCACCAAGAGGATCACTGGCCTCAAGCAGATGCCCTATGCAGCTCGACTGAAGAAACTCCAGCTGTACTCGGTTGCATACCGCCTACTCATAGGTGATCTCTGCCTGACATACAAGGCCATGTCCAACCCAGAATTGATGGACATGCTCCACCTAAAGAAAACCATATCCCATTGAGCCACACGCTCTAGGGATCTAAACCTCACCACAACAATAAATAGGAAGTGCTGGAGGGATAAATTCCTGTCCCAGAGACTTCCCATGTTCTGGAACAAGATTCCAATGTACATTAGGCAGAGCTCCTCGCTAACCCTCTTCAGTAGAAACCTTGATGAGTGAATGGGGAACAGAAAGTTTACCCTAGGGATCACGTCAATGGCTCTGCTGGACAGAGGCACAGAAAACTAATCTAAGGGGGTAGCGAAAGCCAACACATTCTGGCTAGGCTTATAAATGCCTTCGGGCAGATAGCCTAGTACCTACCTATGAACCTATGAAGTTGTGATGGAATTAGTAGACCTTAAGGTTATAAACTGAAAATGTGAAATACTGAAACAAAAGTCATATCCATTACAATAAATAATAAGTTTGTCATTGTCTGTTACAGAAACAGGCAATTATTTCTCCAGCCTTTGTTAAAGAGTACACTGCTCCCAAAAATTTAACAGCCAGACATTGTGCAGGTACTCTTTGTTTCCTCTGTTACAGATAATGAACTGCCTGCTATCACTTTTTTTTCACACAGTGATACTACACAGAAAGCTACAATATATCATCCCATTTCCCAAATATGAAGTAGAACGGTTACTTTTTTATGTCAGGAAGATCAGAAGATTCTATATCCCATACTATCTTCTTGGATTAATATTATATTATCAACATTATAGTGCATCATAACAGAGGGGATATACTCTACAGATGTTATCCTTCATACGAGATACTAAACCAAGGCCTAATTGGTGGTTGTAAATGACTAAGTAATTTTTTTTATAAAAAATGGTATTAATAAACCAGTTCCATAATTATGCATTAGTCCTATTTTAAATGGCCATTTAAACTATATGAAGTCATAACATGTAACATATTTGCAATATTTTAGAAAAACAAACAATATATATATATATATATATATTCCTTAACCTGCCATTATACATATCAATTCATACTGTACTTTATTTTGCTAAGAATGTCATTACATGTCTTAATAAATAACAGAACAGAACATCTTCATCTTCAGATCCTCCAAATTATGCACATTATTTTCTTATCCATGCTTTACTTAAGTATTTTACAGTTCTGAAAATATTCATGTTGTATTACTTCTACATTAATTTTGAACAATCCTAGAACAGGGCACTTTTCTTCTACTTTTTTCATATGTATTTACTCCTGTTACACTATAAAAAGAAGTGCCATCATGTTTCTTCCACATTATGACATTGTTCACTTTCACAAATTCCATTAATTTTCTTATCTTTCACTTTGGTCCTTAACTGTTATCTTATATATCATCCCCCCCACCACCAAAAAAAATAGTATTTTTACTTATTTTTTCATGCTTTTACAACCTTCTAATATCTAATATGTTTCAATAATGTTTGCCCATTTTTCTCTATATAATAATAATGTAATATTTTATGTAACATTTCCATCAGACTATATCTCATTGTTCATTTTTAACCTTTCTGTATAATTCAGTTATTTCCACACACCTTTTAATTATGTATCATCTATTTTTTACTTTTGCTGTTATCCCCAAACACTCTATGTTTTCTGGAAGCCAAAAACTCAACACTTTGTTACCATTCTTAAGATATTTTCATAAAATGAAATACAAAAAGATACAAAAAGTATAAAATTGTCCTTTCTCTAGTTCCCACCTTCTTTCTTATATAAAATCCTTCTTTTGATCAGGTTTAATTAAAATCACAATGTTACTTTAAATCATATCTGAATACTTTCTTTCTCAGTTCCTTTCTGTACAAAAATATATAATTAGTTTATCCCAACAATATTGATGTAATCAGAAAGCTCTATTTTCCTGAAGATATATGGTATATTGTCTAAGTCTTCACAATATTCTTTATTTCTTTACTGCATATATACTATTACTTTACATATCTTTAATATGTTTTTCTTTTGCTTAGTACTACTGTTCCTTTCTCTAAACTCAGTACCTAATAAATGTACATATTCATTTGTAGTTTATCATACTGTGGTTACCATATCATTTACCTTTTCCTTCATTTAATTCTAAACCATACATTTCACATTCTTTTTTGACTACTGTCAAAATAATTTACACTTTAAGCTTGTTTGATACCACACTAAGTTATCCATGCAAGCCAAATTTTGTGATACAGTACTTTTATTATACAAGTTCCGTTTATATTTTTCTAACTTACAAAACATTCCTTGAATTATTCTGTTAATTCATATTATAAAACCGTACTAAATAAACACCTTTTCTAATACCTATGGGAATTTTACATTCCACACTTAAAAAAAACATTTACCATGTGTCGGCATAAAAATAACTATAAACTTCTTAAATCCATCAGGCGACTCCCCTCTTTTCATCATTCTTGACAAGCTAATTCTTTCTTTTCAGTAAGTACTGCTTGATTTGCTTCTAACTTCAGAATATCTGCCTAAATACTTTATCCATAAATCATCAGGGTCAACTTTAGTAGTTTCTCAAGTGTTTGGCAGTGCTGTATAGATGCAGAAACTTTGAGCTGACAGTTTTCCTGTAAAAGCACCATTGAAATTCTGCCAGTACTTAGTTGCACATAGGACAACTAATTTGCAGTGACAAGCATTGCCCCCAGAGTTGCAAACCAGATTCTAATAACATTACTTTATATTGTCACTGCAACTGTCTAATCAATAAAAAGAGTCTGTTGCCATGGTATAAACTTTCTCACTATCTCCGTTACCATCTTGGTGGATATGGGCATCCTGAGAAAATGTAGAAATTACCTCATGTTTACTGACAGCTGGTTAATTCTCAAACAAACTGATATGGTATGTGAGAGATGTATTTACATAATGTCACTGGAGGAAAAGTTCTCTTACAAAGCACTCCTAATGTCAATAATATTGTCAGTAGTGCTGCAACCCCTCACACACAATTTAAAGCAGATACATGGACCCGCACATCCTGAGGCAACTAAATGTAACCTTCCAAAACCGCAAAGACCTCCTAGATGGAGTACACATAACAAATACACTCAGCAGCTCTAAATGCAGTCATTCAAAACAACACCCACTCAACACATACAGCCACATCTCATGCAGTCTCTGTTTCTAAGCCAATAAGGTAAGCCACCACACAATCCAGCATTCTGGTCACTGGCGACATAGCAAATCAAAACCAAGAAAATATAAAGGTGTTACTGCTCAATGCTAGGAGTCTAAACAAAAATATTCCACTCCCTAGAAGCTCTCTTCACCCTATACAGAATGTTGATGTCTGTGTAGTTACTGAGACATGGTTTAAAGTTGAGGCGAGCATACCGACAGTGCAAGGTTATAATGCCTTCCACACATTTAGAGCAGCTGCTATACAGACAGGGACAAAAGGTGGAGGTGTCTCAACTAACATCAAAAATAAATTTACCTTAAGGCTGGTCAAAGAGGGCAATGCACGTGAGCTCCTACATGTTCAAATCACAATAAGCAAAATCCAGTACCATTTCTTTGCAAGCTACAGGCCCTCTTCTATGACTCAGGAAACCCATACTATGTATTTAAACTTACTGAAAATACTCGCCATCCAACACAATACCATATTCATGGGTGACTTTAATTAATCAACTATTAATTGGGAATCATATATAACATCAAATGTACAAGCATAGAGATTCCTGGACTTTGTAAACACAAACTCCTTGGACCAGATTGTCAATACACCAAACAGCAGTGCAACCATACTGGATCTGCTCCTCACTAATATGGGAGACGGCTGCACACCTCTTAGTGTAATTTCTTCTCTGGTAAAGTCAGACCACAAAATGGTCTCCTTTGAAGTAAAAATAAAACCCGGAACTCCAGCTAACCCTGAAATATTCAGTAACTACTATAAGGCTAACTTCCTACTATTAAGTGATAACCTAGCAAAATTTCAAGCCCCATAACCCCTGAGAACACTGCTGCCTATGCAGAACTATTTACAGAAACTCTGTACAAGCATGTTAATAGTTGTATAGAGGCAGCTGTGCCCACCAGGAAGGAGTACAGAACTAACTAAAAAATAAGCCACCCTGTTGGAAACACAACATTATATAACAGCTGTATAACAGAAGGAAGAAAATCATCAAAGCCAGATTTGAGATAAATGTGGTCTCCCAGGCCAAGGACAATCACAAGGCATTCTTTAGCTATGTCCTCAACCACAAACTCAAAGGCAATATGCAACTGTGCGCAGGGGTCATCATTAATGAAGCCACCTATACTGAGCCAGAAGATATAGCAAACCTACTGGCTGACAAATTCAGCTCCAACTTTACCCCTCTCTCCCCCTCAACCTTCCCTCAATAAATACCATCAAATATAACTCACCCTGCTATCAGCAGGGAAAAGGAGCTTAATGCCCTCTCTCTAAGGCCAAGAACACTGCATCAATGGGCCCAAACAACATCCCAGGATGCCTTTTAAACAGCATGAAACAAGACTTGCCAGACCTTCTGGAATCGCTGTTTAACTGTATCCTGCAAACATGTTTCATGCCTCATAAATGGAGTACAACAACAGTCATCCCTCTGCACAATGGTAGGCCATCTATAGACCCTAGAAACTACAGAACCATAACTCTCACTAGTCTCAAATGCAAATCCATGGAAAGAATTATCATGGAAATGATCAAAAGTGACATAGGAAACCTCGAGACATTGGACCCAACCCAGTTTGGTTTTGTTGAGGGCAGGTCATACCTACTCAAGCTGGTGGACTTATTTGAGAAGGTCACCAAACCAATGGATGAGGGCAGAATGGTTCACACTGCCTACCTTGACCTGGCCAAGGCATATGACAGAATGGCCCACATGGGCATTCTTGACAAACTCAAGAGGTTAGGTACAAACCCTTATGTCATCCAGTGAATAGTCAGCTAGCTCACAGACAGGACCCAGGAAGGTAGAATGGGAGAGTCCACCTCTACAAAGAGGCTAGTCACAAGCAGAGTGCCTCAGAGATCAGTCCTGGGGCTACTCCTTTTTGGCATTTACTTCTGAGAAGTCAAGGCCAATGTCAATGACCTCTGCCTGACTAAATTTGCAGATGATTGCAAATTAGGAGCTGTTATTGAATCCCCCACTGACACAAATATTCTCCAGGAAGGACCGACACAGACAAACATTAGGTGTCAGAGCCATGGACTAAAACTAAATGCCAAGAACTGGGAAATAGTATCCTTCAGGAAATCATTCACTTCTGGTAACTATCATATTGACAACACACCTCTAAAGACTTGACCAAATAGTCAGAGACTTGAGGACACACATAGACATTAATCTAGCCTTTGACCATCACATGTCTACAGTAGTTAGGAAATCATTCAATGTTGTGCAACTTGTAAACAAAGGTATGGCATCTAGATTCAAGGAAGTCATTATTCCACTGTATTTGGCATTCATGAGACCTATCATTGAGTACAATGCCCCTTTGGTATGTACCTAACCAAGTATATCCAACAACTGGAACGTCCACAAAGGTTCCTCACTAAAAGAATACAGGGCGTAAGTAACATGTTCTATGCAGATCACCTCAAGGCCCTTTTTCTGTATTCGGTCTCCTACAGGCTGTTGAGGGGGGAGATCTATGCCTGCCATACAAGGTGTTGTCAGACCCCACTTTGATGGACCTCCTGCATATTCACAAAACAAACAGTGCCAGAATTACCCATGCTAAAGATTTAAACATTCTTGTGGTATAAATAGGACCTGCTGGAGAGACAGGTATATATCCCAGAGACTACCCCTTCTCTGGAACAGGCTCCTTATCCATGTGAACCAGAGTTCCTCCCTAACCCAATTCAAATGTAACTTGAACAACTGGATGGGAAACAGGAAATTCATCCCTGGTTTTGCACCTATATCTCTAATGGATACAGGAAGCCTGTAAATGTTTCATCTCCCAAGCCCCTGCTTACACTTATCAAGGGTGCCAGAACTTGTCAGAGATTTGGGATGCATGGCTAGGCTTTAAAAGGCCATTGTGGTTGTTAGCCTAGTAAACACCTATGAACCTATTATTTCTTCTTGCATTTCACCTAACTCTTTCAGTAAACCCCTGTGTGTTATAGGATAACATTTTTTTTCTAAATTAACACTAAAGAAATTCCTGCATTTTCATTTTCTCTCCCTTCAGTAGTCTCTCTTACACACAAAATGTATCTTATATGGTTTTTATAACCCAATAACTCACCTCCTAAATACAATACTCTTCACAATTAAGCACCAATGTATTTTGAATAGCTGTTGCTATACAACTGGCTGTCATTATTCATTAGTCATAGAATCATTTTTGTCTCCTTTATATAGATATTATAATACCCATATATCTATAATGTCCTTCACCATTGAACAACCATTCTTTTAAAATTGTTTTCAATGTTCTTGTTCTAAGCTAATATAAAGTTATAACCTATCTCCTCTTATCTTGGGTTAGTTTTAACATTACTTTTTTTCCAGATCAGAATTTTCCTCCATTTCCAAATTTAATTTCAGATAATTTTGACAGTTTTCAGCAATTCATCATGTGATATAAACACCTTCAATTTTAATTTATTAATTATTTCATACATTTATATATTGCATATGTTTTTACTTCACAAAACAGGTCTGTTCCATTGTACTAATCATAGTTTTTTCTTGCCTTCTATACTCTTGCCACAATATTTGTTTTCTTTTCCTAAACATTTCTTTTTCTCTGTTCATAGGAGAAAGTGTTGCAGTCAGCCGGTGGGTGGTTGCACAATGCAGCAGGAGGAAGAATGAGTGGCAACTGTTCCTGTTTCTGAAAATGCTGTAGAAATTTACCAGATGAATTGCTTGTATATATGATTTATGCTGAAAAATCAGAGATCGAAAATGTAGTTTTGTGGTATCAAATATTGGATAAAATCAATCCTGAAGAAACGGTTGTTCCTATGGTAAAGGAAGTGATGTCAGCAGAAAAAAAGAAAGGAAGTTACTCCTGTTTTTGATTGCTAGTCATTCCAAGGATTTGAAAGTTAGTGTACTGCAAACACCCAACAACTGATGTTCCTAGTGTTGTGTATATTACTGTGAAGAAGTTGAAGACCTGACCTGTTATGATGCAATGCAATACAAAATCATATCCATTACATGTGGTGCATATTTTTGTTCATTAAAGACATTGTTATTGATCAGTATGCAGTTTGGGACTTTATTATTGCTCCTTTGAGATTTACAGTTAAAGACATTCATGCATTTATACATGTGGGGAAGGACACCTTTTTATCAGCTTTGAGACTGTTGAGACTGCAGATCAATTTTTACTGCAAGTTAATTTGCAAAGTTTGTGTCAGCCATGGGCATAGCATACTAAAGCAGACATTAATGACGCTTTTATTAGGCAGTATGTCTCACTTCACTGTGAGCTTGTTTTTGATATTAAGAAAATGTATGATAATAGGGGTTTATGGAATGGGTCATGGAAGTGTGGGCTTTGCTGTGAAGCATAATTCTGATGTCATTTCTATTAATGATCATAAAGCACTGAGCATATGTGTACTACAAAGGGAAACCTAAAACATTTTTTTATTTATTTATTTTGTGGTTCCTTATCACACCTGATTCAAAATTGTGGTATGCACTGTTGTAGTTAGTGTGATGCTCTACGACATTCTGCTTCAAGTTGTTTTCCTTCTTGTAGGGAATATAAAACTGCTAGACATTTTTGGTTTGACTGTCTCAAGTTACTTACAAAAGATGTGAAGGATGCTAAGCCAGTTATGCAAGATGCTAAACATAAAGACAATATATCAGGTGCTGAAGAGTCTCCTGGGGAAAGGTTATAGCACCACATATCAAGGCTATGCAAGAAGATTTTCCTCTTACAACTTCTAATATGTTTCCATCTGTTTTAATAAAGTTACTTCTATATACAATGATTTAAAGTCGTGTTTGGGAGGAGTTTTTGGTACTGTTTTGGATTTGACTGCTACGTTTTCTCCAACCTTAACTGAGTAGTCTACGTTTTCTTTACTTGCTGTTTGGCCTGTGTTTGTGTGAGACCACTTGGGCATGGCTGGCACTAACATCGATTTGGACTATAATCCAAATTCAAGTATTGAAAAATTGCGATGAGTTCTTAGCACTGATACCAGTCCACTCCTATCTGTTACACACTTGACTTAGAGCTGCGAGACACCCTAGCATGATGTGGCTGTAAGTGAACTTATTGTTTCCCAGATGAAGAAGCTTGAAAATGATTTATATGGATATAAGAGGTATCAGTGGCAGAGGCTTCATTTAGAAGCATATTTCAGCACAAAGTTGTGCCTAGAGGTATGAGAGTGTTAAAAATACCCACCTATGTGATGCATATCCTGAACTACTTAGGAAATGGCAGACCCTCACTCTACAGCTGGGCCTGGACTATCATAGACTTCTGATTGACTTCTTTTATCCTATGTAACTTTCATTAGGCACCAAAATCAAGAATTTACATCATGATATGTTTGTCAAGTTCCCATCAGAATCTTGTCAAGCAAAAATATGTGAAGTCTTGAGTAATGTTGCTCATTATAGAGACAAGATTTAAGCCATAAAACTGCGGAAGTTACAGCGCGACCTGAATGACTTTAGACAGGGCTATGCTTTTTCTTGGCCTCAACAATCTTTACAGAATAGGCCCGAGAGACCAGATGATAGAATCCCTGAGGATAATGGGGCAATGGCTACGGAAGGCAATAATTCTGAAGCTAATGTTTCGACTGAACCTGGCTTTAGTAGCAATTTCTCCAGTTCATCTATGGCTGTACTTGGTATGAATACAGAAGTTTCAATGACCACTACAGCTCATAATGCCCCCCTTTTTCCCTAGCATACCCTTTACCAATAACAAGGGACCCCGGAGAGAATTGCTCACACAGTCATGTGAGAAGGGGGAGAATGCAGTATCACAACAATACCAGCACAGTGAGAATGAGGAACAGGCAGTGAGTAACCTTGTCTTCAACATTTCGTTATATAATCTTACCTCTGATCAACTTTCTTTGTTATATAAAGGACTTTCTTTCATACCTTCACAAGCTTCAGACTTAACATATGTCCTTTTTGACCTGAGACTGTTTGCCCATAATGTATCCCTGTCTCTGTTGAACAACAGTTATGAGTCTACTTACTCTTTCTTTATGAAACCCACTCTGTATACCCCAGATCTACATCCATTGGTGCCAGCTTTTATTGAAGTATGTGATAGAGAAATCAGAGACATATTAACAGAGAAACATAAACGCAGTAGTCATAACTTGACTCCTAGCCAAAAGAAGGCATCATATCAATTGTAGGCAGTTAGACATTTAAGAATACACCCTGTAGATAAGGGAGGAGGCATGGTTGTCTTAGATAGAGATCTCTATCTGGATCAGATGTCTGGTATGTTGACTGACTCTACTATTTATGTTAATATTGGAAAATATAGAGTAGATGGCTTTATTAATAGAGTCAATTTTTTGGTCTATGACCTGTTGATGACAGGATTGATTACTCAAGAGCTGTTTGACTATTTTACTGTTGATAATCTTGTTATCCCTATTTTATATGGGCTCCCTAAAATTCATAAGAATCTTGAGAAGCCTCCCATGAGACCTATTCTCTCTAGTAGGGGATGGGTCACAGACCCTTATCCATTTATGTGTAGAAAACACTTAGACCTGTTCTAGATACCATTAGCACAGTGTTGGAAGATACCAAAAGCTTTCTGGAAGACCTTTATGTCTGGGCTGAATCGAATTTGCATGATGATGCTTTTCGTTTTGTCACACGATGTGAATTCACTGTTCACTGTTATTCCTAATTATGCTGGATTTGATAATGTGAGGCAGTTTCTGATTTCACATACTGATTTTCCCACTACTAAGGTTGAGTTTTTGTGTTCCTTAACTGAGATTATACTTGAGAATAATGTCTTTATTTTTGAGAACAACTTTTACCTACAGAAAACTGGTGTTGCTATGGGCACTGCATGTGTGAACTGCTGTGCCAGCTTGGTCTTTGCAAACTGGGAAAATAGTCTGGTCTTGAATGGTAATACATTTTCTTCCTCTATTGGATTTTATAGGTGTTTTGTGGATGACATATTTAGTGTGTGGAAAGATAATGAACAAGAGTTTAAGGCATTTCTTGATTTTCTACTCAATATAACTGTTTTTTTGAGGTTCAGCTATAATGTTTCTAGATAGTCTTTGGAGTTCTTAGATATCTCTGTATGCAGACAAGATCTGCATGATATTTCAACACGTATGTACAAGAAACCCTGTAAAAAGAATACTCTGTCACTGAGAAGTAGTATGCATCCATGTCATGTTAAGCCAAATATCTTGAAAGGCCTATTTTTAAGAGTAATGAGGTTACACAACAAAGATGATGATCTGCAGTTAGTCGTTAAACAATTAAAAGAGATTTTGTGTAGAGGGGTTATAGTCAGTCTATTGTAGAAGAATGTGCCACTACAACCTTAGCCTTTAGAAGCACTAAAGGTAAACCTTGTTTTTCAAAAGAGCTGAACATAGATGTGATAATCCTACATCTTCACAGCATTGTGTTACCAACAGACCTACATTCACATATTCCAGTGATGTTGGGCTAGTTTGCGATGTGTTGCTGAAGAATTGATCTATTTTACTAGCAGATCCTGAGGTTAGACAGGTCATTGACTCTGAACCGAAGTTCTACTTTAGAAATAATTTGTCCCTAAAAAGATAATTATGTTATAGGTACTAAAACACCTTTGTGATACCTGAGTCAGAAAGGAAGGGGACCTTCCGATGCCATAACTGTAAGGCTTGTGATTGCATCTTTACATGTACCTCGTTTATATATAATATTTCTGGTGTCACCATCAATTTAGACTTTTACACTGATTGTAAAAGCAAGGACCTTGTATATTTTGCTACCTGTTGCACATGCAGTGCCAGGAGCGGCCTTAGGTCAACTGGTGTCCTAGGCAAAAGGGTACCACAGCACCCCCCCACCACACCACCCAGTGACCCCATCCTGGTCTACCTACACCAAATAAATACTGGAAAAGTGCCCCTACTAAAGTGGCGTCCTAGGCGGCCGCCTGGTTGGTCTATGCCTAAGGCCGGCTATGAGTGCCTTCTATATTGGGAAGACCAATAGGTTGGTTAAGGATAGGATTTTGGAACACTTGAATGATATAGACAGATATAAAAACACTAGTGCTTTAGCTAAGCACATCATGTTGAAAGGAACTAGCTATTACTTCAATTTTTTTGTGTTAGGGTTAATGAGACACAATCCTAGGGAATTTGATAAGAAGAACAGAACTGAAGTATGTGAACAGAGATGGATTTTACTGCTGAAAGCATATGTTGAACCAGGTTTAAATGAGAGGGTCTCCCTTAAACCTGTTTTAAAGAAAAGGCCATTGCGACACTGATCAGTCCTGATATATATATTTTTTTCTATTTTGTTCCTTTTTCAAACTGGTGTGTAGTGTTCTCTTTTTATTTGTTATACAAGAATTTTTATGCAGCTTTTGTTTTTATCTTAGTTTTCCATGCATGTATACAGCTACATATCTAGTTTTAATAGGTCTAAATGTTTGTGATGTTGCTTTTAGTGAGCGTTCAGAGTTTATGCATGACATTTATTAGGTTTTTCATTTTTGTTATACCTGTACCTTCAAGTAAGTTCCTGATAGTCTTTCTGCTTCTACATTTAATGCATTTATCTATGTTTATCGTCAGGTCTGGAGCAACATATAGAGATTGCTCAATGTCTTTTATGATTTATTACTGTATTTGGAATGAGCTTAACAAATCTTTATATTTGATGATGTGAATATTGTTTTATTGCTATGTCTTTAACAAATGGTAGGCTGCTTTTATTATTTGGGAGGTTTTTTTTATTACTGTTATCACGATTGCTTTTTTGGTTGAGTGTTTATTTTAAATAGCACTTAGATTTTGTGTTCTGTAATGGTCTGATGAAGCAGAGGTTACTCTGTGAAAGTGCTTACCTTCAGTTTTAATAAAGTTACTTCTATATACAGTGATTTAAAGCCGTGTTTGGGAGGAGTTTTTGTTACTGTTATAGATGGCATTATCTATGTGTTCCACATCGCTAAGAGACAGAAACATTTTTCTTGATTTATTAAATGAACGGTTAGCTACATTTATAACTAGTTAGTCTGTGTGTGATAGTGTTATAAGCTTTATATTTAAAAAGAAAGGGCACAAAAAAGATATTCAAAATTTGAGGCCTACTGCATTAACAAACATACACTATAAAATTTCTGTAAAATACTACAAGTGAGACTAAGTCATGTTTTCTTAAGTAAATTTCATACACATCGCTTTGGAGTGAAGGAGAGACTGAGAAGGGGAATTTTAGTAGTGTTATGTGAAATCATTGATAGTATTATACATAAAGCCTGCTTATTTCATATGAAATCCAAAAACCCTTAGATATGATTTTACATAAAAGTTTGTGGGATATACTCAAATCTTATGGTATTGTTATTAAAATTTTGCATGTTCTATGTAGTATTTGTGAAAATTCCTGGGTTAGGCCTTTAATAAATTGTCACCTTGTTAATAAATTTAAACTATGTTGAGGAGTCAAACAAGGCTGCCCACTGAGTGGCACGTTACTTAACTTGGAGATAAATGCTGTTGTACAAGAATGTCCTAGATCTTGTTAGGAGGCTTAATGGGAAAAAGTACTATGCCTTATTCTACCACCATTTTTCATATGGTGATTATTTTAATCTCATACTAAACTAGGAATATTATATTGATACCACCCTTCAGGAAGTTACAACTATATTATGGAAAGTGGGATTCTCCCTTGATATGCAAAAGTGTGTTGGTCTTGGTTTTACATTATCTTTACATAGAACCAAGTTTGTGCACAATAAAATTACTATTTTAGGAATCACATTAGCTGGGGAGCAGACATTAATGACCCAGTGTAATTATATTCTTGCTGATATACAAAAGATTTTGGATAAGTGGCCATGTTTCAACTTGTTGTTTTCACAGTTTTGAATATGATTATACTACGAAAATTAGGTTGTATAGGTCAAGTTGTTCCTTTCCCAAAAAAGAAAGAAAAGATGCTTTCTTTCATTTTGGGGGGAGAATAGGTTAAATACTATTAAGAAAAATATTATTTTTTGTAAAAAGAAGATGGTGTGTTAGGTCTAATAAATCCTATTGTCTATTTAGCCTGTGCATTTATACTGGGTACTTCTTAGGGTACAGCATGCCAGGGTGGATTTACTTAATTGTTATGTAAAACATATGGTGATACTTGAGAGAATGTGTTCATAGGTAAATGTAGCAGACTGTGCCATTACAGCTTCTTTACCTATTAAGTCTAGAATGTGTGTGTGTGTGTGTGTGTGTGTGTGTGTGTGTGTGTGTGTGTGTGTGTGTGTGTGTGTGTGTGTGTGTGTGTGTGTGTGGTGTGTGTGTGTACGTGTGTGTGTGTGTGTGTGTGTGTGTGTGTGTGTGTGTGTGTGTGTGTGTGTGTGTGTGTGTGCGCGTCTGTGAGAGGGATTCCTAATTTTTTGATAGGCCATGGCAAAATATTTCCCCTTATATTTTTACAAAGTAGTAACCATAGAAAACAAAGGTTCCAAAATATTATCAAAATGCACTACTTTTTTCTGGAAACTCTTCTTATGCAAATTACCGGTTAAAGGTGACATGAAATGCGAGGTTAGAGATCAACAATTGTGTGATATTTCTTATGCTGAAGAAACCCTTTCACAGGTGTTTTTAGACTGTTTCAAAATTCAGTTATTTTGGCAAATGCTTTTGCATTATTATAACATTGATTTTCTTCTTCCTATCACACTAGATATGATGTTGTATGGATATTACTAAATGTCTTTGCCTATTGATGTATGTTTGACAAATGCATTTTTGTAGGGATATTATGCACATTTGGCTAGTAAGATGTGAAGAATTATTGTTTAATAACATTTGAGATTGTGTTTTGATATTGGGAAAGCTAAAGAAAGGGTGGAAGACTATATATTTATGTTTCTCAAAATTATATTCTTGGGAATACTGGACATGTTTTTATTGTAGTGATTTTTGTTGTATATATCTTTTTACCCTTATGTTATGTGCTGTTCTTGCTTGTTATCATAATAAAACCCACCTTCTCTTTTCATTAGGTGCCAAAGGATCTTTTACATACACCTGAACCTACCATCAACTCAGGTAGATGGTGTCTCAGTTTAACATCTCATCCAATCTAAGTCAAACTTATGGATGTGATTTAAGGCTAATTCATTATAATACTACTACACTAAAGGTAATGTTAACAGAAAGAGATAGTTAAATCAGAATATGCAAATTGATGTACTGTAGGCCAGAAGCATAATCAGCAACTTAGGCGGGTGAAGCACAATGCATTATAAACATGCCAACAACACAGCTGTCCCTATAGCAGACTGTTAACACTATAGTATGTTGATATGTTAAGTACTATGCATGGTTATACATACTTTTGTGGAGCTGTAAAGGCTTTAGGAGACTACACAAGATATACATATATATATATATATATATATATATATATATATATATATATATATACATATATACATGTATATGTTTGTGTGTGTGTGTGTGTGTGTGTGTGTGTGTGTGTGTGTGTAAATTTTCCTTATGGAAGTCAAATAAACTATAAAATCTGGAGCTCTAGAAAGCTAAGTAATGAAGTTTGATGGAATGTGTACCATATCTTAATACTACTGCTCAGGTACTAGGCATGTGTATACATACTTCTCAACCACTCAATGCAAGAAATCTGAGCAAAGACAAATAATTGAGGGGCAAAGGCCCCAAAATAGGGACACATTTTAAATGTTGCTTCTATAAACTTAGAAAGTTGTTAATATAACAGGTTTTGAACTATTATGTATTTTCTGAAGGATTTGAAGTCTGAAACTCAAATCTATGCCATTATTTAGCATTATTTAGTTACTTAAATCCTCAATGGTTTGCCGAAAAATACAAATTTTATGAGGAACAGACCAAAAACAGCATTCATTACAAAATAACTAGAACATGTTTGAAGGATAGGTTTGCATCGCAGAGAATACTACTTCTAAAAACTGTCTTCCCACTCCACCTAAAATAACTTCTCTTACTCCATTCAAATACAATTTGGATGAATGGATGGGTAACTGCAAATTCACCCCCAGTTTATCACCTCTGTTCCTTATGGACAGAGGAAACATGTAAATGTCCCAACATATCCTTGTTTGGCCCACCTCTGGTTTATTCACATGAAAAATATAAGGCTAAAAACTCACATGGGAAATGTAAGGTTAGATTTCATAAGATCTTCACAGATCAATTGCCGGGTCTATATCACTTTGTTGAAATGGCAGAAGTTCGAACATCATATGTTCGAACTTCTAACCTTGAAGTGCAAAACCATCGAAGGCTTAGAACAGCGATTTTTTTTAGCCAGGGAAAAAAATCGGTGTTCCAAGAAACACACACACAACACAAGCACACCAAAAGAACAGCAATCCACACACATACACTTAAAATCCTACATCTAACCCTACACTAAACTGTACATACACTACTATCTATCCACTTACCTTAACCCAAACCCTAACCCTAAGGTCATTCACTATTGCACACTCACCTGACCCATGCCCTAACCCTAACTCACCTATCCCGCTCGAACCCTAAAGTCTGTCACTATCGCACACCCACCTCACCCGCACCCTAACCCTAACTCACCTAACCCGTGCCCTAACCCTAACGTCCACACAATTGCACACTTACCTGAACCCAACCCGTAACTTTCCACCACATTGCTGAAAATCTAAATTATACAGAAGGCATCAAATATGCATAATGTAGCCAACACAGATAGCATGACTGAGAGAAACTGTACAGAAAAAGATACAATGACTGAATACGTACAGTGTGATGACCAAGCATTGCAAATGTATGTGGGTCATTGCAAAGATAAAATGGCTGAAAAAAAATTAGTATGTGACAACCCATCATGGGACCAGTAATCAAGGAGCCTCAATTCTCACCACTGGCACCTGTGGGGGGATGTTCACTGGGAGGATAACAGGTAAACAGAATTTCCAGATGCAGCTCTCTGCATCAAGTGTAATTTCCCTTAAGAGCACACAGAGACCATAGTCAGTCCAGGACTGGTTTCTCACGCTTTCTCCAGATCCCCAATAAGACTCCCCACTGGCACAGCTATGGAGTTGAAATCTTATCTGAATGACCAAGCCAAGACCTCCAGCACCCTCTGTGTCCAACCACTGCTTTGTGTCCCTGCCTAAGTAGCTGACACACATACTGTTTGAGTTTGATTTATACACATACACACATACCTGGGAAAGGCTGGCACAGGTTTACTAGCTATACCCCCTTCTGTCCAGACTATAAGGTAGTTTTTACTGCCATCAGTCACTCCTGCCAGTTACCTTAAGTCCCTTAACAAAGGGTATCCAATCTTACTTTGTAATATTAATATTAGCACAAATGATAGTTTGACCAAGAGCAAGGCCATTAGTAGTGGCCCACACAGTGTCACCAAATAAATATGCAAGTACTCTCAAAACGTAAATATCTCTACACAGATCAGCCACAATGAAAGTTTTAAATATAGTTAATAATAAATAATAATAGAACAAAATAAAACTAAATATAGCCTCGCAGTTCTACCATGTAGCTAACATCACTGACCTTCCTTACCACTTTGAAGGGTCATAGGTTCATAGGTTCATAGGTTGGTACTAGGCTATCGGGTCTAGGGCCTATACAAACCTAGCCATAACAATTCCCTGGATATTTCTTCCCACAGTATTTACTTCCTTGGACCCCTGTCTCGCAGGGCGACTGACATGATCTCCGGGGTGAATTTCCTATCTTCCATCCAATCATCCCTCCCAAGCTGCCTGCAGCTTGTTGTGTCTGACAGGAATGAGAACCATAACCTGCTGTCCCACAGCATACTCTCTGGCTAGCGCATACCAGACCTTTTTCTGCTGTTGGGCTTCTGCCAGGTTCTCCTGGGCTAAGACCATGAGTTCCCTAAGCCTTGTCCTGAGGTTTAGGACATATGCCACAACAGACTCCTTGTGGGATTCACACTCACCCTCCCACTATTCACGAATCATTTCTAGAGGTTCCCTCATCCTATCCCCACACAGCAACTCAAAAGGTGAGAAACCTCTGGATTCCTGGGGCACTTCTCTGTAAGCAAGCAACAGATTAGGCAAATATTTGTCCCACTCCCTTTTAAACTGGTCTGCAAATGCCTGTAACATAGTCTTTAGTGTAGAGTTTAACCTCTCCACCAAACCTTTAGTCTGAGGGTGGTAGGGGGTGGTATTTAGGTGCTTCATGTCACAGGGCTCCCAAAGACAAGCCAGCAGGTCTGACATGAAATTGGCACCTCTGTCAGTCAGTATTTTTTTTGGGGAACCTACCCTGCTGAAAATCTCTAACAAAGCATTTGCCACCTTTTCTGCCACAATGGAGGAAGACCCACTGCCTCAGGGTATCTGGTAGCATAATCTACTACCACTAGGATATACTTCTTCCCTGTGGAACTTGGGGTACTCAGAGGCCCCACAATATCCATAGCTACCCTCTGAAATGGCTCCTCAATCACAGGCAAAGGCATCAAAGGAGCTTTCACCTTGTCTCCTGCCTTGCCTACTTTTCGGCACTGCTCACAGGTCCTGAGGTATTCTGTTACATCCCTGGAAATCTAAGGCCAATAAAAGTTCTGCATAATACATCTCTTGTTATGCTTTATGTCCATATGACCTGCAAAGGGAATGCCATGGGCTATGCATAGAAGTGCCAGACGGTAGGCTCTGGGCACTACCAACTGCTGTATTCTCTCACCCTCTAGCCGTCTGTCAAGCGTCCACTCTCTATACAGTAACCCTTTGTCCCAGTATACAGATTCCCCTTTTCCTTGCGAATCAGGGGCCTCCCTGTCTACCTCCCTCAAGCCTTCTAATGCAGGGTCTGAGAGCTGAGCCTGCCTCAACTCTCTCTTTGTAACCCTTCTCAGCTCCTCTTTACAAGATCTCTGGTATCCTCTGACAGTGATGCCTGTCAGCCTGGGTGCTACTACTCACCTCTGCCCTTGCAGTCACTCTGTCTAGGGGAACATCAGTATCCACCAGCAGTTGTGGCTCACCTTCACTCTCACTGCTACAGGGCAGCTCCCTCTCTGAAATAACCACCTCAGCAGTCCTAGCTTCAAGTGTGCGGACTGTCTGGGTCAGCCCCAGGCTACCAGGTCCACATGCCTGTTTCCAAGCCTCCCTGCTTGCTAGGTATAGGTCTCCTTTTTTCTCCAACTCATCTGCGGTATTACATTCCCTATCTGCCAACCAGATTCACATGTCCTCTAGCAAAGTGCTAAGGGCTTGTTCCCTCGCCAAAAGGTCTAACAGCCCTTCAAAAGTGGTGACCTGACACCCACTCACCCACCTATGAAAATGAGTGCTTAATTCAGCAATATAATCACATATACTTTCATCTGCCTTGTGTCTATGCTCATGAAACTTTTTTCTATAAGCTTCAGGTGTTAACTTAAAACATTCTAATGAGCAACTTTTAACTGTATTATAATTTAAGCAATCAGTATCAGACAATTTAGAAACAGCAGTTACAGCTTTACCATGGAGTAATGGGGTCACGAACCATACCCTAAACCCTTGGTCAATATTATACTGTTTACATACCCTTTCAAACATATGAATAAAACTATCAAAATGATCACCCTCTGTAAATTGTAAGACTCCCAGCATGTCTGCCGACCGCACCACAGTACTACTTCAGCCCTTCTAGCCTTCTCCAGTACCATAAACCACAACCGCAATAACAATAACATATCCTCAGCCCTCTTCTTGGATCTTTCCAAGACATTTGATATGGTAGATCACCAATTACTAATCCATACCCTGAAAACTTTCTGCCTAGATAATACAGTCATCCAATGGTTCCAATCCTATCTGAAAGATAGACAACAGGCTGTCCTTTGGCAAAACAAACTTTCTAAACTCCCACCCAACACACTAGGTGTACCCCAGGATCCATACTAGGGCCCCTTCTTTTCTCCATCTTCATTAACGACCTCTATTCTGCTATCCCTACAGTCAGCTGTGTCCAATACGCTGACGACTCCACCCTGATTTGCTCAGCCACTTCTCCAAATGAACTGTGGTCAGCTACACAAACCACCTTTAACACTATTGAAAACTGGCTTTCTGGTCGTCGTCTGATTCTGAATCCCAAAAAAACAAACTGTTGCTATTCTCACCAACAAACAGGTCTACTGCATTCACTTTTACCATTAAATCTAATAATGGCACAATGAACTCCCAGACTCCTCTACAAAACTGCTAGGTGTTTTAATTGATAACAATCTCAAATTCGACCTACATGCTAATCAATCTAGAAAGACCATCATAGGTTCATAGGTTGGTACTAGGCTATCGGCCCTAGGGCCTATACAAGCCTAGCCATAACAATTCCCTGGATATTTCTTCCCACAATATTTACTTCTGTGGACCCCTGTCTAGCAGGGCAACTGACATGATCCCTGGGGTGAATTTCCTATCTCCCATCCAATCGTCAAGGTTCCTTTTGAAGAGGGCCAAGGAGGCACTCTGCTTGACATGTATGGGCAGTCTATTCCAGAGTATGGGGAGTCTCTGGGTCAGGAACCTATCCCTCCAGCATGTTTTGTTCATTGTGATGACAAGGTTTAGATCCCTGGAGAGTGTGGCTCTGAGAGACTGGGATTTCTTTAAGTGGAGCATGTCCAACAGCTCAGGGTTTGACATGGCCTTGTATGTTAAGCAGAGATTGCCTCTGAGTAGACGATATGTCACAGAGTATAGCTGGAGTTTTTTTAGATGGTCGGCATAGGGCATCTGCTTTAGGCCTGTGATTCTTTTAGTGAGGTATTTCTGTGGCCTTTCCAGCTGTTGCAGATGTCTTGTGAGGTACATACCACACGGGGCGTTGTACTCTATAATGGGTCTAATGATGGATGAGTACAGTGGGACAATGACCTTCTTTTTTCTGGATGAGAAGCTCTTAGTGATGAGGTGAGCCACACAGAAGGATTTCCTGACTGTTGTGGCGATGTGGTTATCGAAGGTGAGACCACTGTCCACCTGTGTCCCTAAGTCTCTCATCACACTTTTGGTGTTTAGTGTACTTCCACCTATGTTGTAATTCATGTGTACATGTTTTTTCCCAAAGTGGATAACTATACATTTCTTGGCATTAAGCTTGAGCCCATGGCTCTGGCACCAAGCATCTGTTTCTGTAAGGCCCTTTTGTAGAATATCTACATAATTTGGGGATTCAATAATGGCTCCCGGTTTGCAGTCATCTGTGAACTTTGTTAGCCAGAGTCCCTTAGTGTTGGCCTGTACTTCAGAGAAGTAGATGCCAAACAAGAGCGGTCCCAGGACTGAACCCTAAGGTAATCCACTTGTCACATGTCTGGAGCTGGATTTGGAGTTGGCTACTTTTACAGTCTGGGTTCTGTCAATAAGCCAGTTGGCAACCCATCGAGTGATGTAGGGATTTATGCCCAGCTTAGTAAGTTTATCTATGATTCCAGAGTGGGGGATAGTGTAGAAGGCCTTAGCGAGGTCTAGATAAGCTGTGTGGACCGCCTTACCCTTGTCCACAGCTCTGGAGACTGATTTGAAGAAGTCAATCAGGTTCAGGGAGATAGGATCAGCCCTTCACGAACCCAAACTGGGTGGGGCCCAGTGTTTAAAGGCTGCCAATGGTTTTGTTTATAAGTTCCATGATAATGCGTTCCATGCCCTTGCAGATCAGGCTCGTCACACCGATGGGACGGTAGTTCCTGGGATCCAAGGTGGATCCCCCCTTGTGTAGTGGGATAACTGTAGCTGTGTGCCACTCAGTGGGCATGAAGCCTGAGGTGAGGCTATGATTAAACATGACACTCAGGTGAGGTGCCAGTTCATTTTGTAGTTCATGTAGTACACAGCCCAGGATGTCATCGGTTCCATGGATGCTGTATTCTTAGCTTTGGAGAGTGCGGTTTCTACCTGTATATATAAAAAGACTATGTATATAGAAAGCAAATATATATATAAAAATACAAAAATATATATGTATATATATACATAAATGCAATTAATTTCATAGTGGTTTTATGGTTCCTGCATAAATAGTGTGCTAGTGAAACATATATATATTCTATGTAAAAGGTCCCATTTCACTCAAGTCTCAAATAATGAGTGACAAATCATCTCATACAATCCTATAATGCCTCTATAAATAAACATATAAATGAACAAGTAAGTATATAAATGTATATAATATGTAAACATAATTAAATTAATTTAGAGAACATATTTATAATATTAGGAAAGGGTCCCCCAATAATGCCTTAGCTAAACATGTAGAGGACAATGATCCATCACACAATTTTCTCTTTAGAGTATTGGAAATTATACCTACCAATGTGAGAGGGGGAGATATTAAAAACCATACTGAAGACAAGGAAAATGACTGGATTATACGCCTAAGGGCAGACAATGGGGCAGGTTTGAACGAGAGAGTATCCATTAAACCTAAGTTAAGAAAGAGAAGGAAAATTAAGTAAGATGTCCAATTAAGTAAGATATTTAATACCAGGCATACATATACACATACTCATATTTATATCAATTATATGTGTATGCATATATATATTTTTATATATATATGCTTTGTATGAGTTTCATATATATTTTTAGTTTTATAACCTACATGTGCATGTTTATTTATATTAAAATATCTTTTAAATAACATATATTAGTTAAATTAAATTAATTGTATATATACATATATATTTTTGTATTTTTATATATATATTTGCTTTCTATATACATAGTCTTTTTTATATACAGTTTTTATTGCATACATTTTGACATGTTTTTAAAACGTTTCCCTTTTAAATATGTAATGAGATGAATTTTTAATTGAATGCCAGACCTATATATATGGCATTCAAATGTATTACTATTGAACAGACCTGAAGAAGCTATTTATAGCGAAAGCGCTTGTCTAATAAAATTTTTATTCATTTACAATTTTAGTGTTTATATTCCAGACTGAACGAGTGATTTACTGGTGTACTGGAACTTGGATACCTCTGGGATTTACTTTCTGCTTCGCTCTATGCCATTTGTACCCTGGTGATTATTTTACTGTTGTTTGGCCAAGGAGCGTTTACCGTAGAGGTGGCTGTTATTTTTATTTGAGTTTCTTTCTTCTGTTGTATATTTTGTTTATGGCAGGGGACCACGAGATTGGCTTCCGTTTTTTGGAGGAGAGCATCTTGGTTCTATTTGGGATGGCATTATTCATGCACAAGTGGATATGCTCATACAGTGCCTTAGTGTAGGATTCAGCAGTCGAACTTTCAGCTCCCCTCTGCATGGGTGTCATGAAGTTTGTCACTTCAGACTTCAGTAGCATGAAGTTGGCTTTGAAGATGTTTTTTACGGAGGTTTCCTTACTGGGGGAGTGGGGGTGGGATGTGGATGTCAAGGGTGATTTGCTTAAGGTCAGACCTGACCTATGAGGGGGTGATCACTGGTGTGGAGCATCTATCTCCTATGTTGGTAATGACCAGGTCTAGGATATTGGAGCTCCTGGTGGGACAATGGATTAGATGATCAATAAAAAACAAGGCTCACTTTACAGGATAAAAGTCTTCTTATCCGCTCCTGCTAGATCTGCCATAGCTCGCTCTCACCTACTTTTAGCTCTACTGTATGCATCCCCGATACTCTCCAATCTAAACAAATCTGTCCTCAACAAACTCTCTATCTGCTATAACCATATTGCCAGATTTGCCACAGGCCTGCCTTATAGGACTCACCATTGTATTAACCTAAACCAGCTTGGGTGGCTAGAAATACCCAGTGTGAGCCAGTTTAACCTCATGATAACTGCCTATAAGATACTTTACAATCCAGATAATACTCTTGCTCTTAAAAATACTATTGCCACCTATTACAAACACCGGCCACTTCGATCCGTGAATAAATTACTAGTCCAGACTATCAAAACTAAAAACTCTGCCGGTGACTCTCTCTTTGCAAACTCTGTTAGCAGATTCTGGAACTCTCTCCCACCTGAAATTACTTTGCTCAACTCCCTGAGCCAATTCAAGACTAGACTTAAACAACATTTGACATTAAAATGGCTATGTCAATGTAGCAAACTCAACTAACTCTTCTTGACAATGAGACTAAAATAGTTATTTTGATTTATCTGTGGACTATCCTGTCCTTCACCTTGTCTAACTCTAATGTGTTTTGGCATGTAACCACTGTAAATATTGTATCTGTAAATAACTGTAAGAGTTAATAACAGCATGCTTGACTGAGATGACTTGAACTACTTAATGAAGACCCACTCTCTGATTTTCGTTAACCCCAGAACTACTATTATTTGCCTAGATATGCAACATCTGTAAAAATTGTAATCAAACCTTATTGCTTGCTTAGATATGTTAGCTACTGTATATACTGACTTTAATCTAATTTTGGTGACCTTGGAGCTTTTCTCCCTGGGCCTCTGGTGAAAATGGACATGTATCCAGTTGGATTGTCCCGGTCAACAAATGTAAACTAAAATAAAATAAATAAATAAAATAATTGTGGAAGAAATTTACTGACCTTTATTACTTCTGGATTTGGTTATTCCCTTCCCCATTACCTCCATGACCCTCACAAACTGTCAGCATCTCCTTTTCATGTTACCTCTGCCTCTCATTTTCTTCAGCTTCCACCCATCTTAATCTCTGCTGATTCTAATTCCAAATGCCGGAGCCCCTCTGCTGATTCTGCTTCTACCTCCAAGCACCGCAGTCTCTCTGCTGATTCTGTTTCAAAACGTTTGGCCTCCAGTTCAAGTCTCTTTAACTTCAGATGGATTTTTAAGTCCTCTGAGGAAAAGTTGAACTGTCCATTTTCTGAGAGCTGCACATCCCCAAGGTCAGTCTGGTTGTCTTCCTGGTTGCTGGTCTGTGATGCAGCTGTGACTAAGGCTGCAATCATTTCCATTTTAGTCAGGTTGGCATGCCCCAGTCCTTTGGCTTGGCACATCTCAGCCAAATGGCTCCTTGTCAGCTTGCCATAATCCTCTGCTGACATCCTTGACTACTCTCCCTGACTAACTAAGCTAACAAAAAATAAATAAACAAAACTAAACTATTGTGATATGAATGTCTGAATGTCTACCATTTGGCTATTTCAGATTACAAACACCTTCTTTAGCAACCACTGTTTACAGGCTACAAGGTGTTCGATATCCACAACACTGAATCCCAGTATGTGATGTGTCAATCCCACCACTGTTCAACAAATGTGACAACCCTTCACTGGACCACTAATCAAGGAGCCTCAGTCCTCAACACTGGCACCTGTGCGAGGATATTCACTGAGAGGATAACAGGTACACACATTATTTCCAAATGCATATATCTACATCAAGTGCAATTTCCCTTAAGAGCACACAGAGACCACAGTCAGTCCAGGGCTAGTTTCTCACTCTTTCTCCAGATCCCCAGTAAGACTCCCCACTGGCACAGCTATTGAGTTGAGATCTCAGCTGAGTGACCAAGCCAAGACCTCCAGCACCCTCTCTGTCCAACCAGTTCTTTGTGTCCTTGCCCAAGTAGCTTACACAAATGCTCTTTGATGTTTGATTTACACACACACACACACACACACACACACACACACACACACACACACACACACACACACACACACACACCTAGGAAAGACTGGCACTGGTTTACTAGCTATGCCCCCTTCTGTCCAGACTATAAGGTAGTTTTCACTGCCACCAGTCACTCCTGCCAGCTACCTTAAGGCCCTTAACAAATGGTGTCCAATCTTACTTTATAATATTAATATTAGCACAAATGGTAGTTTGACCAAGAACAAGGCTATTAGGAGTGGCCCACACAGTGTCACCAAATAAATATGCAAGTTCTCTCAAAACGTAAATATCTCTACACAGATCAGCCACAATGAAAGGTTTAAATATATTTAATAATAAATAATAAAAGAGCAAGACAATACTAAATATATATTCACAGTGACATCAGAGTTCAAAACCACAGGAAATATTTAAAATAACATTGCAAAACAGGCTCACACAAATAAAGAAAAATAAAATCTAAACTAAGCTTTGCTATATTCCTGACTGTATCTAAGAGAGTTATACTGTTCCCTAGAAACTTACTTCATTAGAACAAGGCAGATGATGTGGTCAATGGGTCTTGTTGTTGTCAGGTCCAAGACAGAATGCAGAATGCTCTGTCTCACTAAAAGACTTCTCAAAATAATATCTAAAATATTACTGCTGAGATAACTTGCAGAATGACATAATTTCTGGTCATCTAACTTCTAGTTCTCATAAAAACCCTCATTGCTGTCAGCTGGCAGTATATAGTATCGACCTAAAAATACATAGACAAGGCATTTGCTCAGATCCTTGGCAGATGCTGGAAGTCATAAAACAATTTTATTCCTTCATGCTTCCAGACTAGCAAATGGTTCACTCCAAAGACAATACAGAAAGCTTCTTAGTACAGATTTTGTGTCTCTAGCTGCATTGAAAACTTGAGAGATAGCCTCTTTATGGCATAGCCTATAAAGTGATTTCATTTCAAATACTTTTCTAAAGTTTACTAGACTGATGTTAACCCTCTGTATTCCAGTTCGCATTATCAAAATATATACATTTAAACAGTTACAGTAGTGCGTGTACATTTCTGTTCTCTTCCAGTAGGGCACACTGTGGATACATCTTAAACACAGCACTTTACAAATAATTTCAACACAAACACCTGTACAGAGCAGTCTGATATACACATGACATACAGTTCTACTACATCTGTAACACCAGCATCTTGTATAAATTAGCTTGATATTCACAAATGACATATAATTATTTACAAACCCTCAGCTAGCTGTGCTGGCAGTACTGCCTTTTGTCACACTTCTTCCCCCCTTTGAAGACTCAAACTAGTTTTTCAAGTGATGCATAAGAAATGTTGCTTGAGAGGAATGAGCCTATCTGGGAATATATTACTCCATTCCCTGTCTTGCGACTCCAGCTGCCTTTGCATTGCTGAGCCCATTACAGTGTTGCACTATCATAGAATATGCCTGCAACCCTATTCTCCACCATAGTAACTTGGGATTTTGCTGGCTGGCTCCCTGTAGCCATAGATCCCCCTCAGACTCCTCCTGCCTTCTACTAAAAATACATAGCACCACGGCCTGTCTATCATGGTAAGGTTTCATCATGTTAACATGATACAGTTTGTGCCCCTGCCTCCTGCCTAAAAGTTCTACCATGTAGTTAACATCACTGACCTTCCATACCACTTTGAAGGGTCCCTCCCAAGCTGCCTGCAGCTTTTGTTTCTGACAGGAATGAGAAACATAACCTGCTGTCCCACAGCATACTCTCTGGCTCAAGCATTCCTGTCATACCAGACCTTTTTCTGCTGTTGGGCTTCTGACAGGTTCTCCTGGGCCAAGCCTATGGCTCCCTGAGCCTTGTCCTGAGGTTTAGGACATATGCCACAACAGACTCCTTGTGGTACTCACACTCACTCTCCCACTCTTCACAAATCAAATCTAGAGATCCCCTCACCCTATGCCCATATAGCAACTCAAAAGGTGAGAAACCTCTGGATTCCTGGGGCACCTCTCTGTAAGCAAACAACAGATGGGGCAAATATTTGTCCCACTTCCTTTTAAATTGGTCTGCAAATGCCTGCAGCAAGGTCTTTAGTGTAGAGTTTAACCTCTCCACCAGACCATTAGTCTGGGGGGTGGTAGGGGGTGGTCTTTAGGTGTTCACGTCATAGCACTCCCAAAGACAAGCCAGCAGCTCTGACATGAAATTGGCACCTCTGTCAGTCAGTATTTCATTTGGGAAACCTACCCTGCTAAAAATCTCTAATAAAGCATTTGCCACCTTTTCAGACTCAATGGAGGACAGACCCACTGCCTCAGGGTATCTGGTAGCATAATCTACTACCACTAGGATATACTTCTTCCCTGTGGAACTTGGGTTACTCAGATGCCCCACAATATCCATAGCTACCTTCTGAAAGGCTCCTCAATCACAGGCAAAGGCATCAAAGGAGCTTTCACTTTGTCTCCTGCCTTGCCTACTTTTTGCCTCTGCTCACAGGCCCTGAAGTATCCTGTTACATCCCTGGAAATCCCAGGACAATAAAAGTCCTGCATAGTACGACTCTTGGTATGGCCTGCAAAGGGAATGTCATGGGCTATGTCTAGAAGTGCCAGATGGTAGGCTCTGGGCACTACCAACTGCTGTATTCTCTCACTCTGTAGCCCACTGTCAGGGGTCCACTCTCTATAGAGTAATCCTTTGGCCCGGTACACAGATTCCACTTTTCCTTGAGAATCAGGTGCCTCCCTGTCTACCTCCCTCAAGCCTTCTAATGCAGGGTCTGAGAGCTGAGCCTTTCTCAACTCTCTCTTTGTAACCCTTCCCAACTCCTCTTTACAGGAAGTCTGGCATCCTCTGACAGTGGTGCCTCACTGTCAGCCTGGGTACTACTACTCACCTCTGGCCTTGCAGTCACTCTGTCCAAGGGAACATCAATACCCACTAGAAGCTATGGCTCACCTTCATTCTCACTGCTACAGGGTAGCTCCCTGTCTGAAGTTACCACCTCAGCAGTCCAAGCTTCAAGTGTGTGGTCTGTCTGGGTCACCACCAGGCCACCAGATACACATGCCTGTTTCCAAACCTGACTGCATGTAATGGCATGCACACAAGGTACTGCATTATCAAAATCCTTCCCTATCAGGAGATCTGCAGGGATATCCTCAAACACACCTACTTGCTCTCTTTCTTTTCCATCCTTACAGTCAATGTGACCCTAGCCAAAGGTATTTGGAATGGGGTTCCTTCTAAAGCTCTAACTGGAGTACACTTCCTAAGCAAGTAGTTCTCCTCTCTAACCATTGCAGGCTTCACAACGGTTAGGTCAGAGGCTGTGTCTCTCTTAGCAGTGGCCTATTTCCCATCTACTAAGTAGGATATAACCTTTTGTGGTAGTGTAGTACCCTTATTGTCTCCAGACAACTTACCACTGGCATTCTGTTATTCCCACTTGAGGGCTCCCCCAGCTTTTCCCACCTTGCCTCCATGGACATGTATATCCTACATAGCCCCACTGGTTACATTTAAAACATTTAACCCTTGATCCTGGCCATGTACCTAAACTAGTGGCTTCCCCTGTTACTGGCAGACTCTGTTGGGGTGGTTTAGGCTGCCCACCATGGGTTCTCTTAGACCCCTGTGAAGCACTGGGTATCCCTTTCCTGTGCAGAGATGTCCTGTTTGCTAGATATAGGCCCCTTTTTTTCCCAACTCATCTGCGGTATTACATTCCCTATCTGCCAACCAGATTCTTATGTCCTCTGGCAAAGTGCTAAGGGCTTGTCCCCTCACCAAAATGTCTGCCAGCCTTTCTAAAGGGGTGACCTGACACCCACTCACACACCTATGAACCTAAGTGCTTAGTCCAGCAATATAATCACATACACTTTCATCTGCCTTGCGTCTATGCTCACAAAACTTTTTTCTATAAGCTTCACGTGTTAACTTAAAACATCCTCATGAACAATTTTTAACTGTATTATACTTTAAGCAATCAGTATCAGACAATTTAGAAACAGCAGTTACAGCTTTACCATGGAGTAAGGGGGTCAGGAATGTACCCTAAGCCCTTGGTCAACATTATATTGTTTACATACCCTTTCAAACATATGAATAAAACTATCAAAATTACACCCTCTGTAAATTGTGGAAGAAATTTACTGACCTTTATTACTTCTGGATTTGGTTATTCCTTTCCCCATTACCTCCATGAACCTCACAAATAGTCAGCATCTACTTTTCATGTTGCCTCTGCCTCTCATTTTCTTCAGTTTCCACCCAACTCAACCTGTCTGCTGATTCTAATTCCAAATGCCGGAGTCCCTCTGCTGATTCTGCTTCTACCTCCAAGCACCGCAGTCTCTCTGCTGATTCTATTTCCAAACGTTTGGCCTCCAGTTCAAGTCTCTTTAACTCCAGATGGATTTTTAAGTCCTCTGAGGAAAAGTTGAACTGTCCATTTTCTGAGAGCTGTACATCCCCAAGGCCAGTCTGGTTGTCCTCCTGGTTGCTGGCCTGTGATGCAGCTGTGAATAAGGCTGCAATCATTTCCACTTTAGTCAGGTTGGCATGCCCAAGTCCTTTGGCTTGGCACATCTCAGCCAACTGGCTCCTTGTCAGCTTGCCATAATCCTCTGCTGACATCCTTGCCTACTCTCCCTGACTAACTAAGCTAACAAAAAATAAATAAATAAAACTAAACTATTGTGATATGAATGTCTGAATGTCTACCGTGTGGTTATTTGAAAGTACAAACACCTTCTTTAGCAACCACTGTTTACAGGCTACAAGGAGTTCGATATCCACAACACTAAATCCTAGTATGTGGTGTGTCAATCCCACCACTGTTCATCAAATGTGACAACCCTTCACTGGACCAGTAATCAAGGAGTGTCACTCCTCACCACTGGCATCTGTGTGAGGATGTTCACTGAGAGGATAACAGGTACACACAGTATTTCCAGATGCAGATCTCTGCATCAAGTTCAATTTCCCTTAAGAGCACACAGAGACCACAGTCAGTCCAGGGCTAGTTTCTCACTCTTTCTCCAGATCCCCAGTAAGACTCCCCACTGGCGCAGCTATTGAGTTGAGATCTCAGTTGAGTGACCAAGCCAAGATCTCAAGTAATCTCTATCTAACCAGTTCTTTGTGTCCTTGCCCAACTAGCTGACACACACACTCTTTGAGGTTTGATTTACACACACACACACACACACACACACACACACACACACACACACACACACACGCACACACACACACACACACACACACACACACACACACACACACACACACACACACACACACACACATAGGAAAGGCACTGGTTTACTAGCTATGCCCCCTTCTGTCCAAACTATAAGGTAGTTTTCACTGCCACCAGTCACTCCTGCCAGCTACCTTAAGGCCCTTAACAAAGGGTGTCCAATCTTACTTTGTAATATTAATATTAGCACAAATGGTAGTTTGACCAAGAACAAGGCTATTAGGAGTGGCCCACACAGTGTCACCAAATAAATATGCAAGTTCTCTCAAAACATAAATATCTCTACACAGATCAGCCACAATGAAAGGTTTAAATATATTTAATAATAAATAATGAAAGAACAAGACAATACTAAATATATATTCACAGTGACATCCGATTTCAAAACCACAGGAAATATTTAAAATAACATTGCAAAACAGGCTCACACAAATAAAGAAAAATAAAATCTAAACTAAGCTTTGCTATATTCCTGACTGTATCTAAGAGAGTTATACTGTTCCCTAGAAACTTACTTCATTAGAACAAGGCAGATGATGTGGTCAATGGGTCTCGTTGTTGTCAGGTCCAAGACAGAATGCAGAATGCTCTGTCTCACTAAAAGACTTCTCGAAATAATATCTAAAATATTACTGCTGAGATAGCTTGCAGAATGACATAATTTCTGGTCATCTAACTTCTAGTTCTCATAAAAACCCTCATTGCTGTCATCTGGCAGTATATAGTATCTACCTAAAAAATACATAGACGAGGCATTTGCTCAGATCCTTGGCAGATGCTGGAAATCATAAAACAATTTTATTCCTTCATGCTTCCAGACTAGCAAATGGTTCACTCCAAAGACAATACAGAAAGCTTCCTAGTATAGATTTGGTGTCTCTAGCTGCACTGAAAACTTGAGAGATAGCCTCTTTATGGCATAGCCTATAAAGTGATTTAATTTCAAATATTTTTCTAAAGTTTACTAGACTGATGTTAACCCTCTGTATTCCAGTTCGCATTGTCGAAATATATACATTTAAACAGTTACAATAGTGTGTGTACATTTCTGTTCTCTTCCAGTAGGGCACACTGTGGATATATCTTAAACACAGCACATTACAAATACTTTTCAACACAAACACCTGTACAGAGCAGTTTGATATACACATGACATACAGTTCTAATACATCTGTAACACCAGCATCCTGTATAAATTAGTCTGATATTCACAAATGACATATAATTATTTACAAACCCTCTAACAGGAATGAGAAACATAACCTGCTGTCCCCACAGCATACTCTCTGGCTCAAGCATTCCTGTCATAACAGACCTTTTTCTGCTTTTGGGCTTCTGACAGGTTCTCTTGGGCCAAGCCCATGGCTTCCCTGAGCCTTGTCCTGAGGTTTAGGACATATGCCACAACAGACTCTGTGTGGTATTCACACTCACTCTCCCACTCTTCACAAATCAAATCTAGAGATCCCCTCACCCTATGCCCATATAGCAACTCAAAAGGTGAAAAACCTCTGGATTCCTGGGGCACCTCTCTGTAAGCAAACAACAGATGGGGCAAATATTTGTCCCACTCCCTTTTAAATTGGTCTGCAAATGCCTGTAGCAAGGTCTTTAGTGTAGAGTTTAACATCTCCACCAGACCATTAGTCTGGGGGGTGGTAGGGGGTGGTCTTTAGGTGTTCACATCATAGCACTCCCAAAGATAAGCCAGCAGGTCTGACATGAAATTGGCACCTCTGTCAGTCAGTATTTATTATGGGGAAACCTACCCTGCTGAAAATCGCTAATAAAACATTTGCCACCTTTTCTGACTCAATGGAGCACAGACCCACTGCCTCAGGGTATCTGGTAGCATAATCTACTACCACTGGGATATAATTCTTCCCTGTGGAACTTGGGTTACTCAGAGGCCCCACAATATCCATAGCTACCTTCTGAAAGGCTCCTCAATCACAGGCAAAGGCATCAAAGGAGCTTTCTCCTTGTCTCCTGCCTTGCCTATTTTTGCCTCTGCTCACAGGCCCTGAAGTATCCTGTTACATCCCTGGAAATCCCAGGACAATAAAAGTCCTGCATAGTACGACTCTTGGTATGACCTGCAAAGGTAATGTCATGGGCTATGTCTAGAAGTGCCAGATAGTAAGCTCTGGGCACTACCAATGGCTGTATTCTCTCACCCTGTAGCCCACTGTCACGGGTCCACTCTCTATAGAGTGACCCTTTGGCCTGGTACACAGATTCCACTTTTCCTTGAGAATCAGGTGCCTCCCTGTCTACCTCTCTCAAGCCTTCTAATGCAGGGTCTGAGAGCTGAGCCTTTCTCAACTCTCTCTTTGTAACCCTTCCCAGCTCCTCTTTACAGGAAGTCTGGCATCCTCTGACAGTGGTGTCTCACTGTCAGCCTGGGTACTACTACTCACCTCTGGCCTTGCAGTCACTCTGTCCAAGGGAACATCAATACCCACTAGAAGCTATGGCTCACCTTCATTCTCACTGCTACAGGGTAGCTCCCTGTCTGAAGTAACCACATCAGCAGTCCAAGCTTCAAGTGTGTGGTCTGTCTGGGTCACCACCAGGCCACCAGATACACATGCCTGTTTCCAAACCTGACTGCATGTAATGGCATGCACACAAGGTACTGCATTATCAAAATCCTTCCCATTGAGGAGATCTGCAGGGATATCCTCAAACACACCTACTTGCTCTCTTTCTTTTCCATCCTTGCAGTCAATGTGACCCTAGCCAAAGGTATTTGGAATGGGGTTCCTTCTAAAGCTCTAACTGGAGTACACTTCCTAAGCAAGTAGTTCTCCTCTCTAACCATTGCAGCCTTCACAATGTTTAGGTCAGAGGCTGTGTCTCTCTCTTAGCAGTGGCCTATTTCCCATCTACTAAGATAGGATATAACCTTTTGTGGTAGTGTAGTACCCTTGTTGTCTCCAGACAACTTACCACTGGCATTCTATTATTCCCACTTGAGGGCTCTCCCAACTCTTCCCACCTTGCCTCCATGGACATGTATATCCTACATGGCCCCACTGGTTACATTTAAAACATTTAACCCTTGATCCTGGCCATGTACCTAAACTAACGGCCTCCCCTGTTACTGGCAGACTCTGTTGGGGTGGTTTAGGCTACCCACCATGGGTTCTCTTAGACCCCTGTGCAGCACTGGGTATCCCTTTCCTGTGCAGAGATGTCCTGTTTGCTAGGTATAGGTCTTTTTCCCCCAACTCATCCGCAGTATTACATTCCCTATCTGCCAACAAGATTCTCATGTCCTCTGGCAAAGTGCTAAGGGCTTGTCCCCTCACCAAAATGTCTGCCAGCCCTTCTAAAGGAGTGACCTGACACCCACTCACCCACCTATGAACATAAGTGCTTAATCCAGTAATATAATCACATACACTTTCATCTGCCTTGCATCTATGCTCATAAAACTGTTTTCTATAAGCTTCAGGTGTTAACTTAAAACATTCTCATGAACAATTTTTAACTGTATTATACTTTAAGCAATCAGTATCAGACAATTTAGAAACAGCAGTTACAGCTTTACCATGGAGTAAGGGGGTCAGGAATGTACCCTAAGCCCTTGGTCAACATTATACTGTTTACATACCCTTTCAAACATATGAATAAAACTATCAAAATTACACGCTCTGTAAATTGTGGAAGAAATTTACTGACCTTTATTACTTCTGGATTTGGTTATTCCTTTCCCCATTACCTCCATGAACCTCACGAATAGTCAGCATCTACTTTTCATGTTGCCTCTGCCTCTCATTTTCTTCAGTTTCCACCCAACTCAACCTGTCTGATGATTCTAATTCCAAATGCCGGAGTCCCTCTGCTGATTCTGCTTCTACCTCCAAGCACCACAGTCTCTCTGCTGATTCTATTAGCAAACATTTGGCCTCCAGTTCAAGTCTCTTTAACTCCAGATGGATTTTTAAGTCCTCTGAGGAAAAGTTGAACTGTCCATTTTCTGAGAGCTGTACATCCCCAAGGCCAGTCTGGTTGTCCTCCTGGTTGCTGGCCTGTGATGCAGCTGTGAATTAGGCTGCAATCATTTCCACTTTAGTCAGGTTGGCATGCCCAAGTCCTTTGGCTTGGCACATCTCAGCCAACTGGCTCCTTGTCAGCTTGCCATAATCCTCTGCTGACATCCTTGCCTACTCTCCCTGACTAACTAAGCTAACAAAAAATAAATAAATAAAACTAAACTATTGTGATATGAATGTCTGAATGTCTACCGTGTGGTTATTTGAAAGTACAAACACCTTCTTTAGCGACCACTGTTTACAGGCTACAAGGAGTTCGATATCCACAACACTAAATCCTAGTATGTGGTGTGTCAATCCCACCACTGTTCACCAAATGTGACAACCCTTCACTGGACCAGTAATCAAGGAGTGTCACACCTCACCACTGGCATCAGTGTGAGGATGTTCACTAAGAGGATAACAGGTACACACAGTATTTCCAGATGCAGATCTCTGCATCAAGTGCAATTTCCCTTAAGAGCACACAGAGACCACAGTCAGTCCAGGGCTAGTTTCTCACTCTTTCTCCAGATCCCCAGTAAGACTCCCCACTGGCGCAGCTATTGAGTTGAGATCTCAGTTGAGTGACCAAGCCAAGACCTCAAGTAATCTCTGTCCAACCAGTTCTTTGTGTCCTTGCCCAACTAGCTGACACACGCACTCTTTGAGGTTTGATTTACACACACACACACACACACACACACACACACACACACACACACACACACACACACACACACACACACGCACACACACACACACACACACACACACACACACACACACACACACACACACACACACACACACACACACACACACATAGGAAAGGCACTGGTTTACTAGCTATGCCCCCTTCTGTCCAAACTATAAGGTAGTTTTCACTGCCACCAGTCACTCCTGCCAGGTACCTTAAGGCCCTTAACAAAGGGTGTCCAATCTTACTTTGTAATATTAATATTAGCACAAATGGTAGTTTGACCAAGAACAAGGCTATTAGGAGTGGCCCACACAGTGTCACCAAATAAATATGCAAGTTCTCTCAAAACGTAAATATCTCTACACATATCAGCCACAAGGAAAGGTTTAAATATATTTAATAATAAATAATGAAAGAACAAGACAATACTGAATATATATTCACAGTGACATCCGAGTTCAAAACCACAGGAAATATTTAAAATAACATTGCAAAACAGGCTCACACAAATAAAGAAAAATAAAATCTAAACTAAGCTTTGCTATATTCCTGACTGTATCTAAGAGAGTTATACTGTTCCCTAGAAACTTACTTCATTAGAACAAGGCAGATGATGTGGTCAATGGGTCTTGTTGTTGTCAGGTCCAAGACAGACTGCAGAATGCTCTGTCTCACTAAAAGACTTCTCAAAATAATATCTAAAATATTACTGCTGAGATAGCTTGCAGAATGACATAATTTCTGGTCATCTAACTTTTAGTTCTCATAAAAACCCTCATTGCTGTCAGCTGGCAGTATATAGTATCTACCTAAAAAATACATAGACTAGGCATTTGCTCAGATCCTTGGCAGATGCTGGAAGTCATAAAACAATTTTATTCCTTCATGCTTCCAGACTAGCAAATGGTTCACTCCAAAGACAATACAGAAAGCTTCCTAGTATAGATTTTGTGCCTCTAGCTGCACTGAAAACTTGAGAGATAGCCTCTTTATGGCATAGCATATAAAGTGATTTCATTTCAAATATTTTTCTAAAGTTTACTAGACTGATGTTAACCCTCTGTATTCCAGTTCGCATTGTTGAAATATATACATTTAAACAGTTACAATAGTGCGTGTACATTTCTGTTCTCTTACAGTAGGGCACACTGTGGATACATCTTAAACACAGCACATTACAAATACTTTTCAACACAAACACCTGTACAGAGCAGTTTGATATACACATGACATACAGTTCTAATACATTTGTAACACCAGCATCTTGTATAAATTAGTCTGATATTCACAAATGACATATAATTATTTACAAACCCTCTGACAGGAATGAGAAACATAACCTGTTGTCCCCACAGAATACTCTCTGGCTCAAGCATTCCTGTCATAACAGACCTTTTTCTGCTGTTGGGCTTCTGACAGGTTCTCCTGGGCCAAGCCCATGGGTTCTCTGAGCCTTGCCCTGAGGTTTAGGACATATGCTACAACAGACTCCGTGTGGTATTCACACTCACTCTCCCACTCTTCACGAATCAGATCTAGAGATCCCCTCATCCTATGCCCATATAGCAACTCAAAAGGTGAAAAACCTCTGGATTCCTGGGGCACCCCTCTGTAAACAAACAACAGATGGGGCAAATATTTGTCCCACACCCTTTTAAATTGGTCTGCAAATGCCTGTAGCAAGGTCTTTAGTGTAGAGTTTAACATCTCCACCAGACCATTAGTCTGGGGGGGGGGGGTGGTAGGGGGTGGTCTTTAGGTGTTCACATCATAGCACTCCCAAAGATAAGCCAGCAGGTCTGACATGAAATTGGCACCTCTGTCAGTCAGTATTTCTTTTGGGAAACCTACCCTGCTGAAAATCACTAATAAAACATTTGCTACCTTTTCTGACTCAATGGAGGACAGACCCACTGCCTCAGGGTATCTGGTAGTATAATCTACTACACTAGGATATAATTCTTCCCTGTGGAACTTCGGTTACTCAGAGGCCCCACAATATCCATAGCTACCTTCTGAAAGGCTCCTCAATCACAGGCAAAGGCATCAAAGGAGCTTTCTCCTTGTCTCCTGCCTTGCCTATTTTTGCCTCTGCTCACAGGCCCTGAAGTATCCTGTTACATCCCTGGAAATCCCAGGACAATAAAAGTCCTGCATAGTACGACTCTTGGTATGACCTGCAAAGGGAATGTCATGGGCTATGTCTAGAAGTGCCAGATGGTAGGCTCTGGGCACTACCAATGGCTGTATTCTCTCACCCTGTAGCCCACTGTCAGGGGTCCACTCTCTATAGAGTAACCCTTTGGCCCGGTACACAGATTCCACTTTTCCTTGACAATCAGGTGCCTCCCTGTCTACCTCTCTCAAGCCTTCTAATGCAGGGTCTGAGAGCTGAGCCTTTCTCAACTCTCTCTTTGTAACCTTTCCCAGCTCCTCTTTACAGGAAGTCTGGCATCATCTGACAGTGGTGCCTCACTGTCAGCCTGGGTACTACTACTCACCTCTGGTCTTGCAGTCACTCTGTCCAAGGGAACATCAATACCCACTAGCAGCTGTGGCTCACCTTCACTCTCACTGCTACAGGGTAGCTCCCTCTCTGAAGTAACCACCTCAGCAGTCCTAGCTTCAAGTGTGCAGTCTGTCTGGGTCACCCCCAGGCTACCAGATACACATGCCTGTTTCCAAACCTGACTGCATGCAATGGCATGCACACAAGGTACTGCATTATCAAAATCCTTCCCTATCAGGAGATCTGCAGGGATATCCTCAAACACACATACTTGCTCTCTTTTTTTTCCCACCCTTACAGTCAATGTGAGCCCTAGCCAAAGGTATTTGGAATGGGGTTCCTTCTAAAGCTCTAACTGGAGTACACTTCCTAAGCAAGTAGTTCTCCTCTCTAACCATTGCAGGCTTCACAACGGTTAGGTCAGAGGCTGTGTCTCTCTTAGCAGTGGCCTATTTCCCATCTACTAAGATAGGATATAACCTTTTGTGGTAGTGTAGTACCCTTGTTGTCTCCAGACAAATTACCACTGGTATTCTGTTATTCCCACTTGAGGGCTCCCCCAGCTTTTCCCACTTTGCCTCCATGGACATGTATATCCTACATGGCCCCACTGGTTACATTTAAAACATTTAACCCTTGATCCTGGCCATGTACCTAAACTAGCAGCTTCCCCTGTTACTGGCAGACTCTGTTGGAGTGGTTTAGGCTGCCCACCATGGGTTCTATTGGACCCCTGTGCAGCACTGGGTATCCCTTTCCTGTGCAGAGATGTCCTGTTTGCTAGGTATAGGTCTCCTTCACCCCCTCCCAACTCATCTGAGGTATTACATTCTCTATCTGCCAACCAGATTCTCATGTCCTCCGGCAAAGTGCTAAGGGCTTGTCCCCACACCAAAATATCTGCCAGCCCTTCTAAAGGGGTTACCTGACACCCATTCACCCACTCACCCACCTATGAACATAAGTACTTAATTCAGCAATATAATCCCATACACTTTCATCTGCCTTGCATCTATGCTCATAAAACGTTTTTTCTATAAGCTTCAGGTGTTAACTTAAAACATTCTCATGAACAATTTTTAACTGTATTATACTTTAAGCAATCAGTATCAGACAATTTAGAAAGAGCAGTTACAGCTTTACCATGAAGTAAGGGGGGCAGGAACTGTACCCAGAGCCCTTGGTCAACATTATACTGTTTACATACCCTTTCAAACATATGATTAAAACTATAAAAATTACACCTTCTGTAAATAGTGGAAGAAATTCACTGACCTTTATTATTTCTGGATTTGGTTATTCCTTTCCCCATTACCTCTATCAACATCATGAACAGTCAGCATCTTCTTTTCATGTTGCCTATGCCTCTCATTTTCTTCAGTTTCCATCCATCTCAACCTGTCTGCTGATTCTAATTCCAAATGCCGGAGTCCCTCTGCTGATTCTGCTTCTACCTCCAAGCACCGCAGTCTCTCTGCTGATTCTGTTTCCAAATGTTTGGCCTCCAGTTCAAGTCTTTTTAACTCCAGATGGATTTTTAAGTCCTCTGAAGAAACACTGAACTGTCCATTTTCTGAGAGCTGCACATCCCCATTCTGGTTTTCCTCCTGGTTGCTGGTCTGTGATGCAGCTGTGACTAAGGCTGCAATCATTTCCACTTTAGTCAGGTTGGCATGCCCCAGTCCTTTGGCTTGGCACATCTCAGCCAACTGGCTCTCCCTGACTAACTAAGCTAACAAAAATAAATAAATAAATAAATAAAACTATTGTGATATGAATCTATGAATGTCTACCATGTGGCTGTTTGAGAGTACAAACACCTTTTTAGTGACCACTGTTTACAGGCTACAGGAGTTCAATATCCACAGCACTGAATCCCAGTATGTGATGTAGCAATCCCACCACTGTTCACCAAATGTGACAACCCTCCCTTGGACCAGTAATCAAGGAGCCTTAATCCTCACCACTGGCACCTGTGGGAGGATGTTCACTGACAGCATAACAGGTACACACAGTATTTCTAGATGCAGATCTCTGCATCAAGTGCAATTTCCCTTAAGAGCACACAGAGACCACAGTCAGTCCAGGGCTGGTTTCTCACTCTTTCTCCAGATCCCCAGTAAGACTCCCCACTGGCACAGCTATAGAGTTGAGATCTCAGCTGAGTGACCAAGCCAAGACCTCCAATATCCTCTCTGTCCAACCAGTGATTCATGTCCCTGCCCAAGTAGCTGACACGCACACTCTTTGAGGTTTGATTTACACACACACACACACACACACACACACACACACACACACACACACACACACACACAAACACACACACACACACACACACACACACACACACACACACACACACACACACACACACACACACACACACACACACACATACACACACACACACACCTAGGAAAGGCTAGCACTGGTTTACTAGCTATGCCCCCTTCTGTCCAGACTATAAGGTAGTTTTCACTGCCACCAGTCACTCCTGCCAGCTTCCTTAAGGCCCTTAACAAAGGGTGTCCAATCTTACTTTGTAATATTAATATTGGCACAAATGATAGTTTGTCCAAGAGTAAGGCTATTAGGAGTCGCCTACACAATGTCATCAAATAAATATGCAAGTACTCTCAAAATGTAAATATCTCTACACACATCAGCCACAATGAAAGGTTTAAATATATTTAATAATAAATAATAAAAGAACAAGGCAATATTAAATATATATTCACAGTGACATCAGAGTTCAAAACCACTGGAAATATTTGAAATAACATTGCAGTACAGGCTCAAACAAATAAAGAAAAATAAAATCTAAACTAAGCTTCACTATATTCCTGACTGTATCTAAGAGAGTTATACGGTTCCATAGAAACTTACTTCAGTAGAGCAATGCAGATTATGTGGTCAATGGGTGTTGTTGTTGTCATGTCCAAGACAGAACACAGAATGCTCTATCTCACTAAGAGACTTCCCAAAATAATATCTGATTCACAGGATAGTACTAGGCTAAGTGCCCTTGCGAGCCATTGTAAGCCTAGCCAATTATCCCTTGTGAGACTCAAACCCTGCAACTTGTGTTTGTAAGGCAAACAGCTTAACCATTAGGCCACCCTCCCAACCCCATATAATATAAAAATATTACTGCTGAGATAGCTTGCAGAATGACATAATTTCTGGTCATCTGACTTCTAGTTCTCATGGAAATGCCCATTGTTGTCAGATGGCAGTATATAGCATCTACCTGTAAAAAAATACATAGACAAGGGCTTTTGCTCAGATCTTTGGCAGATGCTGGAAGTCATAAAACAATTGCATTCCTTCATGCTTCCAGACTAGTAATTAGTTTGCTCCAAAGATATCACAGAAAGCTTCCTAGAACAGACTTTGTGTCTCTAGCTGCATTGAAAACTTGAGAGACAGACTCTTTATGGCATAGCCTATAAAGTCATTTAATTTCAAATATTTTTCTAAAGTTTACTGGACTGATGTTAACCCTCTGTATTCCAGTTTCCACTGTCAAAATATATACATTTAAACAGTTACAATAGTGCATGTACATTTCTGTTTTCTTCCAGTAGTTTGCAGTATAGATACATCTTAAACACAGCACTTTACAAATACCTTTTCAGTGCAAACATCTGTACAGAGCAGTTTGATATACACATGACATACTGCGCTAGTACATTTTAAAACAAGCATCTTATATGACATACAGTTCTAATACATTTGTAACAACAGCATCTTGTATAAATTAGTTTGATATTCATAAAAAGGTTCATAGGTTCATAGAGATTTACTAGGCTAATGACCACAAGGGCCTTTTTAAGCCTAGCCATGTATCCCAAATCTCTGACAAGTTCTGATACCCTTGATAAGTGTAAGCAGGGTTTTGGGAGATGAACCATTTACAGGTTACCTGTGTCCATTAGAGACATAGGTGCCAAACTAGGGATAGGACATATAATTATTTACATTTCATCTAGCTGTGCTGGCAATACCTCCTTTTGTCACATAGTGCAACAGCATTTATTACTTCATTTATTAAATATGACAAATTGTTCCAGAACATACTACAGAAGAAAAGGGTACAAGTAAAGGTATATCAAAGATGGCCCCTAAAAAACATGTCTGCATCCTGTGGATCTGGATCTACCTATGGCTGTTAGGCTGGCCTTTCTGGCTCACTGATGAGTCAAAATATGGCTCTGCCTAGCAGCAGCATTGTTAAAATGTTTGTATGTAAATCATTTGTTGACACTGGTAAATATAGCTAAATCTGTTTTGTTGTATATTTTTTTAACAAGGAGGTTATGCTCATCATAGCTCTCAAAATATATGGTTAGTGAATAAGTTATTAAAACACTTATTCTTACCTTTTGGTCTCTGCAGTAAATGGAAGTCCAAGGTACTAGAGACATTTAATAATAAAATAAAAATGCTGAACTCATATGTATGCAACCTAGCAAAATTACCACTGTTTAGTACTTCATGGAGAAGAAAGATGACCTTGGTCTGGTATTTTAGTATCGACTTGTGTGTGGATCAGAAAATGGGGCAGTGGGCTACATTTCTCACTAGACAAGATGGAGTCCTGTTAGAAAGCATCCATGTTTCAAACGTTAAGTTAAGGTCATATTTTGTACTTGTACATCACTAACATAAGCCTTCTGTTAAAATCTTGATGGTTCTGCAACCTGGATCTAACAGGAGTAGTCAACAAATTGTTAATGAGACTTTAGGGTGGCTAAATTGTAAAAAGAATGCTTTATATTATAAAACTGCCATTATTCAACTGCATGGGTGTCCAAGCTTGGACAGAGACACTTCAGGTCAATGGTAATTATAAAGCAGGTTCCAATAATTCAAACTGGAAGAGGAATTGGCCATGACCTAGTACTGCTGTAAGTCTGTATTACTGTATTTCAGAATATGTAATCCAGATGAGATTTATGGAGACCATTGTACAAATGTGCAAAAAGCAGACCAGTAACCAGAAATGGGTGAATGTCCAGCTGTATGCTCATAGATGGACAAATGACTAAACACATATAGTAGGCCAGATGTCTGCAGATGTACTTTAGAAGAAAGGATGACTGCTGTTGTGCAACAGCCATGATAGGTGACTACACCACCAAATGAATAATAGACTCTGTCTGAGAGAAGTAACGACATATTTTAAAAGTGTATTCCAGTGATACTACAAAGGTCCAGAGAGAGAACCTTCTGATGAGGAAACATCTGTAGCATGGACCAAAACAGGTCACTAGAACTAGTCTGATTTGGCTACCAAGAAGATGTCCAGTGTACCTGAAGAAACTGTGGGAGTGGAGTAACTAAGCATTCCATATTAAAGTACTAATGATTATATTTCAAAATGAAATGCTAATCATGACATAACATTTGATTTAAACCAAAAAATAGTGAATTATTCAACAGTTTGGTACAAGACTAGTGGAAATGCATATAACTTGAAAACAGTCATATATTCACCTGCCATACTATAAACATTATGTCACGGTATTCCAACCAAAACCATCTAATTAAGGACTCCAAACAACTGCTTGTAAAATAGCATACACCAATAAACCATCTTGCAGTTATTATCAGTTATAGGTAACTCACTCCCAACCAATATTAAAAAATACAAACTTGTGTAAAGTTTGCCAATTTATATTAGTTTTCCCTGGATATGAGCACCACTGTCTAACCTTTCAAAAATCACACACTCCCCATAAAACTCCAAACCACCTTCCAAATCCAATAACTGCATTCATAAGTTAATACACCAAATCCATTGCTCTAGCTCTCGTCTTGCAAATTTATTAAAACCAAAACATTACAGTAGAACACTTATGCCATCAGCTCTCTCTCAATCTTCTCCAGTGGTATGTCACCTAAAATGCACATCAAAGCACTTCTCATCACAGTCCCAGAACTATGGAACATATTCCCTCCTTCAATTATAGGCCAGCCTAACATCCCAATTCAGAAAACTACTAAAACACTAGTATTTAGTCAATCACTGCATACACATTACACTCCAAAATTAACTATAGTTCCATAGAATCTGACATATAGAAACTCAGCTTACTTCCTAGAAACTGCTACATGGTATACAGCAATGCAAACCAAGATGTAAACTATGTACTCAAAACTTCATAAACTCATAAGTCTAACTTATAGGTATGCAGTACACCACAAATGTTCCAGGCACATTTTTAATTACTGTAGATAGAGTACCTTAAATGTCTACTTTAGAATGTAAATAATCCCACCTGAGTCTAAAATGTGTCACTCTTGGGCCAAGAAGTTGCATGGAGATCGCCAGCATTGCTAAACAGGAATGACATGGCATAGCTGTTTGCACCAACTAACAAATTCCAGGATCTGAGGGAATGAGTGATAATCTCTTCTGTATCATTTCTCCCATGCCCTATCAATGCTAGATCTCAGCATTCGGATATAGTAAGTATACAAACATACAAATGAAACTGAAATGATGTTTCTTTTCACATTTTATCTCTGCAGTGTATTTTAGTTTGTATCTGTAATGATATCATGGACCCCTGAGGTCAAGTCATCTAACTTTAGAATTAAATAAATAACACATTACTAACACATACGGTGCGCAACAGTATTTAATCATAGCTATTAAAGGTCTCGTTATGTAAGTAACTGAAGTTGTAAGCAGAATTTCTTTACATACCTAGCATAAATAGCAGAATGTTCAAGCAGCTATGCCTTACTGACTTACTGTGTGAGTAGATGATTAGTTTCCCCAGGCTTCAGGTAAGATGGGAGGAACTGTTGTGTATGCTGATACAACTGTGCATGTGCAGGTATTGGTGCACTTCCTGTTGATATGTACAACTCTGGAAGCTAGAGGAGAAAATAAAGATACATAAAACATCTCATCAGTTTGTGTGCAATCTAATGTTGTGTTGAGCATAGTACTATGATGGTAAAAACAAAATAGAATCAGCTAATACAAAAAGACAGGTTCATTGTGTTTTAAAGGGTCTATAATCTATAATAGATTCCACTTTATTAAAAAAAAAATTAGAAAACCATCTGAATAGTAATTTAACAAGACGTTATTAGTGGGAGGTCATGGATCTCTACAAAGGACATTTCTCACCCTACAGCAATATCATTCAAAGTAAATATTTTTCAACTAACTGCATGTTCGTAGGTTCATAGGGATATACTGGGCTAATGATCATCAGGGTCTTTATAAGCCTAGCCACACAACCCAACCCATTTGTGTCCCTTTGCATCATGGCCATTTATTAGGAGGGGATATATTAGTTAGGAAGTTTCTAGAGGCTATGTGCAGGGGGTATGTTAGTCTGGGCAAAGTTACTGTCTGCTTCTATCAGGGACATGGGGACCAGACCCAGGATGACTTTCCAATTTTCTATCGATTGATCAAGGTTACCCTTAAATAGGGTTAGGGGTGGACTCTGCTTCCCATGGATGGGAATCCTGCTCCACAGCATGAATATCCTCTGAGACACATATCTGTCTCTCCAACACGTCCTATTTATGTTGCAAGCAAAAATTTAAATCCTTGGATATAGTAGCACTGATGCTGTTCATTTTGCAGATGTGCAAAAGGTCTATCAGACCTAGATCTGAAGATGCCTTGTTTGCCAGGCATAGATCGCCTATGAGTAACCTGTAGGAGACTGAGTATAGAGACAGATGGCTCTTAAAGGCAGACCATATAGCCCAATGTGTTTATACCCTAGATTATCCTGGTTAGGAACATTTGTGGGTGGTTTAGCTGTTACATATATCTGGTCAGGTACATGCCGAAGAGGACATTATACTCAATGATGGATCTGATAAGGGCCAAATAAAGGGGCACTATGACTTCCTTGGACCTGGACGCAATGCCCTTACTTATAAGTTGGGCAACATGGAATGATTTTCTCACTACCTCGGCCACAAGTTGGTCAAAGGCCAGATTACTTTCTGCACATGTTTCTAGATCCCTTATTGAGGGAGTAATTATCCTGGGTGACCATTTTTCCAAAGGCACTATAACACATTTCTTAGTATTGAGTTTTAATCCGTGACTTTGGCACCAGTCATTTATTGGTGTTAGACCCTCTTGTGAGATGTTTGTGTCAAGGGGGAAATCTATGATAGCTCACTATCTGCAGTTATCTGAGAACTTAGGCCATTGACATTAGTATTTACTGCCAAGAAGTAGATGCCAAATAGGAAAAGGTCCCAGCATATAGATCTGAGGTATCCAGCTGGTAACCAGTCTCTTAGTGGAGATAGTCTCACCAATCCTGACTTCTGGGTCCTGTCTGTGACCAGCTAGTAATGCACTGAGTTATGTAGGGGTTTATGCCCAGTTCAGTGATTTTATTAGCTATACCTGAGTGGGGTATTGTATCGAACATCTTTGTCAGGTCCAGGCAGGCAGTATGCACCATTTTCCCCTCATCCATTGCCTTGGTGACCTTCTCAAAGAAGTCCACCAGGTTTAGTAGTCACAACCTTCCCTTGACAAAGCCAAACTGGGTTGGGTACAGTATCTAAAGGTTAGATAAACAGAACTGGGTACAAAACACAATGGAACCAAAAGAACCCAAAGGACCAATCTGTTGCAGAAAAAAATCACGGGAAACCAAAGTAATTTAGTGTTTTCATTTAGTGCTTGTAGGTTGCCTCTCAGCAACCTACAAGATACATAGTACAGTGATAATGCTTTCAGTCTATCCATGTATGTCATGGTTTGGATTTTCATAGTAAGAAACCTCTGTTGTCTCTCCAGCTGGTACAAGTGTCTGGTGAGGTACATGTAAAGGGGAGCATTGTACTCTATTAATGGTCTCATGAGGGTTGAGCACAGTAGAGTTATAACATCCTTAGACCTGGATGCAATGCCCTTACTTATGACATGTGCAATGTAGAAGGCTTTCCTTACCACTGTGGAAACTTGGTGGTTGAAGTTCAAATTGCTATCAACCTGTGTTCCCAGATCTCTCACCACTGGTTTTTAACTTAGAGAGCTGCTGTCAATATTGTAATTAGCAAGGAATTCTGCTTTGCCAAAGGGGATAATAATGCACTTTTTTGCGTTTAGTTTTAAACCGTGGCTTTGGTTACCAACCATTTGTCTGTGCTAGCCCCTCCTGTGATATGTTAACATTGTTGGGGACTTAATGATTGCACCCAATTTACAATCATCAGCAAACTTAGTAAACCAAAGGCTATCTACTTTAGCCATGACTTCCAAGAAATAGATTCCAAACAGTAAAGAGCCCAGCACAGATCCTTATGGTATGTCACTGGTGACAGGTCTAATGGTAGAGTTGGAGTCACCAACTTTGACAGTATGTTTTCTGTTGGTGAGCCAATTGGCTACCCATCTAATGATGTAATGGTTGATCTCCAGCTGGGGGAGCTTCTCAATGACACCTGAATGGAGTATTAAGTTGAAAGCCTTGGCTTGGTCAAGATAAGTGGTATGCACTGTCTTACTCTCATTCAGAGCTTTGGTGACTTTCTCAAAGAAGTCTAATAGGTTTTATAAGCATGATCTATCCTTACCAAAGCCAAACTGGATTGGGTCTAGAGTTTGAAGGTCGTCTATGTCCTTGTTGACAAGGTCCATGATGATTCTTTCCATGGTCTTGCAGATGAGGCTGGTTAGGCTTATGGGCCTAAAGTTCCCAGGATCAATCGCTCCCCCATCCCTTTGTGTAAGGGAACTGCTGTTGCTATTCTCCACTCTGCTGAAACAAAGCAAGTTCTCAGGCTATGGTTAAACAGAATGCCAAGTGGATCTACTAGGTCCTGTTTTAGATTGCTTAGTGAACAGACTGGGATTTTATCTGGTGCCATTGTCGCCATGTTTTTGACCTTGGAGAGCACAAATGTGACCTGATCTCTAGAGATACTAGGCATAGGACTGGTGTCAGGTATACATTGGGGTATGGCTGATGGGGACCTGGGGTGAAGTTTGTGCCAAATCTGTCAGCTAGCAGGTTGGCAATTTCCTCCAGTATAGTATGAGTGGTGTCATCCAACACCAATTTGGAACATAGCTGGCCATTTCCTTTTAGATTCTGGATGTAGTTAAAGAATGCCTTAAATTTGCTAGGGATGCTATTTTAGCTTTTTAGTTCAGTTTAGGGGACTTTAAAAAGTACTGATTGCTTGATCAAGGTGCGGATGGAATTCTTCCTCTGCTGAGTCAGTTCCCTCTTGTTCTTAGAAATCAGTTTCTTCCTCTTGTTATACAATCTCCCAAACTTGAGGTCCACCAGGGAGGCTTGTTTTTTTTCAGGAGGACCTGGTTTTGATCCAGTCAGGTACAGCTGAGTCTATACTGTTGTTTAAGTGTTTATATGAGGCATTTGTGTGCCGTGCACCTCTGAATAGGTGTCACTGTTGTCTGTGATTGCAGGGGGGTGTAAAACTATTTATACCATCACTTAGTAGGCTTTAGTTTGCTTTGGAAACATTTTTTAATTTTTTGCTCCTGTGGGGGAATTAATTCCAATAGTTACTTTGAACGAGACTGATTTATGGTCCTACCTTACCAGGGAAGGCATCACACAGGTGGGAGTGCAGTGACTCCCCATGTTGGTGAGTACTATGTATAGGACATTGAGCCCCTTGTGGGGGTGCAGACTATCTGTTCCAGAGCATTTGTGTTGACAAAGTCTGAAACCTCTGGTGAGTGTGTTTGTGCTTGTGTACTTTTCTCAGTTGATGGAGGAATAGGTGAAATCGCCCGTGAGGTGTTGGGCTGTATGGTGAATGACTCCACTAAGGCCAAATGGGTGGTGTGCTTTTCTTGGTTCATGGTGGGAGACCTACAGCTAGCAATGATGTGGTAGGGTACTTTACCTATAGTTAATTGGACATGGAGTAGTTTGATACAGTCATACGGTTTGACCAGTCTTGAGGTGTACTTGGCCTTAATGAAGATGGATACACCTCCACATTTGGTTCTTTCATGCTCATTTTGAGGTCTGAACATGTGGAAGGTATTATAGCCTTGCAAGGCTGGGGTGCTCTCAATGGCCTTGAACCATGTCTCAGTGAGCACATAGAAGTCAGTGTGGCATCTGGTTAATATCTCACCAAACTGCCACCTAAAAATGTAACATCCAGTTAATATCCCACCGAACTGCCACCAATATGTGACATCAGCTACTATCCTGGGTCAGTAACTAAGGCACTTCAATCCTCACTACTGACTCCAGTGTGAGACCATCACTTAAACAAGAATAACATTTTATAATTTCCCCTAAGAGCACAAGAGGAACATGCTCTATAACCTGGGACTGGACTATATACTTCTGTCCACCCCTAATGTAATTCCTTATTACACACTCCAGAGCACTGTGGCCCAGTGTAAGACCTCTGATACACTCACATTTAAATAAATTGAATCTCACATGTCCAAACACTTCTGGGAAAGCCTGACACAGATTTCTAGCTGTGTCCCTCCCCCCAAATGATACAGTAAAATGCTGCAACCAACCAGAGCATCTGCATGCCCTTTCAAAGGGGTGTCCAACTATTAAAACAAATGGTAGCAAATGACCTAAAGCAGCCAGGCTTTTGGAGTGGCCAGGGAAATATCAAAGCAGGTATAAGCACTGTCAAATCACTAAATAATACATTGATTGATCAGCCACAATGTCAGATAAAAATATTTGAGCAAAATGATTAAAAATATAAAACAGTATTTCAATAAACAAACAGAATTCAATCACCAGGAAATAACTAACTGAAGAACACTGTCCCTGATCTAAACTAAATATTACAATAGAGCAAAGGCAGGCTTACAGTTCTTGCTGATTCTTTTGGGTATCCACTGCTCAGTACAACCGTGAACTGAACTGAACTGAACTGAACTGAACTGAAAAACTACTGTAAACTCAACTGCACACAACTGAACAACTACTACAGCTGACTTCAACTGTCTTCAGCAGGCTATTTTATAGACTAAGTTAACTGTCTCAACTGTTCTAGTTCTTATTTTCATTTCACTGTTTGAAAATCAACAGACAGCTGTTTATTAAACTTCCTTCCTGTCTTTCAGTCTCTGAAAGTAAACACAGAGCAACTGGAAACATTCCGCTGACATCATCTGCAGATCAGCTGACTCTGAGACAGCCTACATTTAGAATCACCTTCACAAACCTGCACAGTTAGGCATGTAATAGAACACTGTCCAACTTTTAAAAACATCTTGTACAAACAGTGCATCAATCAACATAAAAGAACCCATCCACAATATCACAGCTAGTCATGTTGGCATATAATATACAAGCTAGTCTGAAATTATGTACAAAACTTCAGCCAAATATGGTAGCACTGTCTAATTTCTTCACATCCAACATCTTCCAAGGTGAGGAGTACTTCCAGGGAGTGCAGCTTCCCATTCAGACTTCTAGCATTAAGCAGCAAAACCTTTACTTTGTCTATATATAGTAGATGGAAATTTTGTTGTTTTGACATTGCCTAAAAAAGGCACTATGGGGAGACAAGTGCCTTTACCAGTATCTAAAAGCCTAGAAGAGACAGGTGCAGACCATCTTTGACAAAGCAGCATGGCCTGTCGACCATGTCTTCCAAGGCTGTCAGATACTGGATCCCCCTGGACTGACACCAGAAGCTAAGCCAATTGCTGAAGTCAATCATTTTTTGTTTATATTATGGCATCATCCTGAGTGAAGGTAGAATGCTGCTTAAGGCTAGGATCATACCTGCCAGGGGCACATAATCTAAGTTCAATCATGTCTCTCTTCATATAGTCCAGAGAGGTACTTCCATCTCAAGTCATTCACCTCAACATGGATTATGACAGAGTCATAGCAGTACTTGTTGTTGAATGACTTGAGTGCATGCATGATTTGATGGATCCTGGCACCTGACAGGCAGCTGACCGTGATCTTCTCTTTGTTCAGCCTGGTGAGGGGGCATCTGTGTGTCTCACTATGGAGTCAGCTATGACTAAGTCATTAGGTTTCAAGATGTTTTGCCTTAAAGGCTTATTTGCTGAGACACTGGTGTATATGTTACACTACACAGTGTAACATATACACCAGTGTATATGTTACACTGGTGTATATGTTACACAGTGTAACATATACACCAGTGTAACATATACACTGGTGTATATGTTACACTGTGCAGTGATTACTATTTGCATAGCAGTGTCAGCAAGTAGTTTACGACTGGGAGGTCTCTGGTCTTTTAGTAGACTTCTAGTGAGTACCCCTGCATATGTGCCACAATGAAAAGTTTAAATATATTTAATAATAAATAATAAAAGAACATAAAAATACTAAATATCTATTTTGTTTTATTTATTTTATTTTGCATTTTTTTACTGAGAGAGTCCAACTGAGAGAACCCATTTTCAGCAGAGGCCCTGGGAAAATGCTATACATAGTGACAGTAGATAATAATAACATTAACATAGTAACAACATTAATGTAATGATACTTGTTTTATACAGTGCTATAAGAAATTGACAATGGTCTTGTAATATAAAATACATAAACAGCAGAAAAAAATCAGGTGAGATTGGTAAAAAAATCACAGTAGATCATAACAATGCAGATGCGCAATATAGGAAAGTCTGATCATATGGTTCTTTTTGTGACTCGTGGATTGATTATTTACAATAAACCCCAGAGTTTTAATATAGGAAATATTAAAAATAACACAGATGGATAGAGTCACACAGATACAGAAAAACAGTACTTAACTAATCTCACTATATTTTCCTGACTGATCTAAAGAATTACTATGCCCTGGTTACTTACTAACATAAGGCAAGATGATCCTTCTTTGTCAGATTTCCAAAACAGACTGCCCTGAGGCTTCTGTCTCATCTAATATTAAAACATCATTTCAGTGCTGCATTACAGAATGACATCACATACATCTGGGCACTTGACTTCTGGTTTCCACACTACCCCCTTTACTAGAAACTGAACCATAATCTAGCACATATGTGTCATAATACACACACATAAAGCTTTGCTAAGATGTGTTATAGCATCTGGAAGCTATAAAACCATTTCAAAAACTTCCACCCTTCCAGGGTAGTAATTAGTTCACCCACAGGACAATACAGTAGGATTCCTAGTCCTGGTGTTTACAGACATTTTGTCTCTGGCTGCAATCAGAACTGTAAGATACAATCTTTATGGCCTAAACCAGGTAATTTAATTTCAGACTATTTTTTCAAAGTTAGCTGGACTGAAATGAACCTCTTCTCTTCTCTTCCAGTATCCTCTGTTACAATATATTCATTTCAACAGTTACAATACAGTCTGACATACAGGTGTATCTCTTTTCTGTCCAGCAGGACACACTGTTGGTACATTTTTAACACAAGCAGCTTTACAAATACATTTTCAACACAAGCACCTGTACAAATCACTTTGATATACAAATGACATATAACTCTTTATAAAACTCCTGCTAGCTATGCTGGCATTTGTTACACATCCACTGCCCTACTTCTCCTGGCATAGCTGGCAATACCTCACATCATCACAGTCAGTATACATGAAGCAACTACCACATTGCCTCAGGATGGCCATGGCAATCAGGATTGCTGGAGAAATTATGGGAAATTGTCCATCCATTATGCCAGGGTTTTTGCCATATGTACTTCTAGGGAAGGGAGTGGGCTAGTTAGAGTAGTTTTTTTGTGTTAGGACTAACAAAGGGGCTTGTTCTATTGAAGGCTAGGGATAATAACTGTTGCAGCAAACTCAGTGCACAGCTGTGCCCGTAGTGCAGCAGGGAAGCTTGGGAGGGTTCCACTGACAAATGTCTACAGAAAAATTACGTTTCAAGGCATTTGCATCTATATAGGGCATTGTTAACTCCAATGTGTAATGCACAGCAATGTTCAAACACATGGCTTAAATACAGGTGAAAATAAACACTGTTGAGCTAATTTACCAGTAGGAATTCATACAATGAACCTTCTTCCAGCAATCCCTAGCTCAGACAAGCCTGGATCTATACTCTTTTGCCACATGGGTGCAGGGGAGCCCTTCTTAATGTAAGATAGCTGGCTTAGTGCTTATGTGTATCAATAAAAGGCTAGATTCAGCAGGTCTGGATCTAGACTATGTTATCTAGGCTAACAGTACAATTGAAATGAAGTACAGAAAATGATGCAATCACAAACAGTAAAAAGCAGAAATAATGCATATATTAGTTAAAATACAGTTTAAAAAGTGTTGTAGAATCACAAGATAATACTTATTTTCTTGTTTCTAGCCTTGGATGCCTTGGATTTCAGCAGAAACACTCTGGACCTCTGGCAAAAGATGCCAAATGTAGACCAGCTCCAGTTAATTGAATGCAAACCCATGCAAATGCGAGTCTTAAATACAGGCAAAAATATACACTTTTAAGATAATCTACCAATAGGAAAGCACACAATGAACCTTCCTTTAGCAATCCCCAGCTCAGGCGAGGTTGGAGCTACACTCTTCTGCCACAAGGGTGCAGGGGAGCCCTTCTTAATGTAAGATGACTGGTTAAATGCTCAAGTGTATCAATAACAGGGTAGATTTGGCAGATTTGAATATAGACTATGCTATCTAGGCTAAAAGTATGGTTGAAATGATGCAGTCATAAACAGAAAAAGCAGAAACATTGCAGCAATTAGTTAAAATACAGTTTAAGACATACAGTCAAGAAAAAAATTAACCAATAAAAAAAATGTGAAATGTGCAGCCTAGATAATTTAAGTGTCTCTCTCTCTCTCTCGAACAAAATCACCAAGCCAAGCAGATTCCTTAAAACAGAAAACAAAATGGAGTAGGTAAAACAGAAAGCAGTTCTATCAGCAAGTCACAGACAAAAAAATATAGGTTTACTTTCCTCATCTAGCAGGGAATCACCAGCAGTGCTTTAGTTTATGCAAGCTTGAAATCTCTTTAGAAATGATTTGCATGTGAATAAACTCCAGGGGATCATCCTGTTTAAATAATCTTGAGTTATACTTGTTGCTAATATAGATTGAGACCCCCTCCAGCTTTTATCCCTGTCTGTGAAGATGATGGTCTAAATGTGTGGAAGGCAGTACATTCTGTGGATTTAAACCATGTCACATGTCAGTAATGGCAAAGATGCCTATATTGACTTAGAATACTGAAACAGGTAACTGCAAAAACAGGAATGCAGGCAAGAGGGCTTGAGACACGCACACAGTAGTAGTTTCCAAAGTTTATTCTTCAGACTTTGCTTCAAACAAACGATAAAACAATAAAACACAGTAACCATAAAGCGCTTTTCGTCTCACCCCTTAGTGAGACTTCATCAGACAGTTGCAAAAAGAATGTTTCAAATGGTAAATACTAATTCAAACCACATCAACTTCCTCCAAGCAAAATGAAGAATAAACTTTGGAAACTACTACTGTGTGCGTGCCTCAAGCCCTCTTGCCTGCAAAGATGCCTATATTCTCCAGAGTGAGGAGAGTTTGTAGGGTGTAGATTTTTTTTTTTGTTTAGGCTCATAGCATTGAGCAGTAACACCTTTAGGTTTCTTTGGGTTTTATTTGCAGTGTCAGTAGATTTTCAATTTGGCATTGCCTAAAAAAGGCTATATGGGTTGGAAAATGTTTTAGCCAATATTCAAAAGCCTAGGGGAGACAGAGCATCCTTTGCAAAACAACATGTTTTGTTAACCATGCCTGCCCATGCTGAGAAATAATTGAATCCCACTGAAAAGACACCAGAAACACAGCTAATTATTGAAGTCAACCATCTTTTGTTGTTACTGTGGCATCATCTTTGTGAAGGCAGAATGCTGCTCAATGCAAAACACATACCTACCTGAGACACATATCCAGAGACATCAATACTGTCTCTCTTCATATAGTCCAGGGAGGTACATGTCAGATCATTAATGGCCACATGGACTGTGATAGAATCTTACTGGTACCTGTGGTGTGATGACTTCAGTGTGTAAGTAACTTGGCATATCCTGGCTCCAAATAAGCAACTAACCATTATCTTTGCATTGTTCAGTCTGATGAGTGGAGCATATATTTGTCATACAATAGAGTCCCCTATGACAATAGTCCTGGGTAATGTGTATGCTTGATTATTATAATCTTGACAACTTTGTATGCGTGCAAGATTTTTGCCTCCAATGAAGTGATATTGCACAGTAACTTTATGAACATCTAGATTTAGCTTTTCTTTCTGTTCTGTTATTGCTCATTTGTGTATTATCACTCAGTTGTACATTACCACTTAGTTATACATCATACAAAGCATTCTTTTTCATAGGATCATAGGAGATTACTAGGCTATCGACATGGAGGTCATTTTAAGCCTAGTCATTTCAACCCAAATGTAATACCATAGAGGTACTAGTCAATACCCAAGATTGCATTTAGTGATGACTGCCCATGTCCAGGAGGGTTGTGGGCACTATCGCCGGTAAGAATTTACGGTGCCCCATCATCTCATCTAGGTTCCTCTTGAACAGTGTCATAGAGGTGCTCTGTTTCACATGAATTGGTAGCCTGTTCCAAACATGTGGCAGTCACTGGGAGATAAATCTGTCCCTCCAGCATGTCCTATTTAAGTCGCAGGCCATATTTAAGTCCCTGGAATGGGGGGCCCTGGACCCAATTTATTTATGGATATGCAAGTAAATTCATTAGGTTTGGGTCTTGGGTTGCTTATGTTAAGCATAAGTCTCCCCTAATAAGTCTATAGGATACAGAGTATTGTGACAGGTATTTTAGCCAGTCCGTGTAAGGCACATGCTGGAGGTCCTTGATCTTCTTTGTTAGAAATCTCTGAGGTCTCCCTAATTGCTGTAGGTGCTTGGTACGGTACATACTGAATGGAACATTATACTCAATTATGGGCTGGATAAGTGCTGAGTATGGGGGGGGGTATAGCTTCTTTTGCTCTCGAGGTGATGCCTTTACCAATAAAATGAGCTACGTGGAAAGCTTTCCTTACATAGAGCTTGAATAATTATTTGGGAGCTTACATCAGCCAGGAAGGATGCTTTTTTGTTAAAAGCTGACCCACATTGAACAACATTTCTTTATTGTAAGGTATTATTAATCTTTTTTAAATCAAGATGGAAGCTGGAGTAACTTCTGTTATAATTAAATAATGTAGACACCAATAATAGTTGAATAGTACTGGGATATTGTAGCTACTCTTATAACTGAATGTTTTATTGAAGAAGATTGACTGCAGCCTCTAGAAATCAAGTCTTGTGTTCAAGAGCAGATAACTTACATACTACCTTGTTCTCTGATGTAGATATATTCATCTTTTCTTTGTAATCTGGAACTACCAATAAATATGTAGCTTAAGAATTATCACATATGAAGGTTACCTTAGCTTTTAAATAGTTGTTCTTTCTTTTTTTTTTTTTCCTTTCATCAACCTCTCATATTCCTTCCTCTTCCTCCTGACTATACCTCTTTTGGTCTATGCCTTTCCATCATTGCTAACTTTACCACTTTACTCCCTCTCCCCCAAAAAAAATCATAGGCTTAATTATCTATTAGGAATAACTGCATCATTATTTTTTTTTAAGTATAGTAAATTACAGTAAGCAGAAAATTCTATCACTGGTACTGTTTCCTGTGATGGGCATAACTTGTTCATAGGTAGGTACTAGGCTATTGGCCCTAGGGCCTATATAAGCCTAGCCAAAAGGTACCCTGGCTTTTGCCACCCAAGGAAATTATTTTCCTGTGCCACTGTCGAGCAGTGCCACAGAAGTGATCCCCGGGGTGAATTTACTATCTCCCTTCCAGTCATCAAGATTTTTCTTGAAGAGTGCTAATGAGGAGCTTTGTTTGATATAGATAGGTAGTTTGTTTCAGAGTATGGGAAGTCTCTGGGACAGGGATCTATCCCTTCAGCATGTTCTGTTTATTGTGGTGACAAGGTTTAGGTCCCTAGAGCATATAGCTCATAGGGATTGGGATTTCTTTAAGTGGAGCATGTCCAAAAGCTCTGGGTTTGACATAGCTTTGTGTGTTAGGTAGAGATCGCCTCTGAGTAGGCGATATGCGACGGAGTAAAGCTGCAGTTTTTTGAGACAGTCTGTGTAGGGCATCTGTTTGAGGCTGGTAATCCTCCTTGTGAGGTATTTCTGCGGCCTTTCCAGTTGTTGTAGATGTCTTGTGAGGTACATTCCAAAAGGGGCATTGTACTCTATAATGGGTCTAATGAGTGATGAGTAGAGGGGAACAATGACCTCTTTTTTCGTGGATGACAAACCTTTTGTGATGAGGTGTGCCACGTAGAAGGATTTCTTGACTACTGTGGCGAAGTGATTATCAAAGGGGAGACTACTGTCCATCTGTGTCCCAAGGTCTCTTATCACACTTTTAATGTTAAGTAGACTACCGCCTATGTGGTAGTTCATGGGTACAGAGTTTTTACTAAAAGGGATGACAATGCACTTTTTGGCACTGAGCTTAAGGCCATGGCTTTGACACGAGCATCTGTCTCAGCGAGGCCCTTTTGTAGGATGTCCACATCTTTTGGAGTTTTGACTATGGCTCCTAGTTTGCAGTTATCTGTGAACTTCATTAGCCAAAGACCTTCTGTGTTAGCCTGTACTTCAGAGAAGTAGATACCAAACAGGAGAGGACCCAGGACTGAACCCTGTGGTACTCCACTTGTCACTGGTCTGATGTTGGATTTGGAGTCTGCTACTTTCACAGTGTGGGTTCTGTCAGTGATCCAGTTGGCAACCCATCTTGTGACATAGGGATTTATACCTAGTTTAGTGAGTTTATCTATAATTCCAGAGTGGGGGATGGTGTCAAAAGCCTTGGCGAGATCTAGATAGGCTGTGTGAACCACCTTATCCTCAACTACAGCTTTGGTGACTGCTTCAAAGAAGTCTATCAGGTTTAGGAGACATGATCTGCCTTTTACAAACCTGAACTGGGTAGGGTCCTGAGTTTGGGGATTACAAATGTCATCGTTTATAAGTTCCATGATGATACATTCCATAGCCTTGCAAACCAGGCTTGTCAGGCTAATGGGGCGGTAGTTTCCAGGGTCCATGGTGGCTCCCCCTTTGTGGAGTGGGATAACCATCGCTGTGCACCATTCAGTGGGCACATAGCCTGAGGTGAGGCTATGATTGAACATGGTACTTAGGTGGGGTGCCAGTTTGTTCTGTATTTCATGTAGAACACAGCCTGGGATGTTGTCAGGTCCCATGGATGCTGTGTTCTTGGCTTTGGAGAGTGTGTTTTTTACCTGTGCAGCCGTGATTACAGGAACTTTGCATTCTTCTGGTATAGAGATGGGCCCTTTAGGGGATGAGATGCGGATAAAGTTAGCACTGAACCTATATGCCAGGATGTTGGCAATATCAGTTGGTTCTGTATATTTAGTGCCATTGTACTGTGTACTTATTGTCAATAATACAATGTTAATAAGTTATTCTACAGCATAATTTCTTGCCAGTTGTTCACTTGAACTGGGAATCTAGAATTACTTTACTTTCTCATAATGTTACATTTTATCCTCTGCTAAAATAGCTCCACTAGAGCAATGCATGTACAAGTTACTCCTTATGTGTTTCTGACTACAAATGTACATGCCATTGTACACTGGAACTAATTCAGGATAAATGTTCAGTTTCTACTGTAGGCCATCACTGCTACGGTATATCACTGTATTCACACTTATGACTATCTGTCTTGAAACACTGCATGACCAGAACGTATTACCCACTAGCACTGTACATTGCTCCAGTGTTATTATACACTAATATCATTGCTAATTTACATATTTTTTTGAAGGCTTGCATATCCTATATTTAACCATCTGAGTATAGTTTAGCCATTATTGTCCTCACTGTATTATGCACTTTACTGTATATAAGGTTTATATAATAACTATATGCACAAATACCTTTGTTTATCTTCCCCAGGTCTCTAGTCTGGAGATACTCTGCAAAAATGAGCCTGGTCAATTAACGAATGTAATAAATAAAATATAATGGCAACAAGCTGACATAAAATGAAATTTCTTTCTTCCCTGTAACACTTAAGTGGGAAGAATATTGAAACATGACAATTGCCCAACTCCATTTGCCCACCATTTTCTAGACAGTGGTTTAAGAGAGGCCAGTAGGAGTTAGTGACAATGGTATTTCAGGCCACATATTAGTTCTGAAGTTAGCCACATTCATCATATCACAGTTTCATGCTCTGCGAAAAAAGCTGTGAGTGATTAAAGTATGATTCTTTAAGTAGCATTTGGTGGAAATGTCAGAACTGGACACTGCTGAGATAAGACTTTGACCCTACAAAACATCATGCCATATGTATATTTTAAGTAGATGAAGTATGAAGGTGCCATCATAAGTAAGAAGATACATTAGTCAAGGACTATGATGGAACTATGACTACAAGTTGTGAAAGCAGTGCTGCCATAGAAATAACAAGATATAGGGAAGCAGTATTTCTTTGCCATTTTTCATAGTGCAGTGCTAGGCAGCATACCTTTCAACCATACCAAATTCCTCGGTATTTATCGGTTTTGAGGGCAAAATAATGGGGTGCCACGAATTACCGAGTGCCCCTTTAATTCCTGATTTTTTTTTTACAAGTTGTGGCTGATGTCATCATGCATCAGCTTTGCAAGGCACTCAGGCAAACTGCCAGCCTATTGGAGACATTGGGACTGTGTTTACATACATTTAGCTCGCTGCCGCATTCCTGGCTGAATTTGGTAATTTGGAATATAGCACGGCAGCACAGCAGGCCACGCAGCAGCAAGCGAGCAGACTCAGCACCACTGTCTTTGCAAATACAGTTTAATTAAGTTTAACTTAAAATTCTAAATTCAAATTCTGAATTTCTGCCAAGCGCCAAAGCCAAGCAAGCCCAACCCAATACTCAAAGCACTTATGCAGACTGTAGTACAGAGTCCGGTCCGCATGCTTTAAAGTTATGCCAGGCACATATTCTGCATTAGTATAAGTGGTAGAAAAACAGTTAATGTATTTTTATCGATGTGAAATATGCCAATAAATTACTTTGAATGAAATTGTTCTCAAGGCTGATATACTTTTCGGGCAATGGTATAATGAACTGTGCGGGGTCTGAACTTTTTTCTTGCAACTCATCACAAAACGCACACTAGTTTCCATTGTTTTGTCTACTGATAAGCTAGTTGCACATTTTTTTCTTTAAAGTAGTAGGATGGTGGATTGTAGACTATTTGCATTAACAGAACCTGTTGATTTATATTATGCCATTTGATACTATTTAAAAGAGTTCTGATACTTTTTATTGTGCTGTGTTTGGTATGTGGTGTTAATGTTGTATTCCGGCTTCATCAGGACTCTGGGGTAAGAATATTTTTGCCCCTTAAATTATGTTGACTTGCTGGGGCATCATATGTTTGGGGGATCTGCTGCACTTGCCAAAAACTGTAGACCCCAGTAGGTGAGTAACGTCACCCTACAGGAAATTAAAAGCAATGTGTGGAAAGTTAGCACTTTCACTGTGCACATCTAGGAAGTTGAAAAAAGTTCTCGAAAAGGCCCGGGGAAGTTATTAAGTTGTAACAGCTAGCATTTTATGTGTGGGTGAGAAAATAATCTAATGTGTTCTTCGCAGCTAACTATTTTCTTATAACTATATAACTGGGAGCGCTACAGAATCCTGAAAGACCAAAATCCTGAAGACCAAAATCCTGAAAGTTCAAAATCCTGAAAACTCCAAATCCTGAAAACACACAGGATACCAACACTTACTATATTCCAGCACAAGTACATACAGAAACATATTACCCTTCAACTATATGCAGGGGGGCAAGCCCCCCTGCACCTGCCACACCTCCTGCTACTTAAATATAACAGCTCCGAGACTGCACTTCAGTATACTAAGTGTAATCTTGGAGTTGATATATTTAAGTAGCAGGGGGTGTGGGGTGCAGGGGGGCCTTGTCCCCCTGCTTATACTTGGAGAAGAGTAATATGATTTGCATTTTATTTGTTTCTGTAAGTACTTGTGCTGGAATATAGTAAGTATTGGTATTCTGTGTGTTTTCAGAATTTTGAAGTCTCAGGATTTTGGTCCTCAGGATTTTGGGCTTTCAGGATTCTGTAGCGCTCCTGTATAACTAGATCTCGCAAGCCTGATTTTTGACAACTGCATATTTTTCAGTGGATTGGTTTTATACCAAGTTAAATAAAATACATTTATTTGCAGCTAAATGTCTGACAGTTTGCACAAATGACTAGTATGTATGTATGTGTATATATATATATATATATATATATATATATATATATATATATATACATATATATATATATATATATATATATATACACATACATATACAAATATATATATATATATATATATATATATATATATATATATATATATATATATATGCAACTAACGGCCTGACAGTTTCTTTGCACAAATATCCACTTTTTCCAACAACAGTCTTATATGCTTAGGTAGTCTTTACAGTATTTTTTTCATATGTATTTCTTTTGCTGCCAAGAAATTTGGTTATCCGTCCAGCTTTAACTGTCATGGTAACAGAGGAAGTGCTTAGTATGCATGCATTAAAAATTCTCTGCCTTTCACCTCTCATTCATCATCATAAATATGGAGTAAAATTTAATAAAGGGAATTCAGGACCTGTATTCGGGACAGCTTTTTTGTAGTTATATTGAAGCATCAGTTGATAAGCAAGTCTTGCATATGTGTTTGTTTGGAGGGGGGAGGAGCAAGCTTTCAAGAGCAACTTCTACAATGCCCCTACCCTGTTTGCTGTTCTGTTAAATGTTGAGTGTGTTTTATTATAATTGTTTATGCTAAAAGAGTATAATATCTGCACTGAACCATGAATTATTTATTTTTATTGTATTTATTTTTTACATTTGATGACTGGTTAAATGAACTGGCCCAAGACCCTTTCCAGGAGTGACCTGGGCTGCAGTTGCATATTACATATTAATAACAAGTAAGCAATATGTACATTAAACAGCAAAATAGAATGTAATGTACACTTTTACAGTTTGCAGTAGTTCAGTGAAAGAACAGTGGGAAACAGTTTTTACAACAGTATGTAAATATGTATTTGTTTATGTTAACCAGGTAAATTAACTGGTTAGAAGACCCTTTTCATTAATGGCTCAGGCCAATAGACAAATCCATATGTGTAGTAAAACAGTGATAAATGAAATACAAAGTGATATGAGACAAAGATAAATTTTGTAATCACATTCACCAATGACAGAATTATACAATGTTGCCATTAATACAGTTAGATATGAGAGTTTTATACACGAGTACAGGAGTTCTGTAAGTGAGTTCCCAAATAGTACCCAATACTTTGGTAAAACAAAGAGGCAAGAAATGCAAGTATTTCGAGGGGGGGCTTGTTTGTGCATGATCAGAGTTGTTTACTGAACTGCATAAGCTTGTCTGTTTCTGATGTGAGCAGGAAGAGAATTAGAATTTACTGGTATTTTTGAAAAAGTTTTCTTTCTGAATGAGAAACGATAGGATGGTCTATTTAGTTGTATAGCTTCCTGAGTAATTTAAAGTGTGGGATAGTAGTGTATGTCTTGGGAGTAGTACAATTTGTGAAGAAGTCTGTATATCAAAATTGGGTGTGGACAAAGGAAGATCTTTGAAGTACTAGGAACTACCTAGCTTTCTAAATAGTTGCATAGTGATGACGTGGATGCATCTTAGAATTTTATTTCCATTTTTTTTTAGAATTGATGTATTTGGAGAGGAATTTTGGCTAACTGTTGTCAAGGCATTTTCTAGTCTAGGGATAAGGACATTAATAACTGTGGCATGTCTAACTTCAGAAGTTAGGATACATGAGATTTTGTTGAACATTTTAGCAGAATGAGTACCTTTGGGGAATGAATTACAACACTAAGATGAAAGCATAGTGTGCTGTATATTAATATTCCTAGATATCATTGCTCATGTGAGGTTGGCATAATGGTTAAGGTCCTTACCTCAAAGACACAATGTTCAGGGTTTGATTCTGACCATGGGTTAATGGCTAGACTTAAAATGGTCCTTCAAGGCAGTTAGCCTAGTATTCGCTTATAATGTAACAACCATATGTCACCACTGACACAGTTACAGTCTGTAGTTGTGCACTTGTATCCTTTTAACCTCACTTGCATGTTTGAAGCTGGGACATCAAGTGCTGTTGCACAGTGAAGACTTTTTGCAAAAATTGCATATACTATACCTTAGGGCTTGCTTGTGCTGGATGCCAAATTTTTTAACCACATTTCCAATGACCTATCATTTGTTTTTCACACCTTCAATAAAAGGACCTGTGGATCTGCATGCATCACTCCCTGGTGGCACTTTATTCATTGGTCAGACTGCTTAAGCAGTTAAAAAATGCTGGTATATGCAACCATGTTCTTTTGGATGCCTGTCTTATGGCCCTTTGTTTTGTTTATAGTAGCTTAAGTAATTGACTTCAGTGCCATATTTTGTTGCTGCATAAATCTCCTTATTATGATCAACATGCAGCCTCACACAATCTTTGTTGCCATTTATTGTTTACAAATATATTTGTAGCAGTGCTACTGTTTAGGAATAGTTTTTTTAGCAACAACTTGGTGTAATTCTTTTCGTTATTTAGTAATGTTTATGTGATACGTTTGATAGTCAACCATTGCATGTACGGATTTTATTCATATCTATATATGGTACTCTGGTTATATTTTGTGATTAATATTTTGTCTGTTCTTCAATTTGCATTTGAATATTGGTATCTCACAATTTCATTGGAGTGGGTGGGGTTACATAATTATGAATGAAAATGTTATGTTATGTTCTTCAATTTGCATTTGAATATTGGTATCTCACAATTTCATTGGAGTGGGTGGGGTTACATAATTATGAATGAAAATGTTATGTTAACATTATGTTATAGAGATTTTTGGCCGGTTGTACCTACTTTTCATGGGCCTTTGTCCAGATTTTTGATGTTTCCAGGTTGAGAGATATGCAAGGCAGTAGTATACAGCTGTGACTAAAGATCTAAATCTGAAGCCTATCAATTTTCACATATTTCCCATGTGTCCCTGAGTAAGCCAGTTAACTTCCTTGTGTTCCTACGTTTCCATTCTGGAAGGAATATAAAATAACAAAGCAAACACCTACAAAATGCAAAAAAAAAAAAATCTGCATTGCTTAATCCTTAGCAGATTCAGCAGCTTTGTTTGATGACATTTTGGAACAAAATATAAGATCAGTCTTAAGTAATCCACTATTTTGGCACCATGCCCTATTTTCAAGAAACTAGGAAATGTGCAACCACTATAATATGGCTTCTCAGTAAGCTGAAATACATTTCCTCATTTTAATTAGTTATCTGCTTCATGTTCACTATAATTATGATATATCCTGATAGAGATCTGTGCACACATTATTTCAAATGAATGTAACCGTTAAGTATGGTAATGGTAGTTTTATAATATACTTAAAAGAAACTTTACCCTGACCGAAGCAGCAATACATCACATTTGGAAATGTTATATAACGTTTCAGTAAAATATTGAAAAAAAAACTATAATACAAAATGCAGTCAGAATGCTACCATAAGATATTATATAGGGCATTTTGTAATACTGTAATAAACGTTCATATCATCACTGTACCTTAAAGAGTCAGTGGAACTCTGACTTGGTCTCCCTGAAATATCAATAGTGCTTACACATCTGTATGCCACACAAAAGTGTGATGACATACATTTTTTGCTATATTTTCTCTTAGATGTTTAGCACTATGTAATCCTAATATTAGTAGTTACTATGTTAAACTTAGAAAATAAAAAAGTTTCACTACTACATAGAAATAATAAATACTATTTCATCATTTAGAAGGAAGATTCATTAGAGTTTTTTTTTACTTGTTTCATCAAGCACTTGAAAACTTATTTTTTCGGTGTAGTTGTTAAGATCATTGAAGTGAATTGCAATTTTGACAATGTTCTACATTTATATAAATATTCTGCCTTGCTTACTTTGTGTCCTAAACCACTGTTCCATTTATCACCATAACAGCACATTTCCTGGTATTAGCGTTCAGTGTACGTTTGAGCAGGTTAACATAGTGTACATACTGAAACCAATGTGGTTTGCAGCACAACTGTGATGACAGTTATTTCTGTAGCCACTTTGTCTGTAAGATTATAACATTCTCTTGTCCATTACTCCACAAAGACCTATTAATTTTAAAGTTCATAATACATATGAGCTTCTCTTAAAACTGAAAATGGATTGTTAAATGTGACTTTATTTCTATTGTTTTTAGTTGTCACAGCCAGTGCTCTTCTGCAACAGCCCTCTACTTTACTGGCAGCTTGAGTTGCTAGTTCAATGTTATTATCTTGATCAGTGAGATGATTCAGTGTGCTTGTTCAGCCTTTTCATTTTCTCACATTGTGCTAAGCTTCACCGCTGCTTGATCACTGGCTGCTTCATCATTTGTACAGCAAAATCTTCTCAATGCACAGCTTGTATGATTATTGCTTAGGGAGCCCGTTTCTTTTTTATATGGATATCAAATTTAGTATGAATCATTGTACTGTCAGAAGTTTCAATGTTCACCTACCCAGACGTTTTGACAAGAACAATTACACATTTTATTACAGATATGATCATTTATGACAATAAACAAGTGTATAACATTTTAATGGTGACGCTGATGGGATGCCATGTACATCTTCATCTTGCTAGATCAGCTATACTGCTGCACAGTTATCACAAAGTCTTAGATGAGTGGCACAGTGATGCAGTGGTCATTACTGCTGACTCACACAGCTTGGTTCTCTGGTTTGGTTGCCAACCTGGGTATCTTCTGTGCAGAGTCTGTATGTCCTCCTATGTTCCTATGCATTTTTACTGGGTGTTGTGATTTCCTCTTTCATCCCATAGGCATGCTGTTAGGTAAACTGTCAATTTTCCAAACTAACTGTGGGTGTGTATAGAGTGTATGAATGAGTGAGTAAGTAAGTGTCAAATCATGCACTGAACTGGCATCTCCCTGAATTATTCCTGTGCCTTATACATCTTGCTTTCTAAGATAGACTGTGGTTCTTCCATGACCCTGAACAGAATAAAGTAGATATCAGAAAATGAATAAATGAAGGTTTTGATAACCATTTCGATATCAGTCCAAAGTCAGCACCTTTAGCTAGCAGCCTCTAACCAAATCTTTCTAGCTAGTGGTAAAGGGCATTTGAATGTTTTTTATTGTCTTTATGGATGATTATTGTGAACATAATGGAAGAACCCAGATGTTACAGTTGGTTTGTTTGTTTGCTGATTGGGCAGAGCACTGTTCTCATTTGACTATTTTTAGGCTCAACCTGGGAAAGAATCCAAAAACAAAAATGAAGAATTTACAGTACCGAAAACACATAGAGTCAAATATAAATGCAAAAACAAAAAAAAAACTCATAGGAAGTGAGTAAAGGTGCAGTCTTTTGTCAGTCAGCAGTGCGTTCATTACATATCAGTACTCTAGTAGTAATATTTCTTTGTTCTTTTCAGTATAGTGGCACTTAAGAAACCAATTTATGCTTGAACCACTGATGGTACTGCAGCCAAATATTACAGCAAAAGATATCTCAGCCTCTTCCCTCATCCTAATCTGAAGCTTACCAAACACAATCCTCATCATCATCAACCCTCTTTTTTCATTTTCTACATGGGGTTGGGGTGTTGCATCAACTGTTGCTCTCTCTCCCTCTCTCTCTCTCTTTCTCCCTCTGTTCAAAATCGCTCTCGTCTTCTTCGACAGTCATACCTGACTGTCACAGGTCTTCTCTCACATAATCCAGCCATCTCTTTGCTGGATGTTCTCATTTCCTCTTGCCTTCTTCCTGTCTGTCCCAAATCTTCACCAAATTGTCTTCTGTTTTCCTGCACAGTACCTGAACTACATAATCTGTTCTCTTTGACTTTACCAAAAACACTGGTAGGGTTATAATGGGAGGGGGGGTCACAACAAACTTAGGTTTATTTGCATTTTGTATTCCACTTTTAAAGCCAATATTACTCCAAAGCCTCAGAAAGACATGTCTTCTGAGTGGTCTTTCTGTTAGCATATTAATTATTAGCTTGAGTTTTAATAAGCAAACTAAATAAACAAATTAACACTAATTTTATTTAACTGAACACCCATCCTGAGGAAAGCAATAAATGTGTCAGAAGTAAATACAAGTAGCAAGGATTCTAAGAATTACTAGCAGCATAGATTAAATACAAACAAGGTATAGACTAGTCAGAAATGGTGACTGCAGGAATTAACATAATATGCATCATTATGATACAAACAGGTTTAGCACACATGGTTAAAAGTGGGAGAGGCCATATATATGATGCTACTACTAGTCAGGGAATAGGATATTTCAGTTATTAAAATTATAATCTGTAACACACAGTGCTCCAGATGAGGGTTTATGATTGTCATCAGTTTCCTGTCACTGGACACTGTACCACTAAATATGCACCCTAACATCTGACTTGTCCTTATTGCCTGTTATTTGCAGCACACCTGATTGTTCATGCTTTCTGGAGTTATAACTCCCATGTTCATACCTTCTGTAAATGTAATCTGCAAGTCCTTTCTCTTGTTCTGGGTTCTTGAGACTAATCCCCCACCCCCACCCCCACCTGGTGAATATTCTGCTCCAGTCTATCAAGGTACAGTGTCTGTGCAGACCAGCAAATAGCAAGTTAAAAAGCTAAAACCAGTACAGTTTTTTTATTCTAAATGGATGCCCTACCTTCTGCCATAATACACTGATATGGGGCAACAGTTTCTATGTGAGACTTGAAGATCAGAGTCCCAGTTAATGGCTGTGACCAGGGCCAGCCTTAGCTGAAATGGCACCCTAGGCGAAGTAGTGCTTCAGTGCCCCTTAAGCCCCACCCACAGCTGTACCCACATCATACTCATGAAACACCCACAGGTAGATCACTCCCCATGAAAGCCACTGAAGTTATTTCCATCAATTATTTTACTGCATAAATAGATTCATCGATTAGTACTAGGCTAACTGCCCTTGTAAGCCATTTTCAGCCTAGCCAGTTACCCCATGTGAGAATCAAACCCTGCACCTTGTGTTTGGAAGGTAAACACCTTAACCATTATGCCAACATCTCACCCCAAATAAAAATAAAAATAATTTTGTTTGTCATACTATAGGAAGAAAATTTAAATAAATAAAATAAAAATTAAGGTCGTCAAGGCATGAACAAAAGTAATTCTGGTCTACCTGTTCTAACAATACAGTGCATTATGGCAGTGTGTATTAAATCGCATCTTAGTCAAGGGCTCAGTTTTTTTTTATTTTAAAAGGAATTCTAATAAGCACTTGAAATTCAGACTGCCTGATCCACGGTGGTGCAGCAGTAGCATTGTTGCCTCACAGCAAGAGGTTCTCCCATTTGATTCTCGGCTGGAGTGTGGGGAGTGCCTTCTGTGTGGAGTCTGCATATCCTCCCTGCGGTTGGGTGGGCGTTCGAAAGACATGCGTAAATGGGCGTGCCTTCGTTGAAGGTTGAACGTCGAGCTGGCACCTTGGCATTCGTCAAAATCTACTGCCAATCATTAGCGGACCGGAGTTCCGCTGTGGCGACCCCTAACCGGGAAAGCCGAAAGACAACAACAACTTGAAATTCAGACTGCGTGTCTTCTAATGTTTACATTTATATTTATATTATTGACAGTTTGCTTTATTTGCTTCCACTAGAATTCCTCACATTAAAAATCACAAGAAACCAACTTGCTGAGCAAAATTGCTCAATGAACAAACCACATAAAAAATTAAATGCAAGTGTTTTTGCAGGGGAACAAGCACCCCTTTCCTCACAAGTCCTGAATGTACATTTACACATCTCCACAATCACACAAGGGCCTTGGGAGCCAATAGCCTAGTAACTTCTGATGATCATATGATAATAGTGAAAACTGGGCAACCACTGTAATATTCTTACTTCTCCTAACCCCATTACCCCAGGAGTAGTCTAAGATATGCATAAAATCCATCTTGCCTCAACCTGCAGTATGCACTGCTTAGTGGGCATCCATTACTGACTAGGGTTACCACCTGTCCCTCTTTGCGAAGGACAGTCCCACTTTGGGCAGGTGTGTCCTGGAAAAAAATGGCAAATGTCCTGAGATGTTAAGACAAAATATATTTCTTAAGTTTTCTGTAATAGTTGCATAAAACTGTTATTTTGTATCTGGAACACATACATATTATATTAAATATCAGAAGCAACTAAAATGCTACAAAAATAAGCTTTTAGTTTGGCAAAAAAGTGGAAGTGCTGTCCTTTGCACTGGCTGTGGGTATGTTTTGTCCTGCAAAATCTCACACTTCTAAAAGAAAAAATTGTCCCACTTTGGGCATTTGAAAGGAGAGACTGTATGGTTTACAGTATCAACCATGAGCTGTTTTATATAGCCATCTCCAAACGATAATTAAATTAAGAGAACAGAGCTACCACTCTGTGCATCCTGTAAATCATCCACCATTCATATGTTTCTGAACTCAAACAGCAAAATATAAAGAACATGAACTTTAGTGTGTGTGTGGGGGGGGTCGGGCATGTTTAATTTTAATTGAAAATGACCAATTTTACTTGTTTCTCAAGTGGTTTTAGTTTTAAAATTAAAAACTGCACAGCCGCATTTAAAAGTCATAGATACAATTTTACCTATCGTCATAATGAGAGGGAGACTTGTCCACTGTTGTTGCTAAACCTAAATCCACGTGATGCGATAGTGCTGGTGAGGAAGTAAGCCTAGTAACCAACCTCCATTCCTTAAACACCGATTTAGTTGAGGTAAGCCCTAGTAGTGATAGTGATCCAGTTACTGTTGCAAATACATCTCACCCGTGAACGATGCATATGAGCCTTTGAGTACCTGTTCAGAAATGTGGTTACACAAGCTCAGGCTGCCAATCACAGATTTACAAAAGGCACAAAAAAAAATACAAACAGTGCGACTCAACTTCGTTAATGAAGAATGGCATGAGAAGCATATGTATGAACAGAATTTGAGGAGTCGCTTGGAATGTCAGGCGAGCAAAAGCATCACTGATTGGATGCTATAATAATGCTCAGCCAATAACTGATCAGGTATTACTGTAGCTTCAGTGGGGGAGGCAGGCAGATGAGCACAGCAGATAATCAGGATATGGACTGTATGTTTTCAAGTATAGCCGCACAAAAGTTACAGTACACTTAGGATGGCAAGGCGCCGAGATAAACAGAAACTTTACTTAGCGGGAAAAGGAAAAAATTAATTAATTAAATAAGTAAATAAAAATTGCATCTTTCATGAGGCTGGCCTGTAAGGCGCCCTAGGCGGTCGTCTAGTTTGCCTATGCCTAAGGCCGGCCGTGGCTGTTACTATGGGTACAAGAAAGAAAGAAAAAAGGAGAAGGTAGTTTGAGGTTGTCATTTATGTGAAAAACACATTGACATAAAAACACTGTCCACCTGTCCATATCTTCACATGACATTAATATCACTACTACTACTATTACGGGTCTATATTAGATAATCAAACTTTCAAAAGTTCGACTGTCATATGGTTGACACCATATGATTGAACTTTTAAAAGTTTGAAAATCTAATAAAAAATAATAAACTACACAAATAACCTGCCTGAATGTTTTAAACAGGGGGGCAAGCCCCCTACACCCCCCGCTCTTTAAATATACCAACTCCAAGATCGTACTACAGTGCAGAAAAGGGAAATTTTCCCATTCCGCGTACGTTCGAACTTTCAAAACTTTGATCATATGGTGTCAACCATATGACACTTGAACTTTTGAAAGTTTGATCATCTAATATAGACCCACTATTACTCCTACTCCTACTAGGTCTCTTTTTCAAATTTGGCATTGGTCCTCCTATCCATGACCATGTTGTACAATCTTCTTACTACAAAATTATACAAAGAACTCATATGAATGCAAGTAATGTGACACCTAAAATCAGGTTGTAGAAGCCTGAACTGCTATCATTCTTTTTGACATTTTAGGACTCTCTGTGGTCTAGATTAAGATGTGTGTATTCAGTCACCCTTTTCATAACTGCAAACCTGAAAGGAGTAGTGATGGTGGTGTTGTCCTGTTAGAAAGGATGTGTGTTTACTGGCTTGTCTTCCCCCCAGGTCTTCATTAGACAATATAAGAAGCTAAATATTGGTTGCATCCAGAGGTGTAGCTAAGGCGGGTCAAAAACGGCAATTGCTCTGGGTGCAAGGTATTGGAGGTCATTATCAGCATCACCAGCATTCAGTTTCTGAATGCTGATAGTGCATTTGTAGTCAGGGCTGAAGCATTTCAGCTCTCTTTGGGTGTTCTTTGGGTGTAGTAAGCAGTACTACAGTGTTTGGTCTTCAGAGTTTAGAAGACCTTTTTGTATTCCTCAGAGGAAAAATTAGACCTTTTCTTGGTCCTCGCTTTGGAGAAAGAGAAGGACTTTTTTGTGCTTGACTTAAGAGTTGATGGGGGGCTCCAAACTGGGGATTTTCTATGGCTCTAGCTGCACCTACTTCACCATGTTATCCTTTGTCTACTTTACCTGTTATAATAATGCTGTACCAACCTGGCCAACAAAAGTAACTAGATAAATAAATAATAAATGAAATGTACTACTTCTGCTGTGACAATGAAGTCCTGCTGTTCTGTTACCTGAACTTTAACCAACTAAAACAGCATGATTTATTCAGGAGTACCATTAGCAACAAAGCTCTTACTCTTGTTATCTAACTCACTAGGCTGAATCCTTGATTTCTCCATCCCTCACTATCTGTCTAACTTGTAAGTTTCAATACATAATTGAGTACTTTACACAAACACACACACACACACACACACACACACACACACACACACACACACACACACACACAGTTATTCTGTCTCATAATAAGATTTCATATACTGTCCCATCTGCTGCTCCTTGAGCTAAATGAGGCCTAGGTTTCAGCCACTGTACATCATTATCAGCAAAGATTGCTTAGGGATGATCTTGGCCACTGAGAAGCAAAACATGATGAGAATGGCTGGTCCCTTCTGTTTACCCATGCTGGCATGTCATTCATGTGGCAGCTATCTTTGATACTTATATGAACTCTGTTCAAACCAAGCACGTCATATTGCAGCAGATCTGAGTAAGAGACGTCAGCTATAAACAATTAAACAAACTCCAAAAGAGCATGGTGTAATGCAGATATGAGACTTAATAAAGCTCAGATACTATATATCTAAGTAATGAATGATGAATGTTTCTACGTATAATCAGTTACTTAGTGGGAAGGAAGAGAGAATGACAAGAAGTTTGCCTATAAATAGACAGTGGCCTTATCAAAGGAGTTAGTGTTTGTTATCTGAGGCATTAGTCCCTAGTATGACAATATTTCCATTTGCATATACAAAGATGGCATATAGATTAATTGCCTCCCTTGTCCCTTTCATATTTAAGCTGGTTATTGTGTCTTACTGCATCTGCACAATATACCAATGAAAAAAAGATACACCAGACCAAACTGCAAACCCCAACCAGGTGGGTGCACATATTGCATAACTGTGCATACATACTAATGCATGCCTGTAGTAAACCTCATCCGACCTTGCTCAGGAACCCAGAGGGGAAAATCACACATATTTATTTTACACTGCTTAAAGGAAAATCTCTTAAGATAAAAAGCTATATCTTTTCAATATGTGAGTGTGTGTGTGTGTGTGTGTGTGTGTGTGTGTGTGTGTGTGTGTGTGTGTGTGTGTGTGTATGTATATGTATAAACAATTATGCTAAACACATGGTCTTCTTCCTAGTGAAACATTTTCGTGAAAATATATATATTCCCTGACATTGTGCGATTTTGTAGAGTGCAGATAATTAGCAGGAGGTGTGGGGGTTGCAGAGGGGGTTTGCCCCTGCAAAACAAAATGATGCTATTTGTTTTTTTTGTGTGTGTGCAGAATTGCATACACAGAGGTTCTTTCTCAGCGCATGCATTTGTAGTGTGTTAATGTTTATTTTGTGGACTTTTTGTGGTCGATATTTCGGAAGTTTACATATGGGTTACTCAATTAAAGTGAGTAGACCCATATATATTTATTGGCATCAACTCCCTTTTTCCCATTTTGACATGGAGTTGTGTGTGTGTGTGTGTGTGTGTGTGTGTGTGTGTGTGTGTGTGTGTGTGTATGGGTGTGTGTGAATCTCGACCATAGAAAATACTGACTCACAAAATATCACCTATCTTACAAAATCAGGAATGTAGAAAACAATCAAAACAAGTTGCACAAACAGTGAAAAGGAGAAATCTGCATACACTAAATTGGCATTGCATTCCCCTTGCAAACACAAAGAAAACAAAATAGCATTCTCGGTAAATCCACCCCTCCCAAAACACTGCAACCTACAAACCACTAAACAAACTAGTTGACTAAAACACATTTAAAAAAATTGTGCAGATGATATTGTATATTTGACATTTACTTACCTCAAAAATGTTGATATCCTTCCTGTTCAATATCTTGCATTGCAAGTGTGTGTTTGCATATGTATATAAATTAGTAGTAAAGCAGTTGCTGGAGTAAATTCTTAAGGTTAAAAGTGGGTTTATTTTGCATATCAACAGAAAAGATGGAATTCTCTGCATTTAGACTTGGAGCAGGGGAAAACTCCACAAGACACATAGTTCTCATTCACTTTTAGCTCTGCTTTAAGACTCGAGTCTGTACTAGAATGCAGTTCAAAAAGTATAAAAAAGAACTGATGTGAAATAAACACTCAACAATCTTTCCAGCTTAGAGAGCAGTAGCACACAATCACAGTGTTGAAACAGCTCCTTTCAGTCTCTGTAGTTAACAGTAATAATAGATTTCTTTCTTTAGGCCAAAATACTCTTTCTGGAGTTTCTCCAGAATTAAGCAACCAACAGGCTTCTTTCCTGATGCCAGAATGTTTCTCCTGCCTTCTGTAATTATACTTCTTCATGCATCTGTTTTAGCTGAGACTCCTCTAGTCCACTCCACAGAAATCTGGAATCTCACTTTCTGCACTGCTTACACTTCTGGTCTCAGCTGAAAGCAGACTGCACCCAATTAGTTCTGTGGGAGAGAGATGCTTCTTTCTGAGCTAAGAAATGCTCAGTATTCCCTTCAGTAGCCTGTCCCTTGGGAAACATTAACCCAAGTGTTATATCTGCAGCAAATAATACCCCAGGTTGTCATTCAACAAAGTCCACCACATCACATGACCCCTCCAGCATGCAACCACAGGTTCTAGCAGCTTCAGTGGAGGGGGTGTAGGCCTGAGACAACCCATCCACATGGAGGTGACTGTGATCAGGACAGTGAAGAACCCTAAAAGTAAAGGGTTGAAGGCTCAAATCCCATCTAAAACATTTGGCATTACACACTTTCTGTCTATATAAGCAATATAGCAGGACATGGTATGGTCAGTGTGAACTTTCTACCCAGGAAATAAAAAAAATAATGTAATGAGAGACCATTTAATTGCTAGCCACTCTTTCTCTCTCTCTCTGTCTCTCTCTTTCTGATGCTATGTATTTCTTCTCAGCATTACTCAGTTTGTGGATATTGTAATAAATAGGGTGATCTTCTCCCTAAACCATTTATAATAAGACTACTCCCATGTCCACTTCTGAGGCATCAATGAAAACAGTAAATAGATTAGCAACATCCATTTAGCAATGACAGCAAATGGCTGCCAGTCAGTAAAACCTACTACACCTTTTCTGGTTCTAATTTGGATTAGCTTCAATTTTCTTTAGTTTGTTTTGACGTTAAATTATTGTAATGACTGTGGCTATGGCTGCTGATATATTAGTATTTCTGTATATGTCTCAATGATATTTGTCGCCAAGTAGCTGAAAGGAGCCAGGAAGGAAGAACTGATATATGGTTATGTGATCTGGGCATTTGCAGCATGAGTTTTAGTTATGGATCAGACTGGCCAGAAGAGGCTTGAAGTGGATGGAAGGTGAATGAAAGGAGTTCACTTCCCTGTGATGGTAGAAATAGAGTTTTTTGTAAGTGAATGTTTTACTGCAACCTAACATTTATTTATTTTTATATATTAATGTTATTTACCTGGTGAGTATTTTTATAGTAACCATCTTTCTTTGTAACAATCTTGTATGATTTACGTGGTTTGCAAATTGAAGTCCATCCTGCCAAAAGTTTGTTGATTGGCTCATTGTTTATGAACTGTTTGATGGACTCTTTACAGAAGTTTCTGAGACTTGTTTACAAACTTTGGGACACTGTTGTTTGCTGCTTTTGGAATATAATTTTCTTGAGTTTAATAGCAACAATTTTCTGTCTATGCAATAGCATAGTAGCAATTACTTTTAACATTGCTAATGTTTACTGTAACAACACTGTATCACTGGTCATATTCTTTTGAATGTTGTTTATATTATATTCATTTGTTTAGTGAAGAAATGTCTTGGCAAATATTTTGATAGTTTTAATTTGGTTACCATTTGTAATTTATCATTATTTGAATGATAGCTGGATGGAAAGTGCTTAGGAAATAAGCATTATAATGAACTTGATAATAATGTCCTTTAATTTCTTAAATGCCTCTTCTGTTGTTCTCTCAGTAGCCTTTCTAGGTCCCTCTGGCATAGTAATAATCTGAGTAGAGCCTTTTATCTAGGGTGCAGTGACATGAAGGTAACTGAAACTTGATATCATTGTATTTGCCTTAGAAGTGGAAACAGTTTAGAGTAATTTTCTACGTCTGTAAATTCTTCTAAAGTACTCTGCTAAGGTCATCACCAATGTGATAGACCTTAAATGGCCCTCTTGGTTATCCATCCATCTGTAAACAAGACCATGATTCAAATATACTTGATGGTATGTAGGGTTATCCTTCTATCTGTTTTGGATGAGGTGGTCATCCATCCTTCTGTGGTGGGCAGATTAGTTATCCCTAAAGCATTGTATCTTAGGGATAAGATTTATGCCTCACACCTCTAAGAATTTAAGTTAAATTCTGACATTTTGTCACTATTTGTATGGAGTTTTGTTTTCTAGGGGCACTCTACTACCACATCCCAAAAACATGCCATTTGAATGGCAATACTAAAATTTCCATATATATTTTGTATTTACTCCTGTTTTTGTAGCCGGGCAAATGTCTGCTAAAAAGGACTAGAGAAGGACAAGTTCACTTAACGTGGTTAACTCTGAAGTGTGTGTGTGTGTGTGTGTGTGTGTGTGTGTGTGTGTGTGTGTGTGTGTGTGTGTGTGTGTGTGTGTGTGTATGTGTGTGTGTGTATGTGTGTGTGTGTGTGTGTGTATGTGTGTGTGTGTGTGTGTGTGTGTGTGTGTGTGTGTGTGTGTGTGTGTGTGTGTGTGTGTGTGTGTGTGTATACCTATATATATATATATATATATATATATATATATATATATATATATATATATATATATATACTACTCCATACCCTGGTGCAACAAGCAAGAACTGATGCACAGAACAAATCTAAACTCCACCTCCAACAAGGAACTAGCACTCCAAATAGGAATATTCACCAAAATTGTGATTTATTAAATAAACACTAACAAGATAAGATAATCCAACATATAAGCAGTCTGGTATGAACAAAACAAAGCAAACTGGTTTCACCACTGGCGTTATTTGTGTGTGTGTGTGTGTGTGTGTGTGTGTGTGTGTGTGTGTGTGTGTGTGTGTGTGTGTGTGTGTGTGTGTGTGTGTGTGTGTGTATACATATATATATATATATCTTAGTGGTTAATGTATTCATTTATATACTTGGAATTTTGAATTTGATCATTTCTCTCTTTATGCAGATGGTATGTCATTTGTCATTTTAATTTTAGCATGTTTTGGTGGTGTTAAGTGTACTTTTTGCAATGTCTTATAAAAGTTGGTTTTGTGATGGTGTAACTAACCTAAAACACTTATTGAGACAGTGTTAAAACGTAAATATTTTGCTGAATCACACTGATGATATGCTGTGTAAAACTGCCTGGTACTTTGTGGTGTGCACAGTTGGTGCTCCAACAGAATAATTTGCAATTATCTTCAACTGTGCATATTCAACTTATTGTGGACTAATGCACACCAGTGGAAAATGAGCAAACATAATTCGGTGGCATAACACTAGTGTTACTAGGACAACTGGAATATACTGTGCTACATGTGTTTTTCACTGACTGGATGTCTGCATTGCAGGAGAGGACACATACTGATGAAGTGAATTTTACATCATATGCTACAGTGTATGGGAACCCTGTTCCATAGGAGGGGCAGACTCTGAGACACACATCTGTCTCTCCAACATGTTCTGTTTAAGTCACAGACAAAAATTCAGGTCACTATACCTTGTATTTCATAATACCATCATTGAGTGAGTCATAAACACTTGAACCTCATTACTCACTAATATATACCTGTGATCATTTGCATCCCATTACTGAAAGGGTTTTGTCCTTGGGTGACCTATTACTGACTGCTCTCTTTGGTTTTCTGTAGTTGAAGGGACATGGGTATTTCTCTTCTGTTTGTGGATACTGTCATCTTTTCTGGTGTGTTGCTGTTGCTCAGCAATGTGATACTTAAAAGCACATTGGTTAGGTACATGGTCTGTTTGCTTTACATTGATTTTATTGTTGCTTATCCGCTGCTTAACCTGCATTACGTCCTGCCACATGCCACATACTTTGGTGAGTCATCCTTCTGTTTATGAATTGCAGGCAGTAAGCATATTCTCTTGTCAACTTTCATTTACAGTGCTCCTTGGGACTTCCAGGCACACTGCTATGCTTCCGCATATGCACTCTAGTTCATTGACCTTTGTGAAATGGTGTAGGCTTGTTTTGCCTGTTTTTTTTTTTTGTGCATCAGCTATATGTACAGTAAACATATCTTTCTTTTCAACCCTCTTCTGCATATTCTATTGGACAACATTTATCTTAATGTTTAGCTTTATTGCTGTTGCTCATTTTAAAGCATTTATAACAGATCCCTTTAAAGAACTTGAGAACATTTGCAACAGAATAACATCATTTTTTGCAAGACAAATATTCTGTCTTTTCTTTTGCAGTAGTCATTGAAAAGACTTGTTCACAATCTTCTGTCAAATTATTAGCACACCTGTCTTAATGCATACAATCAAGCTGCTGGTAAGCATTAAAAGGTTTGCAGAGCTATAATGGACACACCATTCTGGAAACAAGGTGTATCAGTCTTAACCTCCATTTTAACATCCTTCTAAGGTTCTTATTATGAATAATCTATGAAGTGCACCATTTCTTGATTTACAGTACTAAGGGTCTTTTTTATTTATTTCAAATTTATGCCCCTTTTTGTTATTTTGATGGTTTACAGTACTGTTTTGTGCACCCTTAGTTAAACCCAACTGTGTTTTTTTCCCTTCAACATATTCAGTGGCAATCTGGTAGCTATTTTCACAAGCTGAAAATAAATGCATTGCCCACTTTTGTTTGTGACATCTATTCTCTGCCAATTAATAGTCCAGCTACTTGCTCAAAAGCGTCCAGATTTAACATTCATAATTTATGCTGGATTGTTTATAGTTGTTAATAATTATTTAGTTAGTTATTAACTTATTTATCTCTTTATTTATTTATTGCCTTTGTTTGCCAGGAAAGTCCGACTGGCTAGAAAAAAAACCTTTTCCAGGCGGCCCAGGCAGAAAAGCTCGATAAACATAGAGACAAAATACATAGATACATACAGATACAGATACAGATAATTACTCTTTAATTACTCTTAAATAGGCTTCCAAGATGGCTGCACACTGATCAACAGCTTAACTACAGCTGTCTCAGTGTGAAAAAAGAAACTGAAAGACAAGGGCCAGGAACTCACTTTTAGTAAATTCAGTTACTGACTAAGAAGTACAGTACCAGGATGCCAGCAAAGAAGAAATGAAGAGAGACTGAAAGAAAATCAACTAGAAAAGTTGAAGAGAAGACACTGATGGAGAAGAATCCTGAAGCTGTTCAGCAAAATGCAGTTCAAGCTCCAGTTTGGTGCAAGACATGGCTTCCAGTAATCTAATGGGAAAAATAAGTCAATGTGCTCAGAGCTGATTAAAATAAATGAAACACTGAAGAAGTATACCAACTCAAATAAAAAGGGTGGAAAATGGAACAAGATTTAAACAGATGTTCAAATGAGATGATAAAACTGTAAAAAACAGAGTCTATAATAAAGAAAAAGATGGCTGAGTATCCTCATACAAAAATCTGAGATTTTCTTCTGTACCAGAGAAACTAGAAGGAACCAACTGCATTAATTTTATAAAGGCACAAATAAAAAACTGGACTGATATTCCAGACAATAATTGTTAATTGCATGGGCACACCATGTGTATGCTCCAAAGCTGACCAAGAAAAAGCAGCCAAGACCTGTATTTGTTAAGATCTAAACCTACCAGCAGAAAGAGCTGATCCTGACAAAACTGTGGGAAAAGGGCAAATTATTAAAAGTTGGAGACAGTAGAGTGCTTGTAGAAAATGAAAATTCACTGCACACTAGGCATAAGAGAACCAAATTTATTCTAGCAATCAGGGAATATCAAGAGGCACATGTGGGATTCAAGCTGCTGTATCCAGAATATTTTTCTTGGAGGATCAAAGTCATTTTTGATGCAGAAATTGCTAAGGAGGAAATACAAAAGTTTGTCTAACAAAAAATGAGCCATCAAGCAGAAGGGGACTCTGTTTCTCATTCTTCTGATAATAAAGCATATGGAGAGACTCTATCAGTGAAACCATTTCCATTGTTCCAAAGGTAAATGCTTGAGAGATAGAGAAAAGCACAGGAGTTGACTAGAAGAATCAGAAGTACCTTGGAGTAGAACAAGAGTCAGGAGTTGGGAGATGGAGATGAACAGGAAGACCAGCAATATTGAAATTAGTGAATAAATGCGGCACTGCAAAGCATCAATCACAGTTGTGAAATACGGCTGTATAAGAAAAAGGGGAAAGAGTGGACTTTTGTTGACTTTGTTAAACTTGTGGGTAACTGAAATGCATTTGCTTTACTTCATGTCATTAATATTTGTAAGGAAACTGGGAGGAGGGGAACAGGAAGGAAAAAGGTTACTATAAGTTAAAAAAAATTCTGTTCTTAACAGTATTTCTATGAATTTTTCATGACATAAACTGCATGCTTTATAGTAAAGCATTTTAGGTGTTCCTGTATGTGATAAAGATACTAAAATAAACAGATGCCTTTTTGTCTTTCTGATTTTTTCTAGTATTAAGAAATGTAAGCACTACAATGCAAAATGAGAAAAAGATCATGATATATGTAGAGCTGATATGTTTTCTCTTACTTTTGCATAGGTGAATGTCTGGGTTAAGATCCTTGGCTTAATCTAATACCATGTTTTAAGTGGAAACAAGTAAATAAGAAAATACTGAATATAATGAAGTTTTCCTTTAGCAATAAATGTTTCAGCTTACCTTTAGAAGCCTGCAGCTGAGTATTACATTTTCTCTTCTGTTTCCATGGAGACAACCAGATTATAAGGGCAATTAAAAAAGTCAAAGCACTGTTTCTTCAAGGCTAAAACTTAATGTTGTCTGAAAACAAGCAAGCTGTTTTTTCACATCTAGGAGGGGAATAAAAATAGAAAAAGTACAGAAATCAATTAGTGTAAGTAGAACCACAGGCAATAACATGTGCCTTAACATGGATAGCATAAATTTTAGGTTAGTTACAGCTGGTATTTGCAACTGTCTATTTGGGGCAATTTTTAATGTTAGGAAGGTTACACTTCATTATTTGAAGATGTACATAGTTTTGTGTGTTTGTATTAAGTTAACATGTTATGGGGGCGCCCTGGGAGTATTGTTTTTTTTTTTTATTTTAGGGTTTTCATTAAAACTAAAATTCTTGTAAATGTCACATAGGATCCAATCTTGGTGATAAGAAAAAGTGTACAAAGGCTCAATCTGCCAAATATTAATGGGTGCATGTGTCACAAAACATAGAAAATAATCATTTAAAAAAGCTGTCATACATAATAGGTGATAATAATAACTTGGTATCACAATGGTGACACTTTCCAAATTATCTTGTAATGTGAATGATCTCAGAAGTATAGACAAAAAGGAAAAATAAGTTATGTCTTACCATAATGTCCCATCTGTGTTGTTCATCTTCTTTCATTCATCACTGATGAGTTTGGTTCCAAGTCCTCGGAACCGAGTCAGCCTTTTTACCAAGCTCACGCCAGCCAAAAAAACTCTTGAGCTAAGTCTCTACCCAGAATGCCCTTCTCCCTGTTACCTCAGATTGAATTTGCAAGAGAAAGAGAAGTAAAGCCGAGGCCACTTCTGCGCAAATACCCTAGGACACCACTTAGACCCAGAGTATCCCCCAGGAGCCTTTGGAGGGGGAAGGAGGGTGGGAGGTGATGAATGAAAGAAGATGAGCAACACAGATGGATCATTATGGTAAGACATAACTTCTTTATCTGATGTTAATCTTCTTTCCATTCATCACTGATGGGACGAATCCCAAGTTACCTTCGGGTCTATGGGCGGCCCTTATGGACGAACATTCCTGAGTACCATTGAGCCGAAGGCAGCTCTCCCTCTGGAGACCAAGTCCAATTTGTAATGATTGATAAAGGTATGAGGCTTAGCCCAAGTAGCTTCTGTGCAGTTGTCATCCATGGAAGCCCTGGAATGGAAAGCTACAGATGTTGCCATAGATCTAGTGAAGTGAGCTTTAACTTTTGGCATAGGTTCGTTACTGAGGGAATAGCTGAAACGTATGCAGTCCCTTAGCCATTTTGATAATGTAACCTTGGGAACAGCCTCTCCCATTCTGGCCCAGAAAAGGAGATGAAAAGCTGTTCAGATTTATGGATAGGTTTGGTCCTGCCTAGGTAAAATCTCAGTTGTTAATGCACGTCTAAGGAGTGAAGGCAGTACTCTCCTCTACTGGCAAAATTTGGAAAGAACACTGGTAGATCAATGGTCTGGTTTATGGAGAATTCAGAAACAACTTTGGGAAGGAAGGATGGATTTGTCCAAGGTGATACACTGTCTTTATGAAAGACCAGATAGGGCCTCTTGATACACAATGCCTGCAGCTCTGAGACCCTTCTGGCAGATGTGATGGCTATCAAGAACAAGGATTTCCAAGGCAAAAACTTTAGGGCACACTTTGCAGCAGGTTCAAAAGGGTTTTGAGTCAAAGACTGAAGGACTAAAGTGAGGTTCCATGGTTCCACAGGCTGTCTGACAGGAGGCCTGATATGGAAGGTCCCCTTGAGGAAGTACTTGCATAGGCATACAGAAATAAGAGGGGTGCCATCTATATCATTGTGGAAATTAGAAATTGCCGCTAGATGTACATTTTCAGTAGATGCAGAGGCTCCATTATCAAATAACTTAGCCAAGTATTGAAGAAGCACAGCTACTGGAGCCAAATACAGGTCTAACATGTTATTCTTGGACCAGATGGAGAACCTTTTCCTTTTATCCTGATATAGTCTTCTGGTGGATGGTTTATGAGAGGCCAGAATGATATCTTGAACAGGCGAGGGGAGATTAGCTTGCCTGGCGACTAATGGAAGTAGAGAAACCAAGCTGTCAGCTTGAGACTGGACAGATTTGGGTGACTCAACCCTTGGGGGTTAGTAATCAGATCTGGCAGAGGGTCCAGAATCCACGGTGGGTATACTAGGTGAGGCTGAAGGAGGGGGAACCAAACTTGCCGAGGCCAGAATGGAGGTATGAGGATCACCTTGCATCTCAACTGAAGAGCTTTCTTTAGAAATTGTGGAATCAGAGGAATGGGAGGATAAACGTAAAGAAGTCCCGTGGGCCAATCATGGATTAGAGCATCCCTCAGTGACTCCCCCTCCGGGAGAAGTAGGTCGAAATAGCTGCTGCACTTGTTGTTCGATGGGGAGGCGAAAAGATCACAGCACGGCTGGCCCCAATGGCTGAAGATTTGCGTCACCACCTCAGGGTTGAGAGACCACTCGTGAGGCAGGAGGATGCATCTGCTCAGTTTGTCAGCAATCACGTTGGAGCTCCCCGGGATATGCTTTGCTATCAGAAAGCAGTTGGAAGCTATCGCCCACCGCCAAATTCTCATGGCTTCTCGACATAGGAGGTAGGACTTGGTTCCTCCTTGCCTGTTGATGTACCAGACCCCTGACACATTGTCTGACTGAATTGCAATTGTCCCAGAAGAGAGTGATGAATGAAAAGCCTGTAATGCTAGCAGCACTGCTCTCAGTTCCAGAACACTGATATGCAGGTTGGCCTCTGAGGTGGACCATGTGCCTTGGACATTCTTTCCCTGGAAATGCCCACCCCCACCTGATCAGAGAACCATCCATGGTCACAAGGGCTCTGGGCCGAGGGGGTTGAAATGGGTGACTCCAAAGTTCTTTGTCTGGCCTCATCCACTAGAGGAGGTCCTGTTTGCAGGAGTTGGTTATTTGAATCTAGTAATAGAGGGGGTGATAGGTTGGAAACCATTGACAAAGAAGAAGCCATTGCAGGATCCGCATAAGTAACTTTGCTAAAGGCACTATTGGAATTGAAGCTGCCAAAGAGCCTAGAGCCTGAAGAACTTCACTTGCTGAAACTTTTGTCTGAGAGACTATCACTCGGACCTGAAGTCTCAATCAGTGGAGTCTGTGAATAGGGAGTGATACTAGACAGCACTGGGTATTGAACACTGCTCCAATAAATTCTATTTGTTGTGTAGGGGTAAGGTTTGATTTCTCCCAATGTATCGTTATTCCCAACAATTTTGCCATTCCTTTTTCTAAATAGTATATATATATATATATATATATATATATATATATATATATATATATGTATATATATATATATATATATATATATATATATATATATATATATATATAAAATATAAAATTCATTAATAATTAATCTAATAAAATCCCTAAAAGCTCATGTATGTGCTTTTAGAAAAAGGAATAAATTCTACACTGGCTTTACATCGTATATATTTGATGTTGACCTAGTTTTGCGAACATATATAAGTATGTACATTATTATTTCATTATTTATAATATTATATTATTTTATTTCATTATTTATATAATATATAATTAATATTTTGATTTTTTGGATTTATGTAATATAATGGAGTGATGCATCTATTTATTATACAGTTGAATTTTTATTTTCCACTTAGACAAGTGGTGCACACAATATTACTGAGAGTTTATATGAATAACATGAAGCATATACAGTGCCTTTTCACTTTAAGTAAAAATGCCTTAATTGTTTTTTTGGTGTCAAAAACAGTATTTAAATGGATTTTAAAATTTGTAACAGTGTTTTGATGAAGCCTACGTTTAGTGGATGAAAGCGCTTAACCTTAACTGTCATTAAAGAAAATTTTTATAGTACTGCTGGTGTGCTTGACCTTGTTGCGGTGCTATTCATGACTCTTATGCTTTCGTGTTTTGGAAGAGGAGTTTATAGTTGAATGAACGCTTGTTCGTTTTCAGGAGTCATTTGTCATGGATTCTAACTGCAACACGTCCCCTGTGTATTCACCCATTGGGAGGGAGGAAGTGGTTAGACTTCAGCCAGAAGTCTCTACTTTGAGGGGAGAGGTCAGCAAGCTCATAGAGCTATTTACACAAGCAGGCATGAATGTATTGGGCAGAACACAGGTCGGTGTTTCTGCTGACATAGGCTTGGAAGCCTTACAGGCATCAGATTGTGTGTCTGGAGCCAGCCTTGAAGGTAATGGTTAAAGGAAATGTGGATGTGTAGAAGCAGTCGATTTGATAAAGACAGTGCTTTGTGTACCTAAGACATTACGTGCTTCCAGTGAAACTTTATTTTCTTTGGATATCCCTAATGGTCAGGGTTTGGGGGTAACTTCCATTGATGTATCGGCTTCTAAGGCTCATTCGGAGCCTGGAAATAGCAGCAAGTTCAACATTTCTGACTTTACATTTGATCTTTCTTTATATGAATGGGAAGAAGAAGCAAAACGTATTGGCACTAAACCGAAGAGGGCCCAACCAACAAGGACATACTCTAATGTAACTAGTTATGTTACTAACAATTATGTGAAGGACAAAGGTACTGTTAAACAAAGCGCCAATAAAGGGGCTGGTATTACTGATAGTAGTAACCAAGGATATAATAATGCATACTTGGCTAAGTTTTTACAAACTAATTGTGAGTTTGATAAAGTTGATGGTGGACAAAATGTCAATGTTTCTAGTAATGTTGCACCAGAAGGAACATTAAAAGATTACATATATGCTCTGGGTAAAAAATTGAACTCAATTAATGGTCTTAAATTAGATAATGCATATTTGAATAAATGTCTGATGTTAAACATTGTACCAATGGGTTTACATTTTTTCAAACATCCTATGGGGATTACTATCACTGAGAAAGTGCAACAGGAATTTAACCAATTATTTAATCAGTTTGGATTCAATTATATGAAGCTACTGATTAGAGTGAATGATGAAAAGGTATGTACTTTAATAAGTGAAGTTGAGAAACAACCTTTTAATTAATATAGATTTATTATTTGCTCAATGGCAAAAACTATATGTTAAACAGTTTAACATAGCAGATAAGAAAGCTCTGAAAATTCATGAAAGGAAAAGTAAAAAAAATTTAAGAGATGTGGAACAACATAAAAATAATATAGTTTATCCATGGAACATGACTAAATTTGACAATAAGAAAAGTGGAGATTTTGATACAAGGGCAAAAGATAATAAGTATATATACGGTGATAAAACACAGGTACATACTGGAGGTGATAGATTAAAGTTTCAGAGAGGCTGGAAACAGGGACAGCAGTCGAAGTGGAAAAAGGAGGGGAATTGGAGAAAGAACAGATTTTACCCAACATATGCCCAAAACCAGAGTCGACACTAGGAGAGAAGGGATGTGGAACAGTGGTAAATAGCCTACACAGTGACCCCAATAGTTGTGGTGACATCATAGTGGATGGGGTAGTGCATTGTTATAAAAACTTTAAGATTTACAACTACACAGGCCTAGTTTTGGAGACTGTACATTTTGATTTGTTATCAAAAGGAATGAAATATATTCTGACTACATGTTTCCATTTGATGGATTGTTTGACTGAAATAAAGTTATTTATAAGGAAAATTAACCTGGCTATTATGTTTAAAGATAAGGCTGATACACCACATGTAGAAAGAAAAAATATACTCAGGAAAAAAAGTGTGTATGTACCCCCCCATGTATTCCAGTGTATCAGTTTATGAGAAATTAGTTACTAGAGAGCTCTATGAATTACAAAATAAATCTAGGGTTAGAAAAACTAGGAGTAATTTGAATGGTGATGAGTTCAATTTATTAAAAAATCTTAAGCAGGAGTCAAACATTCAAATAATGAAGCCGGACAAGGGAGGGGGAGTTGTTACTTATGGTACTACTGAGTATACTATGAAAATGTAAGAAATTCTTCAGCAGTCAGGAAATTATGAGACTGTGTCTGTGAATGAAATACATATTGCTTATAATCGCATAGATATGTTTATAGAAGAAATTTTGATTGACAATAGAATTATGGTTGATACATATAACTTTTTGAAGATTTAATATCCTATATTAGCAACTATTGTAGGTATTCCAAAGGTTCATAAAAATATAAATTACCCTCCTTTTCGTCCCATAATATCAGGAAGCCAGTCTAAAACATTTCCACTAGATGTGGCAATTGATACATGGTTAAAACATCTTTATGTCAGGGTTCCTCATATGGTAAAGGACTCTTGGGAATTCTTAGGTAGTTTAACCATGAATTTATGGAGAGAAGGATTAATTTACGTCACTATTGATGTAGTTGATCTCTTTTCTTGCATTCCTAAGAAAGAGGGTATGGAAGCTTTTTGTAATAGTATTACGAAGTATGCTAATCTGGATTGGGACAAGGTGAGTCTTATACTGGAGTGTATGTCTATTGTACTGGATTACAACTATATCCACTTTGAGGGTGAACATTTTTGACAGACCAGAGGGGTTGCTATGAGGGCTGCTTGTGCCCCCATGTTCGCCAATCTGGTTATGTTGGATTGGGAGGATTCCGTCATTTTCAAGAGTGGATATTACAAGCACATTAGACATTACTCCAGGTTTTTGGATGATATTTTTATCCTATGGGATGGTAACCTTGAGAGTTTAAATAACTTTTTTGAATATCTGAATCAAAGTAGTAGTTATTTGAAATTTACATACACATACAATTGTCAGGGGATAACATATTTGGATACATTTATTTCCAGTGGAGAGAAAGGATTCAAATCTAAAATTTATCGAAAAAGAACTTTCTCCAATAGCTACTTGGAATACACAAGTAACCATCCTAGAAAAATGATGTATAACATTTTTAAGGGACAATGTATCAGAGCAGCATGTATGACATCCACATACACAGAAATGATAGATGAACTAGAATTCATCTCACAGTTATTTAGAGAAAGGGGTATCCCACTAAGATGATGAAGGATATTAAGAAATATGTTATTGGTGAATGGGGTAAGAGATATCCCCCACTTTTGGGAGCAAATAATACGGAGAGTGACAGTAGATGTCCAGAAATTACAAATAAAGGATATCAACGTGCTTGCATACTTGAATACGGTCCATATGTTAACAACGTTAAAACTGTAATGACAAGGAATTGGAATGTAATGATGGCTGATAAGGAGATCAGAGATATATTGGGGGAAAAGCCCAAGTTTGTGTATAAAATGGGATGTAACATTAAGACTTACTTAGAGTATTGTAGAATGAGTAGTGGATGGCGAGCTAATATTAGACACACAACGAAATGTAGTTGTTGTAACCAATGTCACGCCATCTTGGAAGATGAAGGACTGACATTGGACAATGTGAATAAAACAAAGATTATGTTTAGGCAGGGAAACTGCAATTCTAAGCTAGTGATTTGTATGGCCAAATGTATGGTATTACAGGTTATTACAGAGGAAAAACCCAGAGGAGTCTAAAAAAAGAGAATCTATGATCACTTGTATAGTATTAGAAGAAGAGATAACAACAATGCTCTTTATAGGCAAATTGAGGAAAAGGGTAACCATCATTTATTTAAGTTTGGCATTTTGGAGAATATTAAGATTGACCCTAGGAGGGGGAATTTTAATGCTGTATTAAGATACAAGGAGGTTTGGTGGCTTTTTACAACTTTTTACAGACGCATCCACGTCGCCTGGGCTTAATGATCACATTACAATTAAACCAGTTTTGATTCAAAAATGTAAATGAGTGATGTTAGTTTATATGACATGTTTAGGAAAATGCAGTATATAAGGCGCATGAAACATTAAGTATCGCATAAATATGTTTAGATTTATGTAATTAAACATTAGTATTTATTAATATATATATTTTTTAATATTTAATTTTGATGTATTTTTTGCACATACATGAGCTTTTAGGGTTTTTATTAGGTTATTTATTAATGAATTTTATATTATACTTATATATATATATATATATATATATATATATATATATATATATATATATATATATATATATATATATATATATATATATATATATATATACTATTTAGAAAAAGGAATGAATTCTACACTGGCTTTACATTGTATATATTTGATGTTGATCTAGTTTTGTGAACATATATACGTATAAGTATGTACATTATTTAATTATTTTATATTATTATATTATTTTATTTAATTATTTATATAATATATAATTAATATTTTGATTTTTTTGGATTTATGTAATATAATGGAGTGATGCATCTATTTATTATACAGTTGAATTTTTATTTTCCACTTAGACAAGTGGTGCACACAATATTACTGAGAGTTTATGTGAATAATATGAAGCATATACTGTGCCTTTTCACTTTAAGTAAAAATGCCTTAATTGTTTTTTTGGCACCAAAAACAGTATTTAAATGGATTTTAAATTTTGTAACAGTGTTCTGATGAAGTCTGTGTTTAGTGGGTGAAAGCGCTTAACCTTAATTGTCATTAAAGAAGATTTTTATAGTACTGCTGGTGTGCTTGACCTTGTTGTGGTGCTATTCGTGACTCTTGTGTGTTCGTGTTTTGGAAGAGCAGATATTGAAACACCCGGAATCCTTTTAGCCTCAAGTGAGCTGTGACCACTGCCATGCATTTCATGAACACTCTGGGGGCTTTAGAGAGACTGAACAGCAGGGCACAAAATTGATAATGACTGGCTCTTAGCTGGAAGCGAAGCAGACTCCTGGAGTGTTTGTCCATCTTGATGTGGTAATACACACCCCGAAGATCTATCGGGCACATCCAATCGCCTTCTCTTAAAAAGGGAAGAACAGACTAAACCATGACCATCTGGAATTTGGTTTGGGTGATAGACTTGTTTAAGTTACTGAGATCCAAAATGGGTTTCCAGTCCCCAGTCTTTTTTGGCACCAAAAAGAATCTTGAGTAAAATCCGGATCTGCGCTGGTCTGCTGGGACTGGCTGGATAACTCTTTTTTAAAACAGCTTTAAAATCTCTGAAGCTGCTTCTTCCCTTTGACTGGGTGGAATGTCAGGAAGTTTTCTTGGAAGGTTTGGTTGACAAGAAAGGGGAATGGTGTAACCTCTGGTGATGATACTCTACACCCAACGATCGGTGGTAATAGATTGCCAGGCAGATTGTTGCAGAGAGAAACAACCCCTGACTGCTTCCAGAGGTAAGCAATCAGGCTGCTCTTCAGGAGCGCTGGTAAGGCTGACCAGAGAAGGAATCCCTGGAGCCGTGGTTACGAGGACCCCCTCTGCCTCTATAGGGGCATCTTCCAGAATTGTTACCCCCTCTGCTCCTGCGGGTATCATCAACATATGCAGCACAGAAAGGACCCTGAGACTTTTTGTGTCACATTTTTCCACTCCTCTGATTCCTGGAGAAGGTATGTTGAGGAGTGGAAAACCATAGGCCTACGTCAGACAGTGTCTTACCATCTTGCTCGCATCTGGCTAGCGTGTTCTTCACTTTGGAGCCAAAAAAGGACAAAGCTTCGATGGGAGCATCCAGAAAGAAAGACTTGAAGGGGTCCGCGAGGTCACAAATGAGCATCCAGGCATGATGCCTCATGACAATACCCAAAACCACTCCTCTAGCCACCCCTTCGGTTGCAGGCTGCGTCTTACATGAACTACAGAATGAATTAGCCCCCCACCTAAACACACTGTTCAACCTCAGCCTCTCAACAGGCTACATGCCCATAGAATGGCGTACAGCAACGGTTATTCTGCTCCACAAAGGAGGGGCCACAACTGACCTGGTAACTATCTCCCCATAAGCCTGACTAGCCTGGTCTGCAAGGCTATGGAGCACATTATCATGGAACCCATTAACAAAGACATTGGGAACCTCCAAACACTTGACCCGACCCAGTTTGGCTTTGTTAAGGGCAGATCATGTCTACTAAACCTGGTTGACTTCTTCGAGACAATCACAAAGGCCATAGATGAGGGAAAGGTAGCTCACACAGCCTACCTTGACCTTGCCAAGGCTTTTGATACCATTCCCCACTCAGGAATTATAGAAAAACTCACCAGCCTGAACATAAACCCCTACGTCACGAGATGGGTTGCCAACTGGCTTACAGACAGAACTCACACGGTAAGAATAGCAGGCTCCAGGTCCAACTCTAAACCAGTCACAAGTGGTGTCTCACAAGGCTCGGTTCTGGGACCCCTACTGTTCGGCATATACTTCTCAGAAGTACAGGCAAACACAGGAAGACTATGGCTAACCAAGTTCGCCGATGACTGCAAACTGGGAGCTATAATTGACTCACCAGCTGACACAGACATTCTCCAAAAGGGCCTTATTGAGACAGACACCTGGTGTCAAAGTCATGATCTCAAGCTAAATGCCAAAAAATGCATAGTCATCCCATTTGGGAAAAACAAAACACCCATGAATTACCACATAGGTGGCAGCCCCCTTAATACAGAAGAGGCAGTAAGAGATCTAGGGACCCAGGAAGATAGTAATCTCTCCTTTGACAATCATATTGCCAAAGTAGTTAGGAAATCCTTCTATGTAGCCCATCTAATTACTAAAGGATTCTCATCTAGAAATAAAGAGGTTATAGTGCCCCTCTGCTCGTCACTCATCAGACCCATCATAGAGTACAATGCCCCGTTTGGGATGTACCTCACAAGACACTTCCAACAGCTGGAAAACCACAAAAGTACCTCACCAAGAGGATTACTGGTCTCAAACATATGTCCTATGCAGCCCGACTGGAAAAACTTCAGCTGTACTCAGTGGCATATTGCTTACTCAGAGGTGATCTCTGCCTGACTTACAAAGGCATGTCCAACTCAGAATTGATGGACATGCTCCACCTAAAGAAATCCAAGTCACTGCGAGCCACTCACTCTAGTGAGCTAAACCTCGCCACAACAATAAATAGAACATGCTGGAGGGATAGATTCCTGTCACAGAGACTCCCCATGCTTTGGAACAAAATTCCTAACTACATTAGGCAGAGCTCCTCGCTAGCACTCTTCAAAAGAAACCTTGATGAGTGGATGGGTAACAGAAAATACACCCCTGGGATCACTTCATTGTCTCTTCTTGACAGAGGTTCAGTTAATTAATCAATGGGGTGGTGAAAGCTGACACACTCTGGCTAGGCTTATAAATGCCCTTGGGCAGATAGCCTAGTACCTACCTATGAACCTATGAACCTATGTGATAGCAACCTCATGGACAAGTTGGAAATCAATTCCAGGGTTGTGAGCTGCAAGGCCACTATGTCCCTGACCTCATCAGACAACTGTCCTGCGAGCTTCCCAGAGAGTTTGGAGATCAAGTACCTCTGGAGCCTTGTAAAATGTGCCATATAGTTCAGGGACCATATTGCAAAGTTCCCTGATGCAAAAACTTACTACCCAAGTCTGTCCACTGCCTGGAACTCCCTGTTGGGCAGATGGACAGCAGGACTTTCCTCAGCCAAGTCCTTTTTCGTGGCCACCACCATAGCATCTACTGGTAACCCTTTGGACCAATGCAGGTTCTCCTCGGGAGGGGAAAGAATTTTGTCTGGTCTCGGAGAGATCGCCTCAATGGAATCAGGGTTCTTCCAAGCTTGTTGCACAATGAGCTGGATGAGCTCTTCGGCAGGCAGGGTCACCCAAGAGGTAGATGGCCGGGCGTGGAAAGCCTACAGGAACACGGACTCCTCAGATGAAGTATTGGAGGGCTTCCAGTCACCTCTCTGTTTTAGCATTTCCAGGAAGTCTCCGAAGGAGACATCATCAGGAGGTGATAGTGGGGACCCTTCGCCATCATCGTAATCCATGTCTTCAGTTAAAGACTCCTCATGTGAGTCCATGTGCTTCCTGTTGCACATCCTCTTCCAAGGGGGCTCCTCAGTGGGGGGTCTCTGAGGAGGACCCTAAACAGGGGTGTCCTGCATCTTCTCTGCCTGGTGTGCTGGGGGGTAGTCTGTGACAGCTGTAGCTCAGGGGGTAACAACTGGGGTTCTGACATCAAAAGAGTGCTGCCAGAAGCAAGAGCCCTCTCCACTGCGCGGAAGGCAGGCCCGCCCGAAGAGGGATGGGAGCCCAGAACTGAGAAAGACAACCTCGGGACCAGGGTCACACCCCGCTCTGATGAACCTGCCCCCATAGATGGAGCCTCAAGCAGGATCAGTGCGGATGCGGCTATCAGCGCCAATGATGGAACTGAAGAGAAAGACGGCTCCGCAACCTGGGTAGAAGAACCCATCCCCAAATCCTCAGATTGAGGATGGACCGGTTCCGTAGGAACCGAAGACCAAAGGGGCAAACTCGGAGCCAGAGTGAGATGCACTGTAGGCACCAAGGTGATGGGTTCCAAGAAGGATGTCAGAGCAGAAGGCTTAGGAACCGAGATGGTTGAAGGAGGAGTATAAGATGGAGTCCGAGGATAACCCAACCCAACTCCTGCAGGTGGATTGGTCTTAGAAAGTGTGAGTTTTCCCCTGGCTAACAACAGCTGGTCCACAAGATGCACCACGTTGTGTTCTGACAGGCTCCTGGTGGATCTAGTGGATACTCCGGATGAAGAATCAGGATGTTCAATGAACGGGCTATATGCTTGGCCCAGAAACGGATCTACAGATGAGGAGTATCGGGTCCGTGGTGCAAGGTCTGCTGGCACCAAAGTCTTTAGTTTTGAGACCAGGAATAAAGGGGTCAAATCCAGTGTAGCTGGTACAACGTTCAGTGCCGGTGGCACTCGGAGTCAAAACGGTCGGTTCCAAAATGGTAACTAACAAAGGAGTCAAAGGTGTGCCCTGAGCTGAAGTGACCACAGGTGCCGAAGTCGAAATAGGTGTAGCAAGGTCTATAATCAGTGCCGGAGGCAGGACCGGTGCCGAAACTGGCGCTGGTATTGAAGGTTTCAAGATGTTTGGAGCCAAGAAAGACGGTGCATAGAGGCAGATTTATGCACTGAAGACAATTTTGAGACCTTTGATTTTACAGGCTTGCCCTGATCACCCAATGGTGAGGAGAGAACAGAGTGGGACCGCTTTTTGTCCTTAGTAGGAGGGGTTGAGGCCTCCATCACAGAAATGGCCTCTAAAAAAGGAGACTTGAGTAACCCTTTCAGTATCAGTTTATTTTTATGCTCATTAAGAGTGCATTGACAGAAACTCTAACAAATGTCACACGGAGGCTACACCGAATGGTGGGGAACTCTCAAGCAGTATACACAGTCATCGTGAGAATCACTATTAGGTAACTTGCCATTACATGAAGCACAATGCTTAAAATCTGAAGTATCCTTCTTATCCGACATCTTGAGAGAGAGACACCTCAGGCCAACAGTATAATCCAATTAGAACAAAAGTCAAATACTGTTCAAAGAAGTCACAGTTGTACCAGTACAGTGATATGTAGGAGAGAAAACAGAAAAATACCTTACTAAAAACCAAAGCTAATAGATTAGACAGAGAAGACAATACAAGCTATGGTATGGAAGAATACCACAAGGGTAAGGGAGGAAAGGCCGTACCAGAAATGGTACTTAAAGGTTTACCAACGGTAACAATGAGTAGAGTTGAGAGGAAAAAAATAAAGTTAGACAGAAGAAAACACACTAGAAATGCTATTCGGTCAATAAAATATGAAGACATCAAAAATGTTTCACACAAGTATCAAATAAAGTTCCACTTAGGTGAGAGCTTGGCTGAAATGCAGCTTTATGGCTACGCTGCAAACGAGATCTGGGATAACAGGGAGAAGGGGATTCTGGGTAGAGACTTAGCTCAAGAGTTTTTTTGGCAGGCGCGAGCTTGGTAAAAAGGCCCGACTTGGTTCCGAGGGCTCTGAACCGAACCCATCAGTGATGAATGGATAGAAGATTAACAACATCAGATAGAATATTTCATTATGTTAAGAAATGGTGCAAATAGTGCAAATAGCAACGCTACAGTAGGCACATTTGTAAAGAACTGAGCATGTGAATTTGATAAAGAAAGGATTTCAGGATGGATATTCAGAAGATATCAGGGGCAAAGGAAAGGAAAACTGCTTGTATTAATTGCCAGAAGTGCTCCAATACTGAAAAAAGAGGGAAGAAAGACAATAATAGAAGATTTGTGCTAGTAAGGGGACTACTGACAAGGAAGGAGGATTACGCTGGCATGTATTTATATTCCTCCTAAAACTGTTATTATGGAGACTAAAAAATGGGAGAAATAATCAGCTTGCAGCAGGGAATATTACTTATAGATGGGGAATGGAATTCAATTTGCAATAATGAAGATGTATTTGGAGATCCTAGAAGGGAAAACATAACAAAATAGGGTAGATTTCTAAAGAAATTTATGAAAATAGTTGGTACAGAAGACATGAATTCTGTAGTAGGAACTTGGGGAGAGAATTTACATTTTATTCCCTAATGTATAATAACTGGGCTAGACTAGACAGAAATTATATTTCACAGGAACATGTGCATTTAATTGATCACTTTGGCACATACCCAATAACTGTTTCAGATCATGCACCAATAATTACCAAGATAAAAATGCAGGGTAATGAAGTAAATATGAGACACTAGTGATTTGCCACCTACCTGAGATATTTCAGAAATTTTATGAAAAACTATATAAAGCAGAGAAGCAGGAAAATCAAGAAAAAGCACAAAAGAAAATGCTTATGGAAGACTTAAATATACCAAGCTTGGCGGTAGATGAGGCTCAGCAAGTTATTAAGATAGGAGGGAATGAGATAAACGTGATGATATATAACCAATCTGCATGAAAGTCTCTAAGAATATATAGCATTCAATGGAAGTTTGGAAGCTTGGAGGGAAGAAAGTGAGAAAGATCTGGAAGTTTTTGTTTAACTGCATTTTAAAAGGAGGGGAAGCACCAACATTCTGCGAAAAAGATGTTGTGGCTGTAATACCTAAAGATGGTAAAGGCCCATCAGATCCAGCTTCATTTTAATTTTAAACTGCAATTATAAAGTGTTTATGTCTATAATGGCTAAAAGAATGGCAATGTGTTGCCAAAATTACTTACTCTCACATTAACATTTTCTTGATCTCATTCAAACCTAACCTCTCACACATATTTAAGTTATAGTACGTATTCTTAGCTTTTTTACTTAAAAGCTCATGAATATCTTTCTCAGAAATTTTTTTGAATACATTTAATGTAGTATTCAAAGTTGGATTGAAGGTAGAAGGTTTTCTAAACATAAGAGTTGGTAAATTCAAATTGTTTAATATATATATATATATATATATATATATATATATATATATATATATATATAAATATATATATATAAATATATGTATATGGGTCTTTGTTTCATTGAATCCCATTTCACTGAATTTCATTTCACCATGACCACTTCATTGAAAACACAAATTACTGAAAACTCATTTCACTGAATCTGATTTCACAGAAATGAAGTTACTATATATGGAATGGAGTTACTATATATAGTTAGGTGGGTGTGGAGGGCACAGCCCCACACATAGGGGGGTGTGGGGGACATAGCCCCCCACCTTGTTTGTTTTATATTGTATTTCACCAAAAACTTCAAAACAATGCATTTTGAACAATAGACATGCATAGTTGCAACACGAATGACTAACTCTCGCCAGAAGACAATATGTACTCAAACTAAGTGGGGTGTGCCCCCCACAACCCCCCAACTATATATACTAACTCCAGGATTGCACTACAGTGGGGAAAAGGGCATATACCTTTTACTTGCCTTACAGTACTCTACACAGTGCCATATATACTAACTGCAGTTCAGTGAAATCAGATTCAGTGAAATGAGTTTTCAGTAATTTGAGTTTTCAGCGAAGTGGTTGAGGTGAAATGAAATTCAGTGAAATGAGATTCAATGAAACAAAGTAGCCCCATATATATATATATATATATATATATATATATATATATATATATATATATATATATATATATGTCTTTCGGCTTTTCCCGGTTAGGGGTCGCCACAGCGGAACTCCGGTCCACTAATGATTGGTAGTTGATTTTTACACGCCGAGTTACCAGCCCTGACGCACAACCTTCAATGAAGGTACGCCCATTCACGCATGTCTCCACACAGAAGACGCACTAGCTGAGAATCGAACCGGACAGTGTCTTACTGTGAGGCGACAACGCTACTGCAGCACCACCACCATGGATATATATATGTGTGTGTGTGTGTGTGTGTGTGTGTGTGTGTGTGTGTGTGTGTGTGTGTGTGTGTGTGTGTGTGTGTGTGTGTGTGTGTGTGCATAACTTAAATTTAACTTTCATGAATTTTGTCCCTACTCATAGAGCAGATATTAGTAGGACAATCTTAGAATTTAAATATTTTACACAAAGGCAGATACAGGCTGGGGACTGGTTATAATGGATAACGACAAATATTTAATGGCTTTAGAGAATATGTTAGACAATAAAAATGAATATTTGAAGGTTACTGATAATGAAGTACAAGCTTGTTATAAATGTATTTCTTCTTTCCTGTATGAGTGCCTTATGGATGGCACGATTGATTCTGAGATGTATAATTTTTTACTAATAGAAAAGCCAGTCCTAGGTATTCTTTTTGGAATACCTAAGATACACAAGGACCCAATCAACCCGCCTTTTAGACCAGTTGTATCAGCCGCCAATTATGTAACAGAAATTATTTCATTACTGTTAGACTCTGTCTTAAATCCTGTTGTTAAGAATTTAACCTCATGTATAAGGGACTCATGGGAATTTTTCGATAAACTTAGAGAATTTATGAACAATTCCAATTTCAGCAATGTTAAAAATATTTTTGTTACTGTAGATGTTTGTTCATTGTTTACAAGTATCCCACAAAATATTAATGTGAAATATGTGCGGAGTTATTTAAATAAATTTACAAATTTGAGGAATAATGATATTAATTTTTACTGTAGCCTTTTGGACATCTTATTGGATAATAATTATTATTTTTTTAACAATCAGATGTATAAACAAGTAAAAGGGGTAGCTATGGGTTCAGCTGCTGCCCCAGCTTTTGCTAATTTTGTTCTTGGGTGGTGGGAGCATGAAGTGATAGAACCCATGGCTATCTCTTACAAAATCTCATATTACTACAGATTTGTAGATGATTTATTTTTGATTATAGTAGGGACTATGGAAGATGTGGTTAATTTAATACATACATTAAATGGCAAGTCTAAGTTTTTGAAGTTTACTATAGGAGAATGTGGTTTAGAAGTATGCTTTTTGGATGTGCATCTTAGATGGAATAATTTAACTAATACATTAGATAGTAAAATACATAGGAAAAACACCTTTAGTAACAATTATCTTAATTATTTGAGTAATCATCCTCCTTTTATTAAGGACAACATACCCAGAGGTCAAAATATCAGAGCTTCTACTGATGACCAGGGTTTTGAGGAAGAAATAGAATTAAATTACACAAGATGGATGAAGAAATTAAAATGAAAAGAGAAGCTTTTTTCCCCTCCTAGATTATTAAAACCACTCAATAAATCTATTTGTATGCCAGAAGTTGATGAGAAAGGGACAGTCTGTTATTTAGGCATGACTGTAGATAGTCAAGTTATTCACTTTATAATTTTAGATAACTGGAAAATACTAGAAGGCAGTTTGGATTTAGTTAATAATGTTGGTGTATCTAAAATTTCTTTATAAAAATACTTATAATTTTAAACATATTTTGCAAAATGACAATATCAAACTAATTACTATGGGACAGTCTTCCCGAAAAGAAAAGGGAATGTATAAGTGTGGTAACTGTCCAATTTATAGATTCATATTGAAAGGACTATTTCTAACTCTAGAACATGTTGATTATATAATGCCCATCCCTGGGGTTTTTAATTGTAAGCCTAGGGGAATAATATATATTAGTATTTGTTCAGGCTGCAGTGTGTATTATATAGAGATGACAACTCATAGCCTAGAAACTAGAGTCAAAAAACATCTTTATGCAATAAAAAATAAAAATGATAAAAATTAATTGTATAAGCATTCACAAAACTGTTTTAAATACAAGAAATTTTTGCTTATTATAGTTGAACAAGTCCATTTTGATAGACGAGGTGGCAATTTTAAAAATAAAGTTGAACAAAGGGAGACATTATAGCAATTAAAAATGGGGGCTGATAGGATACCAGGTCTCAATGACACTATTAATATCAAATGCTTTTTAAAGGATAGAAGGCTGAAAATGACAACATAATTTTAGCATTATGACAATTTTAGGTGTTTTATGTTTTCAACATCGTCCTCTTTTATATTTCATTGAATTTTTAAGTATTTTATTGCTTGGTTAATAAAAGTTGTTTATTGGCTGGTTTATATATAAAAGTGGAATGGTGCAATAATTAGTTATTTTGATGAAGTCCATTTGGATGAAAGTGGAGAATAAATTGTTTTAACACAATTTCATTTTGTGTTATTCTCTGAACAGTGATTGATTTCGTTTTTTTTTCTTGAATTTGTGGTGTTGGTTACCACCTTTGGCTGCAGCTGAGTTTTTTTATATATTCATAAAGTAGCAGAAAGTATACTAAGAGCTAAGCCAACATGGGAACGGAGAAAGGAGATTCTGCCAGTACAGATAACTACAATTATAGAGAGTAGGCAAGAGGGGGATGAAATTTACTGGAGGAAACTGTCAAAGGTACCAAGATATTGGGAAAAAAATAATTAGAGAGGGAAAGGTAACAGAATGGGAATAGGCCAAGAAGTCATTTGGACTGCAGGCTACAGAGTGCCTTCTATATCAGGGTAGAGTATAGGCAAAGAAAAAGTGATAGGGGAATCCTAAGTGAAAGACCTGCACGGATTGAGTTTTTAGTTGAATCAATAACATAAGTTGCTATTAAAAAGGGATAAGTAGTAGGGCATATAAATATTACATGATAACTACAGGAATCAATCAGAGGAGGTCAGAAAATATTGAGAAGACAGATTAGATAAGCAATTTACAAAGAAACAATGTGAGGACATACGCATGACTCCCAAATATGCAACAAAGTCTACAAGATTTAGGATTTTTGCCAGGAAATGTTTGCATAGGTACTTTTATACTCCAAGCAGACTCCAAAGAATTTTTCCTCAGGTAGCTGACAAATGTTGGAGGTGCACTGGGGAAGAAAGAGGTAACTGGGAGTGCAATGAGTTGGCAGACTTTAAAAATTTCCCACAGAGTGGTCTGTCAATAATACTGGGAGAGCAAATGAGTTTAACTAAGGAAATGATTTTATGAGCTGGGATTCAAGATCTGAATTGTCTAGACATAGTAAGGCCTTGTTAAGTTTAATTCTAATGGCTTTCAAAAATACAATTACTAGAAAATAGAAATCAAAGTCTAAACCAGCAACACTTGAAGTAGTGAATATTTTAACAAAATAAATGAACAGGAAGTGGGATTTTTGAAAAGATTAGGAATAAATTATATAGAAAAAATAGAAATTATGGCAACAATACATGCAGAAAAGGGTTTTTGAGGAGGAATGAGGTTTAAAAGAAGGGAGGAATTGAATGATCTTTATAATGTTGAATTTATCATATTGTATAGAACAATATATGTGATGCATAATGTTTATAAATGTGAACTTGTTAATATGGTTTGATTAGTTTTATATAAATATAAGTTTGCCTGTGTCACAAGTAATAATTCAATAAAGGTGTTTAAAAACAATTGCTCTGAAATAAATAAAAAATTATAACCTAGTATTACATGGAATGTAAATCACAATCATAAAACAGGACTTGTCATGTAACCTGTATGACAATTGTATTTTAGAGTGAAAAGGATTAAACTGGCAAATGGAAGTAGTACAGTAATACAACAACCTTGAGTGAAAAGGTTATGATTATAGAAAAAGAGATTAAGGAGTAAAATCAGCAGCAGGAGGAATATAAAGCAGGATGAAGCTAAGAAGGTAAGAGAAATGTGAGTTGAGAAAAGGGGAACCTGAAGGAAAATAATAAACTAGTAAAATTTATAGCAGGAGGCAGGGCTGGCCTTATGCATAGGCCAACTAGCTATCTCCTAGGGTGCCATCCTTAGCAGGGTGCTCTTTCCGGTTTATTTTTAGATCAAAGTAATGTGTAGATTCTTGGGTCTAAAAATAAATAAATAAAAAAACATATCACCCTGTTTGAAAAAAATGTGCCTGCCCCACATCTTCACGGGTTCCCCAGGAGGGAGGTGTTCCACTTGACTTGACCATTTAAGTCAATGAAGGATCATAACATTACTCTTATGTTGTGATGTTACTGTAACTTCACACAACATTCAAATGATAAGAGCAAAGCCATCTGTGCTGACTGGAGGGGTTAGCATCAATATAATATATATATATAGTTTTAAATTAACTATATAACATTACATGTTTAACTAAGGATCATCACACACTGGTATCAAACCAAAACCGACATCGAGGGTGCTTTAAAGTGTGGCTTTACTGCATTTTGTGTACTGAATTCTAGACAGTTGAGAGGAATGGTGCAAGAAAAAGGAAACAATTAGGTAAGTGTTATTTAATTTTTTTGTGATGCCGGCAGTGATCAACCAGATATTTTATGGCAATATTTATGGATTTTTGTAGAGTAACTCATAATACTACAATGTGTGGCAACTTGTCTTTGTGGACTAGGCTAGCAAAACTAAAACTTCAGACTTCATGGCTATAACTGCTGGGTGGGGATTGGGTATAGCTCTGAAATGTCCCTGATTTTGGCTCAACATTTTTCTCTTTCTTCTAGAAAAATTGGTAATGTTTGATGAAAAGGTACTGGATTAAACTTAATTGATAATGGAAATAGAGTTACAGAGTTCTTGCATGTTATTCAACATTCTCTTATTTTTATCATTTCCTCATGTTAATAGTACTAATATTTTATAAAGTGCCCCTGATTATTTTTGGATTTGTTCCTGATTCTGGAGATAAGAGTTTGAGAGCTAAGGGTTGGGGTTGTCTGGATGAAAGTAATTTGGTATTCGTGTTATTTGTTCAGTTTTAAGCAGCCATTATAATCTAGCTTTGCATGACTAGTGTGTATTTGTGAGAAGTGAGATGGTCTATTTAACTTGATACTTGATATACACATACAAACACTTGATATGCACAGGCAGAGTAGGTATAATTGTTGGGGTTGCCTGTAGTGGAAAATGATTAACTGCCTGCCGTTTTCTAATTATACTTGCTTTGCAGGACTAATGTGATATATGTGAAGCAACTTGAAATATTTTAATGTGTAGCAACTGTTTGAAACAAAGGTAAAATGTATTCCAATTAAAATATGGTTATCCTCTTTTATCACAATCTGACATCAGAATTGTATATAGGCGCAGCTATAACTGCTTGTTGAGGGTTGTCTGGATGAAAGTACTTGATCCTCTTGTCACTTCCTTATTTTCCAGTCATTTCTCAAAATGATAAAATGTATCACAAAATACCCAGACCTTCAGAGCTTCTGAGAGGTTGGTGGTCCCCACATACCAATGCTGTCTAACTGGATTTTGACACAGGCTAAGTAGTGGCATTTGCCTTGAATCCCACCTATCCTAAAATTAGCCCTACTCAGAGTTGTACACAGAAGGCAACTGTAACTTGTTTGAAGAACTGGGGATGATATTATTATTTCTTTAATTTTCCTCCCAAACCTTGGAAGTTACTTTTTTGTGTTAGGCTGGGGATAGCGTGATCAATATTTTTTTTAACTTTCCTCACAAACTAGAGGGGTGTACAAGGGGTCACTAAGCTTGTACAGGAGCAGTGTACTTTCTAAAAGTATGTTGAAAAGATTATTGTAATTTTGTTTTCAATTTCCTCACAGTCAAACATCAGATGCATATAGAGGTGTCTATCTTTTGGGGGTGGGTAAAGAAGTATTATGTTTATATATGTCTGACAGAAAATATGTTCTATTTGTTTTTTCAGTTTTGTCCAAGTGTGATATTAGCAAGGTACATATAAGGTGGCTGCTTTTTGCTGGTAGGAGTGAAGAAGCATGCTATATATGTGTATGATAGCAGTGACTTGAAATATAATTGTGGTCATTTGTTCCTTAATTTCCATCCCAATTTAAGACCAGATATGGGCAAACAGAGGGTGACTACAATTTTAAGATGGCATAGGGCAGCAGGTACTATTTCTAGATACGCCTTGAAGGCTTATTAGCCGAGGCACCAGAGTAAATAAAGTTCTTGCTTTTGATGGTGGGTTCCTGCCTTGTCGTTTTGAGACTATTTCCACATATGACTTATATACCATCACGTGCATTTGTCTTCTATGTTTATTGTGCATTGCTCTGTGGTTAACTTTGAGCATTAAGCCTTGGATATAACCACTGTTTCCCTTGAAATACAAAGTATGATTGAATTTCTTTCCCTATGTATGATTTTTGTTCAGGCCATCATTGAATCAAAAGGTTGGAAAAAAGCTCACCTCAGAGCATCCATACCCCATGGCTTCTGCTGCTTAGTGGTCCTTAGACCCCCCAGCTTACTGTAGCTATTACAGTGTAGTCTTGATCAATTCAGTTGTGTTGAAAGGCTTCAGAGTTAATACACTGTAGTCTTAGAGTGTGTCGAAATGATTCAAGGAAAACCAAAGTTGAAGAGCAACACTTTTAATTTCTTCCCTGAATCAGGATTTTTGTTAAGGCCATCGCTGAATGAAACAGTTTCTTAAAAAAATGTAAAATGCACCTCAGACCATCTAGAATTCCCATGGCTCAATGCAGTTATTTTGATTGCAGTTATTCCAGTGTAATCTTGGTCAGTTAGAGTGTCTTGAAAGGATTCAAGGGAAAAACAAAAGTCATCATTGCATGAAAAGTTTGTTTTAAAAAAATAAAACTAAATATACTGTCAAGCATATAGTGCCCCCATGGCTTCTCGGGGCCTCATGGCCCCCAGACCCCAAGCTCAATGCAGTTATTTCCTCTCCAGTTATTACAATATGATTTTGGTCAGTTAGGGTGTGTTACAAGGATTCAGTGAAAAACAAAGTTGGAAAGTAAGACTGAATTTTTTTCCTTTACCATGAGTTTTGTTCAGGTCATAATTGGATATAAAACTGGTTTAAAAAATGTAAAAAGAAACACCAAGACTTCTTGCCAAACTCAAATTCCAGCTTAATGCATTTGTTTCGTACACAGTGATCAGGGAGCAGTTTTGTCTACTTAAAACATATTAAATGAATGAAAAAATGCATGGGAAAATGGAAGAGTAAGAATGTGAGAAAAGGGAAGAAAAAAGTAATCTAGATGGTGTAGGTAGGCCAGGATGGGGAAGGAGTGTGGGGTTGGGAGGTGGTAAGCCATTGAGCTCCTTCACCTAGGTTGTCAGTTGACCCAACACCAGCCCTGACAGAAGGAGTATAAGGGAATAAGTAGGTGAGAGTTAAGATTAATGGAGGTGAGTGTTAGGTACAAGGTAGGAAAGTAATTATGGAGATTTTCATAGGTTGTAGATAAGGATAGAACTGGTGGTTAATATAAGGGTATGTGAGGAGAGAAGAATGAACTGGTCATGCTGGGTGAAAGCAAGACCATAGCAAGAAATCATTCAAATGTTGCTTTAGGGTCTGTTCAAAACTCTTTGGACTGCTTATTTGTTTTAGGATAAGAGGGATAAAATGTCAGTGTTTAGAGACATAAGTTGAGTATAAACAGTCACCTGCAGAATTGTTTGATTTGCTCATGCTTAGTAGCAATTTGTTGCTATAATGAAGAGGACAGTAGTGCTAGAGAGTATTGCATAGTGGTGGGCAGTTGTCTGGCTTATATATATATATATATATATATATATATATATATATATATATATATATATAAGTTTGCAAGCAGTGAGTAGGTGCTTGTAGGTTAAATAATTTGGTAATATGAACTGGTTCAGTTGCTTTAGCACCAGGCAGTGGTAGATTTTTGGCTGGTAGGTTGGATGTGAATTTTGCAAATTTTTGTTGCAGCATGAGTCAGGTTTATTTTTAAGGGCATGTAAATTTCTAAGAAGAGGGGATGCCTAAAGAAGCAATGGGAGGAGGTATGCTTAAGATATAGATTTCCTAGCAGAGTCAGTGAGGAAAGTTTTGACTCCACAGAATTTTTGGTGTGTTTTTTTTTTTTGATGGCTATAATAATGAAAAGGATTCTTATATCATTTGAAGCAGTTATAGAAGATCTGGTGTAGTGTATATAAGAGTAGCACTGTCTGCATAGTGAATGATAGTAGCATGTTTTGTGGCTGTGGCAATTGTTGATAAACTTATTTAACATTAAAGAGCATAGAACTGATCCCTGAGGGACTCCTAAAGAGACCAATTGGAAAGGGGACTGATTTTATTTACATTCTACAGACTATAACTCTGTTAGACAGGTAGCTATAGAGCCAAGATATTGCTGAATGGGAAAGGCCATGGAGGAGAGTTTGTAGTACAAGCAGTTTTTTGTGGGAGACTGTCAAATGCCTTGGACATATTCAGGAAGGAGACCAAGTTACCTGCATTTAATAGGTTAACGGATATAGCTATATACAAAATATTTTTAATTATATATTTTGAATTTGCATAAATAACTGATAGCACTGATTCAGTGTCCATTTATTCTCTATATACCTCTAAAGTGAATCACATAGATCTGGAACTATTTGTTGCTAGATTATATACTTACAGATACTGAATTTCTTCCAATTCCCACTCAACATCATTTACAGAATTTAGGTGAAGCATGCTGCCTGGTTGTTTCCCTTATTGCTTAGACAGTTTTAAATGTATCCTATTGCATTTTTGCTTGTCAACCTACCATTTATATGTCATGCCAATATGGGCTTTCCTTTAACACTTTGTACAAAACATTTCTTTAAACCATCAGTCATTAGCACAATGCAAAATCTCTTCCACAAAAGAAAAAAAAACATGGTGTTTTTTTACATTCTTAAATAGACCTAATAACTGCTTTGTTGACTTTTAGATTTAATTTTGTTTCAGCATTATTTCCTAAGCATTCTGCAAAACAGACATAACAAAAACTGAATCAAAGTTAATTAACAAATTTACAAATCAGCATGCCAAAACAGATACGGAAATAAATTATGCAGTATGAGCACAATTAAAAAACAGTTATGAAATTAAGTAAAGACTATAGTCCATCAGGATAATGTTATATATCATATATCATCAGATCAAAGTTCGTAGATCAAATTTTAATTGCAAGGACATAGCTTGAAATATATTTGCAGAATAACTTGGCCATTTCACTTCCCAAGCAGTGAAATCAGATCCAGTACAAGCATATTCAACTGAGTCTATTGCGGTATCTCAAAATAAGCAAGTTTTAAACAGTAACTATACACTGCAGCACAAATATGTATGCAAACAGATCAGGAATTTCTAAAAATGTAAAAATGTTCAAATAATTATTTTTGTAGGGAGGACAAGCTACAACTCTTCATCTGCTCTATGTGAAGTCTTCCCCCCAAGTATCTCCTTTGTTATATAGTCTCACTCTGAGATAACTCAAGCTTGCAGAAAAGCAAGCATAGTTAATCCCTTAACTGATTACCATTTCCAAAGGACTGACCCTTAATTATGGATCATATTGGGCTATTGTTGCTGATTTTATAAAAAAAATCAGCATATCAACATTGTTTCATGAAAATTTCAAAGAATGTTACTGGATTAATTATTTATAAAATTTACGTAGACTGGACACCTGGACTCACAGATTAAAAAGCAGTTGCATCTTGAATTTTAATTAAAAAAATCAATTTGTAATGTCATTTTTATACCTTCTCATATAAATAATAATAATAAAAGGGCTGATATAGAAATGCATACTCTTTTTTGGCAGTGCTAAATCACACCAATATTACATATTTATGTTTTTGATGGCTCTTATCAATTTTACATTGGAGATAAATGAAAGGTACACATTCATTTTCAGCTTAATGTTCTGTAAATATTGTACTCTTGTCAATTTACAAAGGATATTCCTACCTGAATTCCAACCTAACTTCAAATGAAAAAAAAAACATTTCTACAATATCCAAGATATTACAAACTTGTTGGGAACAGGCCCCAGAATAATCATGCTTTCAGTTTCTTTTACACAGCTAACTACCTTTTAGGAAAAGTAGACAAAATAATCACAAGTATGTGCATGCATGTCAGAACATGTAAAATGTGCATATTTTACTGTATCATCCAAAATGTTAGAAAACATCACTTTTCCCACAAAGAGCATTATTTTGATTTTAATTTCCAAAGAACAAATCAGTGACAAGACTCAGTTACATGTTTGTTTTATCAGTCTGAAAAACACAAAATATACATTTATGAACCAAATGGCAATAGCAAAGCACCCAGATGACTACATAAGGCTATTAGTGAGGGGTTATGCAGTAAATAATCAAATCTCTTTAACCATATAAAATATTAAAGCAAAATTTCACAAAAAAATATCCTAACCCTCAGCTCCAAAGTGCACTTAACTGGTGGCTCCAGGTATAAAGACACATACACAACTTTTATCTCCATAAAATGTAATTTATTGCACATCAGTTTAAACTGGAGGGAGGTATCATAAGTCCAGTGACGCAAAACATTTATTTAGGAAAAATAAATAAGATTTTTACTTGTGATGTAATGCAACACAGTGAAGAAGAATACTAGACCATTATTGTACTCAGTGTACTGAGAAAAAGTTCTAGACATCACCTTCAAAGAAAACTGTGAATAATGCAAAAAATTGAACTGTGGCAGTAAGGAATTAAAACTAAAATTTCTCATGCCTGCCTTTAAAAGGCTAGCCCTCCACCCCCCTTTAAGATTTAATTATGAGACTTTCAGGTAAATAGAACAGGGTATTAGTCTATAGAACACACCCAAGTATGGAAATCTGATCTTACAGCTTCCACTGCAACATACCTCTGAATTTGACCATACAGTGTTAGTTTCTTGAAAGCATAGTATTTTATTCATGGCTTGTTACAAGTGAAAATGGTATTCTGGAGAAATATATAGGACTTTTACTTCTAATTTAATGAAAACTCAGTAAAAATGTATTTTATGCTATTACTGTATTGTGTATACTGTGTAGAGGTTCAAAACCACATTCTCAGTGGAAACTAGGTATAATGAAAAATGCAATACTTTGGCAGCCAACACGCCTGAACATAATGATTTAGTAACTGTAAAAGGCTATGTTTCAGTCTAATCTGAGATTTTATTATGAACCTTTCAGGAAATGACAGGATGATCAGCTACAAAAAAAACAAACAGGCTTCTTACTACTTAATGTTAGGAGCCTAAAGAAGAAACTCCATATCCTTTAAGCTCTCCTCTCTCTGGAACATATGGACATCTGTGCAGTTACCATGACATGGTTTAAATCTGCAGAAAGTACTCTGGCATTGCAAGGCTTCACTGCCTTTCACATATTTAGACCATCAGATGCACGGGCAAGGGGAAAAGGTGGAGGTGTATCAATCTATATCAGCAACTAGCATAAGTCTACAGGACAATGCCGTGGAAGTTATCTACAGGCAAATCACCACAAAGGACCATACCATATCCTAGCAAGCTATAGGTAATCCTCTATGTCCCAAGAATCCTACAGCTCATACCTAGACCTACCAAAGGACCATACCATATCCTAGCAAGCTATAGGTAATCCTCTATGTCCCTAGAATCCTACAGCTCATACCTAGACCTACCACAGGACCATACCATATCCTAGCAAGCTATAGGTAATCCTCTATGTCCCAAGAATCCTACAGCTCATACCTAGACCTACCAAAGGACCATACCATATCCTAGCAAGCTATAGGTAATCCTCTATGTCCCAAGAATCCTACAGCTCATACCTAGACCTGCTGGAGACAATCACCATTAAACCAAATACCCAATTCATGGGAGACTTTAATTACCCCTTTATAGACTGGGAAACATACACTGCCTCATACCTGTAGGCAAACCAAATCCTGGACTTTATTAACACAAATAGCCTTGACCAGATAATGCACTCACCCACCAGAGGTTCAAACATATGTGACCTGGTACTCACCAGTATAGAAGAGTACTCCCCCCCCCATGTCACATCTTCACTGGTGAGGTCAGACCACAAACTGATTCTTTCAAAATAAAAATCAACTCGATAACCCCAGCAAATCCTGTAACAGTTAGGAACTATTCCAAAGCAAATTGCACCCTATTACGCAATAGTTTGTCAAAATTCAATGCCCCTCCCAACCCTAAGTTCACAACAACCTATGCAGAATTGTTCACAGAGACCCTGTACAACCATGTAAATGGCTGTAAAGAGGCTGCTCTACCTATTAGATGTAAGCCAAAAACAAACTCTAAAAACAAACCACACTGGCAGAATCCTAAGCTTAATGGAGTATATAAGAAATGGAAAAAAGTCAGCTAAAATCAGGAAGATCGGCACCCATAATTATAGGCACACTATAATTAAAATAAACAGGAAATTAGGAGGACTAATTAATCATAACAAGGCCAATTACAAGGTCAAAGTACCCTCACAGGCTAAAGATGACCACAAGGCCTTCTACAGCTATGTCCAAAACCTAGAGAGCAGTGCACATCAGTGTGCTGAACCGGTGGTCAATGGTGACATAGCAAATTTGCTGGCTGACAAATTCAGCACAAACTTCACACCCCATTTCCTCTACCTCCCTCCAAGAAATACCTATTAGCATATCCCTCTAACTATTAACAGGGAGCAGGTCCTGGTGTTGCTCACTAAGTCAAAACTCACAGCCTCAATGGGCCCTGACAATATCCTGGGATGCCTCCTAAAGAGCTGGAAGCATGACCTATTGAGATCACTCGAGTCACTTTTCAACTATAGCCAAAAAACAAGTTTTGTACCATGAGAATGTAGGACTGCAATGGTTATCCCACCCCACAAAGGTGGACCATCTGTTGAACCCCCAGGGTCTATAGACCTATTAGTCTTACTAGTCCAATATGCAAAGCAATGAAACCACTTTAGTCCACCCTCATTAGGTCAGTCATTGAATATAATGCCCCCTTTGGCAAGTATCTGTCAGGATGGAAGGCTGTGTGAGTATGAGTGTGAGGGCTGTGGCAGTATGCTGTGAGGTGTGGAGTGTAGTGGTAGGGCCGTGGGAGGTGGGGGTTAGTGGGTTGGGTTTGGGTTAGGGGGCGGAAGGGAGTGTAGTTGTTAGAGTTGAGTAGGGGTGGGGGGTTAGAGGGGTTTAGGTTAAAGGGGGTTAGGTGAGTTGATTAGGTTAGGTTAGGAGTTAGTAGGGGTTAGAATAGGGGTAGGGTGAGTAAGAAGAGTTAGGGGAGGGGGGGTTAGGGCGTGTGCGTGTGCGGACCTTAGGGTTAGGGTAAGGTTTAGTGTAGGTGTAGTGGGCTTTTTTTTTGTGTTGGTGTGCTGTGTTTGTGTGTGGTTTGTGGATGTGGGATGTTTTGTTTTTTGTATGGGTGGTTGTTGTTGTGTACCGCCGGTTATTTTTATGTCGGTTATGTGTGGTTTTGTTTTTATGGATGGTCGATATGTGATGTGGTGGTGGTGTTGTGGTTGTCGGTGTTGTGTGGTTTCGACTATGTCAGGTAGAACCGTCAGGATACATGTAACAACTGGAACACACACAGATACACCTTACTAAAAGGATACCTAACAACATGTCCTGCCTCAAACCCCTGTCACTGTACTCGGTATCCTACAGACTGCTAAGAGGTGATCTGTGCCTGGCATACAAGACATCCTCTAACCCATTTTTGATGGATTTACTGCACATTAGCAAGTCAAATTACATCAGAAATACTCAGTCTAGACATCTAAACCTCTTCCATAACATCAACAGAACAGTTTAGAGGGACTGGTGCATTTTGCAGAGGATACTGCTGCTATGGAACAGACTCCCCATCCACATAAAACAAAGTTCTTCCCTGTCCATTTTCAAGCACAACTTAGATCTATGGATGGAAAACAGAAAATTTACCCAGAACCGCCCCCGTTAGTGTTAATGCAGCTCCTAAATGCTTTCTCCTATGCATGGGTCCCCTCAAATTATCTATGGTGTGATCCCAGTTATTCTCTTTAGGGGTAATATATAATTATTGACAATGGGATGGATAAGGCCAATCTATAACCAAATAGAATAGGTTATTTTGTGAATAAAAAGAGAAACTGGCTAGTCTTAAAATGGCCTGCAAGGGCAGCTAGCCAAGTACTTACCTATGTACCTATGAAACAAATTATTGTGGAAATACTCAGCAAAGACATAGGGAACCTTCAGACACTGGACCCAACCCAGTTTAGCTTTGTCAAGGGAAGATCATGCCAACTAAACCTGGTAGGTTTCTTTGGAAGGTCACCAAGGTAATGGATGAGGGGAAAACAGTGCAGACTTCCTGCCTGGACCTGGCTAAGGCATTCAATACAATACTCTAGTTGACAAACTCACTGAACTGAGCATAAACCCATACATAACTCACTGGATTGCCAACTGGCTCACAGACAGGACCCAGGAAGTCAGGACTGGTGATTCCACCTCCTCTAAGAGACCGGTCACAAGCAGGGTACCCTTACCAGACCCATCATGGAGTATAATTCCCCCTTCAGCATGGACCTGACCAGACATATGCAACAGCTGGAATGCCCACAAAGGTTCCTTACCAGGAGAATCCATGGTATAAACACATTGTCCTATATGGACGACCTTAAAGCCCTATCTCTATACTATGTCTCCTACAAGTTACTGAGAGGTGATCTATGCCTGGCATACAAGATAACCTCGAATCCAGCTTTGATGAACCTTTTTAAATCTACAAAATAAACAGCATCATAGCCACTAGATCCAAGGATTTAAATTTTGCTTATGATATAAATAAGACATGGTGAGACAGATGATGTGTCACAGAGGGCCCCCAAGCTCTGGAACAGGCTCCCCATCCAAGTGATTCAGAATCCATCCCTAACTCTATTTAATTGATTTAATTTAATAATAAGAGACCGGTCACAAGCAGGGTACCCTTACCAGACCCATCATGGAGTATAATTCCCCCTTCAGCATGGACCTGACCAGACATATGCAACAGTTGGAATGTCCACAAAGGTTCCTTACCAGGAGAATCCATGGTATAAACACATTGTCCTATATGGGCGACCTTAAAGCCCTATCTCTATACTATGTCTCCTACAAGTTACTGAGAGGTGATCTATGCCTGGCATACAAGATAACCTCGGATCCAGCTTTGATGAACCTTTTTAAATCTACAAAATAAACAGCATCATAGCCACTAGATCCAAGGATTTAAATTTTGCTTATGATATAAATAAGACATGGTGAGACAGATGATGTGTCACAGAGGGACCCCAAGCTCTGGAACAGGCTCCCCATCCAAGTGATTCAGAATCCATCCCTAACTCTATTTAATTGATTTAATTTAATAATAAGAGACCGGTCACAAGCAGGGTACCCTTACCAGACCCATCATGGAGTATAATTCCCCCTTCAGCATGGACCTGACCAGACATATGCAACAGCTGGAATGTCCACAAAGGTTCCTTACCAGGAGAATCCATGGTATAAACACATTGTCCTATATGGATGACCTTAAAGCCCTATCTCTATACTATGTCTCCTACAAGTTACTGAGAGGTGATCTATGCCTGGCATACAAGATAACCTTGGATCCAGCTTTGATGAACCTTTTTAAATCTACAAAATAAACAGCATCATAGCCACTAGATCCAAGGATTTAAATTTTGCTTATGATATAAATAAGACATGGTGAGACAGATGATGTGTCACAGAGGACCACCAAGCTCCAGAACAGGCTCCCCATCCAAGTGATTCAGAATCCATCCCTAACTCTATTTAATTGCAACATTGACCAATGGATGGGAAATTGGAAATTCACCCCAGGTCTGGCTCCCATGTTTCTGTTAGACAGAGGCAGCTAGTAATTCCCAAACTAACATACCTCCCCACATAGCCTGTAGAAACTTCCTAACATACCTCTAGTAAATGCCCATGATATATTGGGACACAACTGAGTTGAATTGCACAGCTAGGCTTATAAAGGCCCTGGTGGCTGTTAGCCTAGTATATAACTATGAACCTAAGCACTATGAACTATAAGCCTATCACACCTATCCCTGTACTCGGTCTCCTACAGACTGTTGATACCGATATATGCCTGGCCTATTAAGCATTCTCTGATCTCACTCTAATGGACCTGTTACACATCTGCAAAACAAATAACATCAGAATTACCCAATCTAGAGACCTTAACCTTGTCTGCAGCATAAATAAGATATGTTGGAGGGGATAGTTATGTGCCTCAAAGACTACCCTTTCTCTGGAGCAGGCTTCCCTTCCATGTGAAGCAGAACTCTTCCTTAAACCAATTCAAGTTTAACTTGGACCAGTCAATGGGGAATTAGAAATTTACCCCTGGTCTGGTATCTCTGCCTTTATTATACTGAGGCAGCCTGTAAATGCTGGATCTCCCATGGCCAAGCCTACATATACCTCTTAAGATAACCCTATGGTTTCAAACTTGTCAGATTTATTTGGAAAGAACAGCTAGGCTTAAAAAGCCCCTTGGAGTGATTATCGTAGCAATCACTGATGAACATATGAATCTAAGCCATTACTATTTCCTGCATATTGAGCATAAGTTCAAAGCAATACTCCAAATGGAAAAAAGTAATATGCAAAAAATTAGACTGGAGCAGTGAACACCTCTAAACATACTATTTGTAAAAGATAATAGTTCAGTTCCCCTTTGAAACCTTATTCAAAGCTTTCATGGAATAACAACAGTATGGTTAGCTACAAAAAACACAAAAGATTGCTATACCACCATTAAGAATTTCAATGCACCCTACACTGACTCTCACCCCACTGCATTAGTTGTTCAGATATTTGTCACATTAGCTATGGGATGCTACAAATACAAAATACATTTTCTGGTCATATATAATGGATTCTTGTTTATGTTGTAATGAAAATTAAATAAGGGTGTATTCTAAGCCTTTATTGTACTCAGTGTGTACTGAAAAGAAGTTCAGCCCAGTTCCAAAATAAAAACCAAAAAATAAAGCAAAATGCATGATTCCACCAGTAAAGACATGAGCTAAAGCCAATTAAATATCTCTTAAGGCTATATCTGCATCTTTATTTGTAATTCCAATACAAAATGTTCAGGTTATAACAACAGGAGATTCAGCTACAAAAGACAACTATCATTGTAATTCTTACCTCAGACATTCTACTACAGCAAACCTCTGAACCTGACCTTACAGCTTTAACCACTGGAAACCACAACATTGCAACTACAATGTGCTATAACTAAAAAATATCTAGTGGAATATTACTACTTACCTAATGACAGCTCAGTAAAGATGCATTCTCGGCCATTACTGTATTCTACACACCTATGAGAAGTCCAAAATAATACTCATAATGCCAATGAAAACTGTGTTTAATGAAAAATGGTAGATGGAGGTAGTAAACACCTCTAGACATACTGGTGTAGCTTCCATCTGTAAAAAGCCATATCTCGTTTGCATGTAACACAACAGCTGAAACTAGACACTTTTAAAAAAGCTGTTATACATAAAAAGTGGCAAGAACAACCTCATCATATGACAACACTTTCCATATTATCTTTAAATGTGTTATGCATAACAAATGGTAATAACAACACTTTTCATATTATCTTTAAATGTGAATGGTTGCGCAGACATATACAAAAATGAAAGAGTAGTGAATTATATTAAAAGTGTAGACTACAAATACCTATGCTACAGGAGACATTTGGAAAGAAATGAGCATGTAAATCTGACAAAGAATGGATTTCAGGGTGGTTATTTAGCAGAATATCTGGGACAAAGGAAAAGGGCAGTATTTATATTAATTGTGAGAGGAGCTCCAATAGTGATGGAAGAGGAAAAGGCAGCTAGTGACAAGGGAAGAAGGTTACACTGGCATGTATTTATACTCCACCTAAAACTGCTACAATGGAGCCTAAGAAAATTCTGGGAAAAATAATCAGCTTTCAGCAGGGAATATTACTAATATGTGGGAACTGGAATTTGATTTGCAGCAGTCATGATGCATATGGGGAGCCTAGACGAGAAAATATAACAAAAGAGGGTAGATTTGTGAAGAAATTTATGAAAATATTTGCTATGGAAGATGTGAATTCAGTAGCAAGAGTTTGGAGAGAATTTACATATTGTTCCCCAATGATCAAAAACTGTGGTAGTCGCTAGACAGAAATTATATTTCACAGGAACATGTGCATTTAACTGAAAGTTTGATACATATCCAATAACTATTTCAGATCATGTGCCAATAATAACTAAAATAAAAATGCAAGGTAATAAAATAAAAATGAGACACTGGTGCTTCCCCACCTATCTGTTAAAAAGAGAGGAATTTAAGGAATGGGTAATGGAAATTATTCAGGAGTTATTAGGAAGACAGTAATTTCTTCTGAAAATCTATATAGAGAGTGAGATAAAAATAAAGTGGAGCTTAAAAATGGGGTAGAAATAAAAGTAAAACAGATATGGTTAAGAAGTAACAATAATTATTTAGAGGAACTGATAAAAGTTAGAATATTGCAGAATAAGGGGAATCTCACAGAACACGAAGAGGCACATTTGCAGAGTGCTAACGAGAAAATAAGACACCACTTTGATAATATGCATGAGTTTAGAAAGATTGATGTTAAGCAACTTTTTTTGATAAGAACTCCAGATCACAAAAACTTTTAACTCAATGGCTCAGGCAACAGAAAGTAGAAAGGGTTGTTGCCAAGCTTAGGGAGCTTATAACAAAGAAAATAACCACAAATCCAGTAGAGGTGTTAGAAATATTTTGGAAATTTTATGAAAATCTGTATAAAGCAGAGACATGTGGAAATCAAGAAAAAGTACAAATGAACGTGTTTATGGAAGAATTAAATATGCCAAGGTCAGAGGCAGATGAGGCTCATTTACCATGGGCGCTGGAACCATAGAGCGTGGGGGGAGGGGAGAGGAACCCCCCCCCCACTTTTGCAGATCATCCATACCTCTGTCCATTTCGTTTTCCACGCCTCCCACACATACATATTTCCGGCTGTTTTTTGCAAGCGGTTTCGTTTGCCGGGATGACGTCAGCGCACATATTTCTGGCTTTTTTTGGTGAGTGGGATATTCAGAAGCTGCTGCAGAAGGTATTTATTTCAGAAGCCTGTAATGGAGTGGGGGAACAGAGAGTCTGTCTACAGGAGTTAATTGCAGAGGGGAGGAACGGAGTGTGTGTGTGTGTGTGAAAATGCTCCCAGCAGGGTACATCTGGTGGCTAGAGGTACTCAGGCTCAAACCCTGTACCTTGGGTACAGGTAAAAAGAGCCTAAAGTCCCTAGCCACCATCACTTGTGAATTTATGCCTCACATTTGTGTTCTGTTCTTTCTGGTTTGCAGGAGGGTAAAACAAAACCTTTTATTCTAGCAATTTTCTAAGGTTATAAAATCAGTATTTGAAATGTGTCCCTATTTTGGGGCTGTATTCTCCCATTATTGGCTTTGTTCTGTATTTTTGTGCTAAGAAGTTGAGAGCTATGGTGAGAAGTGAGAACTGAATTCACTAAATGATATGATAGCCATTTAAGTTTGTCTTCCTGTCTTTCAAGAAACTGCTGGTTTAGCTTAGTGGTATGTTGCTCTGACTGTAGTGCACAGTGTTCTGGGTCCAAGACTTGGCAGCGAAATGCATGGTGGTAACAACGTTTTATGCAAGCAACTTTCCAAAATTACACGTGCAATGTTTAAAATGTGTCCCTGGTTTTTGGCCTTTTGCCCCCCCCCCCCTTGAAAATAAGTTCAAGAAGCTGTGAAACATGCCTATGGCTTACAGTCTACTGTGATTCTATATTTATATATTGTGTGTAGAAGTAGACTGTTATCATGGAAATGTTTTGAATAGGGCAGTTTTGTCATTATTGGTGCATGCATTTTGCTTCATTGCCTACTGGAAAAACGTTCAAACACTAAATTTAAAATGCAGTTGTGTGTGGAAGTAGACTGTTGTCATGGAAATGTTCTGAATATGGCAGTTTTGTCATTATTGGTGCATGCATTTTGCTTCATTGCCTACTGGAAAAATGTTCAAACAATACATTTAAAATGCAGTTGTGTGTGGAAGTAGACTGTTATCAAGGAAATGTTCTGAATAGGGCATTTTTGTCATTATTGGTGCATGCATTTTGCTTCATTACCTACTGAAAAATGTTCAAACAATACATTTAAAACGCAGTTGTGTATGGAAGTAGTCCTTTATGATGGAAATGTTATGAATAGGGCAGTTTTGTCATTATTGGTTAATGCATTTTTGTTTCACTGGAAAAATGTTTAAACAATAAATTTAAAATGCGCTCTAACTTAAGTCTAACAAGTGTGCTATATTATACAAGGAATATAATTGAATACAATCAGGAAGGTGAATCAAGGTATGCATACATGTATGCATGGCCCTAAAAATGTGTTTGAAAACAGCCCAGAGGAAAGTGTGAAAAGCTCAAAATCATGGGCAAATTTTAAGTTTTACTCTTTTTACCAAAGCAATGGATGAAGGTAAAACAGTTCACACCACATTACCTTGACCTGGCCAAGCCTTTTGACACAATCCCCTACTCAGATGTAGTACAAAAGATGAATATAGGAGAAAACACTTACATCACCAGCTGCATTGTCAACTTGGCTCACAGGATGCAGGAGATCAAAACAGGGGAAGAGATCAGTCACCAATGGAGTCCCCCAGGGTTCAGTGCTGAGACTTTTTCTGTTTGGCATATACATCTCAAAAGTAAAAGGAAATACCAAAGAGCTTTGGCCAGCTAAGTTTGAGATTACTGCAAGCTAGGAAAAGTTATTGAATCCCCAAATGACTTAACCATCATGCAGGAAGGTTTGTCCCAAATAATAACTGGTGTCAAAATCATGACAATGCCCTCTGAGAACTGATCCAATTGTTTGGCATTTGGGAACTTGTGTGTACAGTGACCTGACTTTTGACCAACATGTGCCCAGAGTCATAAGAAAGCCTTTCTATATTGCACAGCTTATAAACAAATTGATTGTGACTAGATCTAGAGATGTTGTTGTTCCCCTTAACAAAGCTCTCATTATGTCAATCATTTTGTATAATGTCCACTTTGGCATGTATCTGTCCAGCCCCATGCAACAACTAGAAGACCTTCAGAGATACCTTACTAAAAGGATACAAGTCCTAAACAATAGGTCTCGCATGGACCACCTTAAAGATTTATTACTATACTCAGTATCCTACACAGTGCTTAGAGGTGACATGTCTGGTATACAAAGCATCTTCCGACATAATACAGATGGACCTACTGAACATCAGCAAGTCAAATGGCATCAGAAATACTCAGTCCAGGTATCTAAGCTGAATGTTGTGGAGAAATGGATATATATCACAGAGGCTACCACTGTTCCAGAACAGACTATCCATAAAAATAAAGCAAAGCTCATCCATCCATATTCAAATACAACTTGGATCTAAGGATGGGTAATAGAAAATGTACTCCAGAATTTCCCCTCATGCCACTAATGGATAGAGGTAGTTCCAAAATGCTGCATCCGTTACATGGCCCCCTCAAATTATCTATGGTATGATCACAGTTGTTCTCACTAGGGCTAATATACAATTATCAGCCATGGGGATAGCTAAGACCAATCAGAAAATGTTAATTCAAGCACCAAAAGGGAATTGGCTAAGCTTAAAATGTCCTCCAAGTGAACCTATGTTGTGGTAGAAAATAGTTATAAAAAAATTACCCTTTTCAGTTCACTAAATGCCCCTGTCACCCTCCACCCCCCCCCCCAGTCTTTAACAGCTTCTGGCGCCTATGTCATTTAGTACCAGATTGGATAGGAGGAAATGAGATAAAACTGATGTGTATCCAATCTGCAAGAAACACTTTAGGAATAGATGGTACTCTTGTGGAAGTTTAGAGGCTAGCAGGGAAGGAAGTGATAAAGATCTGGAAGGTTTTGTTTTAACAGTGTGGTAAAAGGAAGAGAAGCACCAACATCCTGGAGAAAAGAGGCAGTGGCTAATACCTAAAGATGGTAAAGACCTGTCAGATCCATATTGTTCCATTTCAAGTCTAAACCATGATTATTAAGTGTATATGTCTATATATGTGTATATGTGTATATACCTACAAATCACAGCTAAAGCCATTGCCTATCCCATCTCCATCCTTATAAATAGAACAATTTTTGGAAAGCACAATCCCCTACATATGGAAAGTCTCCCATATCATCCCTCTGCATAAAGGTGGGACATCTACTGAGCTTTCCAACTTTCGACCAATTACCTTACTCTCTCCAATAGCTAAAATAATGGAAAAATGCATCCACAGACAACTACTTGACCACCTTCTCCATAATAATTTACTTGCCAACTGCCAGCATGGCTTTAGACCCTTCCATAGCACAACAACTGCCCTGCTATCCTTTTCTAACTGTATAAAAAAAATCGTAACAATAACACTCTTTCCTCTGCACTATTTATTGACCTTTCAAAAGCCTTTGATATGGTTAACCATCACATGCTTATTGATGTACTAAAAGTCCAATCACTGGACCCACAAGCAGTACGCTGGTTTAAATCTTATTTAGAAAACAGACAGCAAGCAGTGTTTTGGGATAAAAATCTTTCTACACTCCTCCCTGTGAATATAGGAGTACCACAGGGCTCTATTTTAGGCCCGCTTCTCTTTTCACTGTTTATTAATGATCTACATGCAAAAATTCCTCAAGCCACCTGCATACAATATGCAGATGACTCTACTTTAATATGTTCAGCCAAGTCCATAACCTCATTCCAGACCCTCACCCAGACAGTATTTAACACTGTTGAAAATTGTTTCACGCAACACTGCCTCCTGCTGAACCCCAAAAAAACAAAATTATTGCTGTTTGCTCCTACTCAAAAGTCATCACAACTTCACTTCACAGTAACCTCTAACAATGGAACTAATATATCCCCTGACACTACAACTCATCTCCTGGGAATAACAATTGACAACAACCTTAGCTATGATGACCATATTAATACTACTATAAAGTATGTCAACAAAAAACTAGGTACCCTTTATAGAATCAAACCCTTCCTTACCCCTATAGCCAGAACCACTATTGCCCAGACCCACCTGATCTCTACCCTGTTCTATACTTCTGCAATATATACCAATCTTTCTAAAAACAACCTTTCTAAACTTTCAACCAGTTACAATAACATAGCCTGATTTGCCACTGGCACCCCCTTTAGAACTCACCACTGTCACAACCTAAAACAACTGGGATGGTTAGAACTGCAGAACCAACTACTTTGTCAACAACTTCTTATCACCCAAAAGATCCTTTACCACCCTAATAATACCCCTATCCTCACTAATCTGATTACCCCCTATAAAAATCTTGCAACACTACGCTCAGCTAATAAGCTTCTAGTTTCCACTATTAAATCCAACAACAAAGCTGGGGACTCACTTTTCACCAACACAGTGGGAAAAACCTGGAACCAGCTTCCTAGTGAACTTTCTACCCTTGCTTCCACACTGCTTTTTAAAAAACATCTTAAAGAATATCTTAAAACTCACTGGCTTTGTCCCTGCTCTAACCCTGACTGATATCTCATTTCCCCTTCTTGCTCTCTCCTAATGCTTCTCTACTCCACTGTTCTATGTTGCCTACCTGTAATAAAGATTTCTTCCAAAAAAAAACATTTTGGAATCTCCATATATTTTTTTTAGGTCTCAAATGTTGTTTGTTTGTTCTCTATATTTGATCTTGGCTTAAACACACTAAAGAACTCTGTACAAGTTTATCGTACCTACAATTTAAATAATGTACTATAACTCATTTTACTATTGATATATATTGTATGCTTTGTCACTGCCAATGCTTGGAGCTTTTCTCCCCGGGCCTCTACTGAAAATGGACATATAACCAGTTAGACTAGTCCGGTCAACAAATGTAAAATAAATAAATAAATAAAATAATGGCTAAAGGAATGGCAAAGGTGATGCCAAAACTGATAGATATGGATCAATGTGGTTTTGTGGAAGGGAGGCAAACATAAGTGCGAGTGAAAGTTTGGCATAATGGTTAATGTGTTCACCTTACACACACAAAGTGCAGGGTTTGATTCTCACATGGGGTAATTGGCTAGGCTTAAAATGGCCCTACAAGGGCAGTTAGCCTAGTAGCAATCTATGAACCTATAAATCTGTATATGTCTTTTAATTCTTACCGGGGATAGCACCCACAACAACCCTCCTGGACATGGGCAATCATTACTGAATGCAATCCTGGGTACTGACTAGCTTATCTATGGTATTGCATTGGGATGAAATGGCTAGGCTTGAAATGACCTCTGGGTTGATAGCCTACTAAACTCCTAGGATTTGACAACATTAATAGAACAGTGATGACCCAGAGGGAAGCAGAATGTAAGAAAATACCACTGCTGTTGGTGGGTCTTGATGCAGAGAAAACATTTGACAGAGTAAGGTGGGAATTTATGAGTAATGCAATGGAAGCATTTGTGTTCTCTGACAAAACTGTAAGGTTGATCAGGAAGATATATGAGGGATTGGAGCTGAAAATTAAAGTGGGCTGTTTCCTCTTTTAAGTTTTGTTTGAGCAGAGGAATCAAGCAGGGGTGTCCACTTTCCCCTTTTTTATGTATGTTATATTTAGAACCACTGACAAAGAAAATAAGGGACTCAGACATTCAAGGATATAATTGGCATGGTAGTCAAGAAAGTGTACTTTATTTGCAGGTGATATTATTTTATACCTGATAAAAACAGAAAAGGACATTTCAGTGTTGTGGAGCATTCTGAGACAGTTTCATGTCTTTTTTGGGATACAAAATTAATGAAGATAAAACAAAAGCAATAGCTGTAAACTATGTACCCACACACAAACTGGTTCAGCAATACCCATATTTAACATGACATGATAAAAATGAAGTACTTAGGAGTATGCATTAAAAAGGATTCTGTTATAGCAGCTAAGGTTATGTTGGAAGAGACAAAAAAAATAATACAAATACTGAGAAATTGGAAGCTCTGTTTTATGGATATGGATGGCAAGATACAAGCAGTGAAAATGTTTTTAGTCCCTTTAGTTTTATACACAGGTCAGGCATATTTTTATCAACCAGAGGAGAAGTTGCAGACAGCAATTAATAAAGATTTGAATGATTTTATCTGGGAGAGGAAAGGGCAAGAGTCAAGTGGGATAAGCAAATCCTTTCAATACAACAAGGTAGTTTAGGATAACCTGATTTGAAAGGGTGATTCAGAGCTACACAGTTAAGGCTCCTATACATAGCACAAGCAGAAAGCTATAACTCAAAGTGGAAAGTGGTGATGATGACACAGGGAGGGAAACTCAAGAAACAAGGAGAGACTGGGATTTTGGATGCAGATTCTTAAGAAGCATAATAACCATACGGAATAATATATTCATAAAGTAGCAGAAAGTATTCTAGGAACTAAGCCAACACAGCGATGGAGAAAAGAGATTCTGCAGCTAGAGTTGACTGCAATTAGGGGTAAAGAGACTAGTCGAAAGGGAGCTGGAACTTATTGGAGAAAACTGGCAAAGGAATCAAGGTATTGGGAGCAAATAATTAGAGAGGGAAAGGTAACAGAATGGGAAGAGACCAAGAATTCATATGGACTGCAGGCTAGAGACTGCATTCCCTATCAAGGACTGATATCAAAGTATAGGCAAACAAAAAGAAATAGGGCGATCCTAAGTTAAAGACCAGCACTGGCAGAGTTTTTAGTTGAATGTAGAACAGAAGCTCCTGTTATAAAAGGGATAATTAGTAGGGCATATAAAATATTGCATGATAACTATAGGAATCAACCAGAGGAGGTTAGAAAGGATTGGAAAGAGAGGCTGGATAAACAATTCACAAAGAAACAATGGGATGATATATGTATGACTCCCAAATATGCAACAAAGTGTAGAAGATTTAGGATCTTCGCCTGAAACTATTTGCAAAGCTACTTTTATATCCCAAGCAGACTCCAAAGAATTTTTTTCTCAGGTAGATTGCAAATGTTGGAGATGTGATGGGGAAGTAACAGATAATTGCAAACTTATTTTTTGGAAGTTCAAGGAGTTGGCAGACTTCAAAAATTCCCTGCAGACTACTAAATCAGAAATACTGGGTGAGCACATTGGTGTAACCAAGGAAATTATTTTTTTGAGTTATGATATGGAATTGGAATTGCCTGGACATAGTAAGGCCTTGCTGAGTTTAATTCTGGTGGCTGCCAAAAAAGCAATAACTAGAAAATCAAAATCAGAGTCTAAACCAACTGTACTAGAGGGGGTGAATATAGTAACAGAGATGAAACAACTGGAAACGGGATCCTTAGAAAAGAATAGAAGCAAATCACATAGACAAAATTGGAATTGTGGGGACAATACACACAGAATAATGTTTTGGAGGAGGAACGATGTTTAAGGGAAGGCAGGAACTGAATGAGCTAGAAGGCAGGAATCGAATGAGCTATGTAATGTTTGACTGACAATGACTGCACAGATTATACGTGATGTATAATGTTTGCAGTTGAAAATATGTGAATATGATTTACTTTTATTTATATAAATGTGTGATTGCCTATGGCCATAGCAGGGACAGCCACCCAGCATTGTACATATTGGCTCTAGATGACTGTCACTGGTGAAGTGACACCCCAACCTCATAAGTAAAAATGGGAAAAAGGGGCTGTGGATGGATGGATGGATTGCCTGTGTCATAAGTGATAATTTAATAAAGATGTTTCTTGTTTAAAAAAGACCCATATCTCATTGTGAAACTTTCAGAAAGTAACAACGGAATGATATGCTACAAAAAATAAAAATAAAAAGGAAAAGAAAACAATAAGACTTCTATTCTACCCTTAGAAGTTGCAGTGAATGCAACCCTATGTGGAATTTGACTGTAACAAATTAGTTTGTCAAACTGATACCTTGTTAACTAAGGCATGTTGCAAATCAACAATATTTTCACAATATATAAAGGATTACCACTTATGATGTAATGGTAGCATAATAAAGTGGCATTTTGTTCAATTATTCTACCCCTCTTACTGATCTGATGTTCAGCATAGCACCAACAGTGAAAGCCATGTATAATGCAAAATGTCAGACTGTGGCAGTAAAGGGATGTGAACTAAGGCTCCTATGGCCTGCTTATGAAAGGATATATTTCCATTTCCCTTAGAGATTTCATTATGAAATCATCAAGTAATAACAGCATGATATTCAGTTACAGAACATACCCTAAGACTGCACTTCTTTCATCAGGTATTCTACTCCAGCACACTGGTTGAAGTAAAAGCAAAACAACTAAAATAAAAGAAATAAAAATCTTTTGTGCCACGTGCAGTGTACATTGTTAGACTCGCTCCCTGGGCCATCTGATTTTTACCAGAAAATACAAAAAATACCTGTAAAATAAAGCCTTCCCTGATGATCAGAGTATCTGCAGCCCCTTATAGCCCATATTCAAATAACTACTGCAGATTGTCAGGAAAGCACTGAGACTGGTTGCTAAGAGGATATAGTAAGAGGGCATGACATCTCACTTCTGGTTTAGATTTCCTGTTGATTTTGATTGTTTTAATGAGAACCATTGGGGTATTTATTTGGTTAAAACAATTGCCACACTGGCCAGATAATAGTCACAACAATGTACTGAACAACACATTATTTTATTCTAAAACTGTTTTCATACAAATTTTAAAATTGTTTGTACCAGTTTTAAAAGGAAAAAAAATATGCTAAAACTGGGTTATCTTGCATCCAGAATTAAAATATTTTATGGCAGTATTGAGATAACTCAAGATCCAAGGTTAATGCGTTAAAAAAAGAAGTTATGTACTCACCATAAAGTTCCATCTGTATTGTCCATTTTCATTCTTCCTCAATCTATGGGTTGGGATCCAATTCCTCAGATCCAACTCAGCTGTTATAATAGCTCATGATAACCAAAAAACTCTCGAGCTTCACCCTTAACCATAACACACCCTTCCTAAGTACCTCAGATCTTGTTTGCTAATATAAGTAAAAGAAAATATCAGAAGAATCCAAAGAGACTATATCTGGAGCTCAGTACAAAGTAAGTGCCCAGCTCAGAATACTTGCACATCTAGGAGTTCAAAGGTAGGGGGCTGGTGGGTGGGGAGTTGAGGAAGAATGAAAATGGACAACACAGATGGAACGTTATGGTGAGTCCATAACTTCTTTATCTGATGTTGTCAATTTTCATTCTACCCCTGAACCTATGGGACAGAGTCCCCAGCTACCTTAGATCCAGGGTAGACTTAAGGAAAAGGATGTTCCTCAGCAACATTGAACCGAATGATGCTCTACCCCCTGGAGACCAGATCCAATTTGTAATGAGTAACAAAGGTATGAGGGGTAGCCCAAGTTGCTGCTGTACAAATGTCACCAAGGCGCTCTAGACTGGAAAACAGATGAAGTTGCAATTGCTCTAGTAGAAGAAGCTTAAGATTTTGGTAAGACCATGCCCAAGATTTTGGTATTTTGAAAGAAATACAATTGATAAGCTATCTGGACGATGTTACTTTGGTGACTGGTTTACCCAATTTTGCATCTGAAAAGGAAACAAATAATAAGTCAGATTTCCTGATATCTTTGGTTCTATGGAGGTAAAAACACAATTGTCTGTGAACATCTAATAAATGTAACAAGTATTCCCCTTTGTTCTCAAAGTTTGGAAAACATACTTGTATATCGATGGACTGATTGATATTAGTGCCTGATACCACCTTTGGTAAAAAGGATGGATTATTACAGAGTGATACTCTGTCTAAGTGACAATTCAAATATGCTGGTTTGGAAGATAAGATCTGAATTTCTGAAATTCTTCCTGCAGAAGTTATGCCTACCAAAAAAAATAGTCTTCCAAGAAAGGAATTTGAGATTGCACTTAGCTGCTGGTTCAAAAGGGGGTATATAATAATCTGCAGCACCAAATTTAGGTCCCAAGGGGGAGTAGGGTCTTTCTAAGGGGGCTATAAAGTCAAAAAAGCTCTGCTGAGTTTATGTGAAGCAACTGAAGAATCTTGGAAACCAATGTGAAAATCGTATATTTCTGCCAACTGGACTTTAATAGTCGAAGAAGACAATCCTTCTTTAAAAAGCTGGGCTAAAAATCAAGAATACCATGAATCAGAGCAGAAAAGAGACCGATGTTATTTTGTAATGCCCAGTGAATTAATCTTTTCCAGTTACTGGAATATAGCTTACGTGTAGATAGTTTATGAGAAGACAGGACTATGTGTTGAACTGGAGAAGGAGAGCATAGGTTGTCTGGCTATTAATGGAATTGCAGAAGCCAGGCAGTCAGCCTGAGATTGAGAATATCTTGGTGAATCACACCTGTTGGGTGAGACAGGAGGTCCAGAGCTGGATCCAGACTCTACAGTTGGTGAAATAAGTAAGGTCAAAGGAAAGGGAACCAAATTTGTTGAGGCCAATATGGTGCAATGAGGATTACTTTGCTCTTCAACCTGGCCACTTTCTGCAGAAATTTCAGGATTAATGGAGTCAGGGGAAAGGCATAAAGGAGACCAGGAGGCCAATTGTGAAGAACAGCATCCCTCAGTGACTCCCCACTTGAGCGGGTATCAGGGCAAAGTAGTTGCTAAACTTGTTGTTTAGGGGACAGGCAAAAAGATCACAGCGAGGCTGACCTCATCAATGGAATATCCTTTCCATCACATTCTGATTCATGGACCATTTGTGGGGTAAAAGAATGCACCTGCTCAGCTTGTCTGCTATCACATTGGACTTTCCCAGAATATGCATTGATATGAGAAAGCATTTGGATGAGATCACCCATTGCCACACTCTGACAGCTTCTCGACACAAGGGGCAGGATCTGGCTCCTCCTTGTTTGTTGATATACCAGACTACTGCCATGTTGTCTGATTGAACTGCAATCGTTCCTAAGGGAACAGAATCTTGGAAAGCCTGCAATGCTAAAAGCACTGCTCGCATCTCTAGAAAGTTGATATGCAAGTTCACCTCTGTGTGGCAATAAGTGCCTTGGACTGTTTTGCCCAGAAAATGCCCCCCACCCTAGCTGGGAAGCCTCTGTGGTCAGTGTAGCCTTGGGCTGGAGGAGAACAAATGGAAGAACTCCCAGTATCTGATCTGATTGAATCCGCCATTTGAGATCTTTTTTTGAAAATATTGGTGATCTTTATTTGAGTTGACACTTGTTGCTGAAAGATAGACCATTGTGCTGATAACAGCCATTGCAGAATTCTCATATGAAATATGTCCATCGGGACTAGCGTTATTGCTGCTGCCATGAATCCTAAAGTCTGAAGAGCCAGCTGTGCAGAGATTTTGTTGCTACAGATTATTCTTGTGACTTGTAACCTGATTGTCTCCACTCTTGAAGGGAGGAGTGAGGCTATTGCCTCTTTTGTGTTGAGAATTGCTCCTACGAAGTTTAAACTTTGAGTGAGTTCTAGATAGGATTTCTCATAGTTTATAGATATCCCTAGACATAAATACATCTGGAGAACATTGTCTCTTGCCTTCAACAGTTGATGCCTGCTCAGGGAGGAAATAAGCCAGTCATCAAGATATGGAAACACCTGGAATCCATGCAGTGAGCTGCTACTATTGCCATGCACGTGGTAAACACCCTGGGGGCTTTGGTAAGACCAAAGGGCAATACTCTGAACTGATAATGACTGGCTCCCAGCCAGAAGCATAAGTACCTCCTGGATCATTTGTTCATCTTTACATGATAATATACATCCTGAAGGTCTGCTGAGTACATCCAGTCATCCTTTTCAAGAAACGGAAGAATGGACTGAACCGTGACCATCCGGAACTTGTTTCATTGAACTGATTTGTTCAAGTTGCTGAGATCCAAAAATAGTCTCTAGTCCCCTGTTTTCTTTAGCACTAAAAAGAATCTTGAGTAAGTTCTGGATTCTCTCTGGTTTGGTGGGACCTCTTAGATGATGCATTTTTATAGCAGCTTTTGTACCTGAATAGCTGCTTGTTCCCTCTGACTGGGAGGAACATCAGGGATTTTTCTGCATTTTGGAGGAGGAAGGGAAAAGGGTATAATATTCTCTGGAAATGATCTTCTGCACCCAATTATCCAATGTTATTTCCAGCCAGGCTCTCCTGTGCAGGGACAATCGACCCTCGATTGCCTCCAGAGGACGGCAATCAGGCCTCCATGCAGGAGTGCTGTCAGGGTCTAACAAAGAAAGATTCTCTGGACCATTGGTTCCGTGGACCTCCTCTCCTATGAGGAAGGCGTCTACCACTGGATTTCCTCCCTCTGCCTCTGGGGTAACTACTTCCAGAAGTGTCTTGAAAAGACCCTTGGGATTTCTGAACCACATTTTTCCACTGCTTTGCTGATTCCTGGGGAACGGTCTCTGTGGAGTGGAGAAACATACACCCACTGCAGATACAGTCTTCCCATCTTTTTCACATCTGGACAATGTGTCTCTTACTTTAGAGTCAAATCAGGATGTGCCATCAAATGGAGCACTGAAGAACATAGACTTGAAAGGCTCAACAAAGTCGCACAAGCACATCCAGGCATGCCTCCTGATGCCAATGCCTGAACCCGCTGCTTTACTCATTCCTTTGGCTACATGTGAAATGAGCCTCACTGAAGAGTTAGAAGTAGACTAGAGGGTAGCCAACTGGGAAGTAACTGAGGCTCGTACTTCCTCAAATAAAGATCCTGAGATGGTATTTGAAAGCTCTTTAATCAGATCCCTCTGTAATCTTCTGAAGTGTGCCAGGTAGTTCAGGGACTATAAGGAAAAGGTCTCTGAAGCATAGATGCACTTTCCAAACCTATCCTTCACCTGAGACTCCTTGTTTGGGGGATGGATAGAGAAACTTTCCTCAGCTAGTTCCTTCTTCATGGCCACCTCCATGACCATGGCATCCACAGGCACACCTTTTGTCCAAAATTGTTTGTCCTCAGGAGCAGTAATTCTGGAGAATTGGCACAATGGTGTCAGAGGACTCCATGCTCACAGAGAGATCAACTCAATGAGTTCCTCGGCAGGTGGAGTCACCCAGGAGGTAGATGGATGGGTGCCAAAAGGCTCCAAGTACACGGACTTCTCGGACAATGGACATTTGGGCTTCTAATCACCTGTTAATGTCTACAATGTCTCCAAAGAGACATCATCAGAAGGTGACCTTGGGGACCCTTCGCCCTTATCAAAGTCTGTGTCTTCGGTGATGGATTCTTCCAGGCAATCCAACTGCTTCCTCTTGCACAACTTCTTCTTAAAGACTTTCTTAGTGGGATGCTTTGGGGAGATATCAGAAGAAATGGGAATGTCCTGCTGGGAAGCCTGGGGTTTCTGTAGTCACTGTCCCTGTGGAGAAAAAAGTAGACAGACTGTACTCAGAGATGATTGGGTTGGGGGCTGGAGATCCGAGGAGATAGGGGCTGTCTGAGCTGCTAAAGCAGACATGGCTCTCTCCAAAACCTCAAACGCTGACCTCTCCTGAGAGGGACAGGAGTCCAGATCTGAGAGGGCAAGCCTCTGGATGCTAGTCCCTCCCTGCTCTGAGGAAAATTCTCCTGAGGCAGAAGCCAGAGCTGAGCTAACTCAAACTGAAGCCCCCAGGGGCAGGGACAGCTCTGAATGCTTCAAGTCAATCCCAAAACCTCAAAGCTGAATAGGCTACTCCAACTGAACCAAAGAACTCAGAGCAAACAATGGATCCTGTGATAGAGTTATCTTCGGATCTGAAGCAGACAGAGTGGGGTGGCTCATATGCAAGAACTCTGAAGCTTCAAAAGAAGTCATAGGAGGATGTGAAGGAAGGGTAGTCAATGTACGGAACTCCTGACCAGAAGGGGTAGGAGCTGAGGAAACCTCTAGTATACTCTACGAACAGAGAATCTTTCTCACCAATCTATCCATGTCCTCTTCAGTCAAGCACCTAGAAGAATGGTTAGACATTATAGAAGGTGACTCTGGTCTTTCCAGAAAAGGAGAAGGCACTCTAAATGGAACCGTGTCAAGTGATGATGAGTATTGGGTCCTTGGTAAAGCAGATAGACTTGAAGTCAAATCAGTTGGTGTCTGATCCAGTGAAGATTTAGTCTTGTACAAAGTTGGATCCAAAGAAGTGGATGGATCCATATGTTTCTTTGTCCTTACTTTCAGATCCAAGGAGGTTGTAGGATCCCAAAAGCTCAGGGTTCTTAACTGATGGATCCGACGGAGAAGTCGGAGCTAACAGAAGCCTCTTCTTTGATTTTTCAGGAGTTTTTAATTAATAAGAGGAAGGGCTAGATGATATTGACTTGCCCTTCTTTTTGTTTATTGGAAGGGAAGCTCCAAATAATGGCTCACTGAACGCTGGAAAAAGAAGACCTTTAAGAATCAATTTATTTTTGCATCCAACCAGAGCTCTGTGGTTGAACACGTAACATACAGAGCAATCTTCTTGGAGATGGTGGAGTCCCAAACAGTGCACACACAAAGTGTGTGAATCAGAATAAGGCATTTTCCTCTGACACTTTCCACACTTTTTTAAGCCAGATGTCCCTTTTTCTTTTTCTGCCATCCCAAAGAGATAAAAAGTTAAACAAAACAAATCTAAGGATACAATTTTTTTTTTTTTTTTTTTTTTTAAGAGAAAAGGAAGTAAAAAGGGGGGAAACCAACAATGGTAATAGGAGAATGCACTAAGTGTAAAGGGAAGGAACACTAATGATAGTATTCAAAGGTAATTTCATATGAAAAAAGGGGAAAAATCAGCAAGAAAGCAGTCACTAGGTAAGGGATATAAGCTAAATCTAGTAAGATAAATAGAGAAAACACAAAAAAAAAGTTATGTACTCACCCAGGGAAAAGGTGCTAGGGATGCTGTCCCATCATTGTAAGAATGAAGGCGAGATAGGACAACATAACATAAAGAAGTTATGTACTCACTATAATGTTCCATGGGCAATGCTCCAAGGGGTAGGCTCAGCACAGAAGATGATCGGGCCAAGAATCCCCCTTGGGACCGAAAGGGAAACCCTGGCTCCCAGACTCTCTGGATGGCACCGAGAGTGTCAGAGCAGAAGTCGGCTCTGATGGGGGTCTCGGAATCGATGGATCCACAGTAAGTAGTACCAAGCACTCCTGCTCCGAAGGTCCAGCTTGGCTCAGAGGAGAAACAACAGTGGGTATGACTGGTATAGTAGGCTCCGGGACCAAATGGGTCGGAGATGAAAACAATTTAGTTAGCGCCAACGACCTCAAGAGTCTGGTACCACCCGTTCCACGTCATCATTAGATAAGCTCCTGGTGTAACTGGAGGATAGGAATGGAGAATGAGACCTGTGCAAAATGGGAGATCTCAGTGTCAGGGAAACCGGTGAAATATCCATGGACCGGCTCCAAGAAGAGGTATCTTGTGGCTCCAAAGGCTTTGAAACCGAAGAACCAGGCTTGTCAATTAGCATAACCTCCAACAGCTCAGAGGACTGTGGAGCCGAGGAGGTAGTGGCCTTAGAAATGTTTGGTAACTTGACTGGCGGCTCCAACTGAGCCGATGTAGCAGGTGTTTGTCTCTTTTGAGGTTTGTCCTTTTTAAAAGAAGAGGAAGAAGAACTATGGCTAGCTTCCTCAAAAGTTGGCTTTAAGAGCCCTTTAAGGATCAATTTGTTTATCCTTTCTTGTAAAACCCTGGCACTGAAGGAATGACAAAATGTACAATCCTCTTGTAAATGAATAGCTCCAAGGCAATACACACATATGACCGTCTGTGATAGACATTTTTTGTGAACACTTCTGGCATTTTTTGAAGCCCAAAGGCTTATGTTCCCTCTCTTTTGGGTCTTTGGACATGATAAAAATAAGGCCACAATATAACAACAAGAACTTTAACTTACTAAACTAAACTGGTCTATAGCTAACTACAGGAAACACTAAGGAGACAGACAACAAGGGAATAAAATAGGGCCTCTAAGTCAAATGGCACTATTTCCCAGAAAAAACAACACATTAACTACAAGCCCTCTAACTAAAACAGGCGAAGAGCTCTATAACTTAAAAGAGCTACTGTTTATCTACGACAAGACACAACAACAACCACTACAAGGGATACAGTAAGGCCTAATAAACGACAGCCTAAAGCAGCACTAAAGGGAATAAAGCTATAACAATTTAGGTATTACTAAATTTGAAAGCTAACTATGTAACTACAATGTAAGAAAAACACATCTATTATAATACAGAAAAAGATTACAAGTTCTAAAGGAAAAATGAAGAAAATTTTACACAACTTAGCCACAGCCAAGATGAGCGTATCCAACCTAGTAAAGCGGCAAACGAGATCTGTGGAATTACACCACTGCATTATGGGATACCTACTTGCCATGAGCCAAGTTTGAGTCTTTCAGCTGTGTATTCAGCCGAGTCAGAGCCGAGAATCAGCTCTGAATCCATCATTGTAAGAAAGAAGGTGAGATAGGATAACATAACATAAAATGTTTCGAAGAGAAAGGAAGTTTTAAATTCAATTAAATAAACTTATCTGCTCAAAACCAACTGGTCACCACATCTAATGCGAATAGCATCCAATGTGATCTGAGGTACTTAGGAAGGGTGCGTTATGGTTAAGGGTGAAGCTCAAGAGGTTTTGGTTACCATGAGCTATTGTAATAGCTGAGTCAGATCCAAGGGATCAGATCCGAACCCAAAGTTGAGGATAGAATGAAAATTGACAACATCAGATCATGTAAATAATGATCACTCTTTGGGCCAGATTCCAATAGAGTTGCGCTCAGTGTAAGTCTGCCCTGATTCTTAAAGACCTGCTCACAGTGTAAGTGACATACTTTGGTGTAAGCCCTATCTATAAACAGACTTACTATGGGAACCAGATTCTAAAATACCTGCTCTAGGCATGCTCTCAGCATATGTGGTCACTTGCACTGAGAGCAAGCCTTTTGGAATTTGGCCCTTTGTTTACTGCCCTTCAGCCTTAGAGAAAGATTTAACTACATAGCTTTGACTCTTTGTACATCTATGCAATACATTGCAAACATATGTAAACATTTGCCAAAAAAAAATTCAAGCAAATATAGACTGAGCAACTGAAGATCAAGTAAACAGCTAGAGCAACCTGTAAACCTGTTCAGCTACTGTCAGTAATAGGAAAGACAGTCAACATGAATGTATTTCGAACCCACAACCAGAAAAATTACTCTACACCAGCCCTAATGGAAAGCAGTGTGGCAGACAGACACTTTGTTGAAGAAGTTGCAAAGCAGTGAGAATAAAAATGCCATCCCAAATATATAGCAGATGGGCCACTAAAACAGTTGCGATTCAAAGTTATCGCTGTATAATACATATGGAACTCAACAAAAAACAGTACTTACGCATTATCGCAACCAAATTTTTAACCTCCTGCAAATCATAACGTTTGTGCTCCTGTGAAACATTTCTTCTTATCTACATTTACTGAAGTGAACATTAAACCTTTTATTTAGCTTTACCTCATTAATGAAAAAGAAAGCTGACCCTGTAGTTCGGGGGATGAAAACACTTACTTAAAGTGAAATGCAAGCTGCTTGCGTGCAAGTCAGTTCCATCACTTCTAGAGTCAGTTCTGGTTCTACGAAGTTATGTGAATGTTTGTCTTAACATCAGTTTTAGGCACATTTTGTCCCCATACAGAAGGATTTTCCTGCTGTCACACTGACACGGAACAGAAACTTAGGGCCATGGCCCGCTGATGAGAAATGTAGCAAAGTGATACTTCAGTTTAACGTCCATCATTCCATTCTACCAGGTATCAGGAAAGTACTACATTACAGAAGTTAGTCAGTACACGTGTTTCTGAGCAACTGTTTCTCAACGGTTGCTGTAGGAATCTGAATTAAAAAGTACAAGCAAGAAGGAAAACACATACAACTTTGCTTTTACACTATTATCTGGCCAATTTTCGGACACAACATGGTTCGACAGTATGTGTTTTACAACATGCGATTGATGCAAAATGTCCATTTGCATTTGGTTGACAAACTCCTGCTTGCCTTGTTTATTCCTGTTCGTCTTTCACAACCATCGATAAAAAACAGTAATTAGGAGTTTGCACACCTGTTTTACTTACATATAAAGTCTTTTCATGGAAACATTATGATTTACAGAAGGTTACAAATCTGGTTGAGATAATATATAAGTACCCAAAAAAACGAACAGATACACATACAGTGTCCTTGAGGTCACCATTGTATTTCACCCTACTGAAAATAAAATTCAGTAACTAGAGCTAATGTAAATAATCCTTGCAACAGGATATTCCTTAAGCTTTCTAGAACCTATTAGATTTGTAAATTAAAATGTAGAATCCAAGGCATCCATTTTTGCTTCATTTTCTCTAACTTTTGAATCTCGTATCATATACTCATCTTTAGACAGACCATAAATCAAAGCAATTATGTATTTATTTATTTGCTTTTGCTATTGGGAAAGTCCAACTGGGTAATATCCATTTTCAGCGGAGGTCAGGGGAGAAAAGCTCCATTTGTTTTCACTGCATTATACTTAATTTCAGTTAAACACTGAGTAGTTACATTTCTATTTACATTTATACATTCTAAGATTTTACAGAGGTAGAAGTTACTAAAGAGAAAACCCACATGCAACTTAGTGGATTGTACAGGCAGTGGTTATGTATAAAAATTGTTTTGTCATTTTAGTGAGAGGTTGAGAGTATTCTGTTTAAGGAGAGTATTTGGAGAGTATTGTACAGTGAGCACAAAGTCTTAACCTGGTGATGAGCATGTGCAGGACCAGGAGGTTCCCTATTAGAAGACCAAAGATGCATTCTTTAGAATGCGTATTGGTCAAACTCAAAAGCCTGAAATGGCAAAATATCGAAGCAGCGTCTAAGCAAATTCTTTCCCAGGGAAAGAATTCACTTGGCCGCTTCGTTACTTTTCCATTTTCGGCACTGTAGTGCGGTCTCGGAGTTGGTGTATTTAAGTAGGGGGTGTGGGGGGGGCACAGCCTCCCACATCAGGGGGTGTGGGGGGTGAAGCTCCCCACTTAATGTAATGTTTAAAGTATGTTTTTTTGTTTTTGGTTGTTGTTGGAACAGCAATTTATTTCCCTAGGAAAAAAATCGCTGTTTTGACAGTTCGAAATTGTAAGCTTTCACTTACATAGGGTTGATTAATCATTGTTCACTTTTTTAAACGCTCGGTGATCTAATATAGACTGGTACCAGGACTGGTTAAGATGTTGTTTAAGCAGTGGTTTAAAACTATTGAGTTTGACAGGAGCTTTATTTGTGTGGGGATACTATTCCAGAATTTAGCAACACATTGGGAGTAGAGCGAGTCTTCTGCAACATTCTTTGACTTATTTGCGAGTTGTAAAAATTTGTTACTAGAATGGAGGTCCCTTGCTAGACAGTATGGCAGTAATAACTTCTGTAGCGCAGGGCATTTTTCTGGATGATGATTGAGTTTGTGTGCTTTTGTTAGTTGTGAATATGTTAGGTAATTGTGCAGTTCAAGCCACTTTAATTGCTTTAAGCTATGACAATGGTGGGTCTGATGAGGGAGGTTGGTGTCAAATTTAGCTATTTTGTTGTAGCAGGAGGCAAATTTCTTTGAGTATTGTTTAAGTTTGTTAGGATAGGAGCGCCATATAAAAGAGAATTGGCAGTAAGAAGGTAGTGGCTACAGTTTTTCTTGCAGTATCTGTAATGAATCCATTGATCCTACAAAGGAAGCCTAGTTTCTGGTGTGTAGATTTAATGGATTTATATGCTAGTCAGATTTGAGACTGTCATCTATGGTAATGCTTAGAAGCTTACTGTGAGTTACAGTTTCAATGACAATATTAGTTGTTGAGTTTTTGGTAAAAAATTGCTTTTGATTTTGGCAACTTTTTGAGGTAAAAAGCATTAACTTAATTTTCTTGGGGTTAAGTAGGAGGTTTAATTCTTTGAGCCAGGTTTCTACAGAGGAGAAAGATTTTGGGTAATGTCTTAGAGCTTATTTATTGTTGAGGCTGCACATATTAATGTTGTCGTCTGTATACTGAACTAAACTAGCATAGTAAGTGGAGGTGTGGAGGTCATAAATAAATATATTAAATAGGAGAGGACCCAAGATAGAACCTTAAGGGACACCTGTAATAACTGGTTGAAAAGATGAGTAGATTTTTTGCCATTTAACAGCTTGATGCCTTCCAGATATTATTGGGGGGACAAAGGTCCAAAACCAGGGACACGTTTTAAACATTGCTTGTGTAATCTTAGAAAAGTTGCTAGGATAAAATGTTTTGTGTTACCATGTGTTTCCTGAAAGATAGGGAGACTGAAACTTAAATGGCTATCATTATTTAGTGAAGTCATTTCTCTCTGATTTGCCAGAAAACCACAAATTTTAAGAGGAACAGATCAAAAGTATGAGCCACACATTCTAGACATTCTGTAAAACTTTGGATAGTTGAGAACTATGGACTTAACTCCTTGAATCACAAGGGTTGGTGGTATGGGTAGAGAATTTAGGCGCTTGCTCTTTGTACCTAAGGAACAGGTTTTGAGTCAGAGTAACCCTAACCACCAGTTATACCTACCTGGGGCATCCACACATACACACCCATGAATGCAGCACTAAACTCCAGCACATAAAAAAATTCAATGTGGTGTAGCCCTCATAGGTGTTTACTAGGCTAATGACCACAAGGGCCTATTTAAGCCTAGCCATGCATCCCAAATCCCTGACAAGTTCTGATACCCTTGATAAGTGCAGGCATTGGCCTGGGAGATGAACCATTTACCTAGGTTACCTGTTTCCATTAGAGACATAGGTGCCAAACCAGGGTGAATTTCTGTTTTCCCATCCAGTTGTCCAAGTTGCACTTGAATTAGGTTAGGGAGGAACTCTGCATCACATGGATGGGCAGCCTGTTCCATAGCCGGGGTAGTCTCTGGGATACATACCTATCTCTCCAGCAGGTCCTATTTATATCACAGGCAAGGTTTAAGTTTTTAGAAAGGGTAATTCTGGTACTGTTTGTTTTGCGGATATGCAGGAGGATCATCAGAGTGAGGACTGATAATGCCCTGTACACCAGGCATACCTCTCCCCTCAAAAGCCTATAGGAGACAGAATACAGAAATAGGGTATTGAGGCAGTCTGCATAAGACATATTACTTACACCCTGTATTCTTTTAGAGACGAACCTCTGTGGATGTTCCAGTTGTTGGATATGCCTGGTTAGGTACATACCAAAGGGGGCATTGTATTCTGTGATAGGTCTGATGAATGAGTGGAACAATGACTTCCTTGGACTTAGATGCCATACCTTTGTTTATAAGTTGTGCAACATAAAATTATTTCATCACCACTGTAGACACGTGATGATCAAAGGCCAGATTACTGTCTATGTGGGTCCCTAAGTCCCTGACTAGTGGGTCAACTCTAAGGGGTGTGTTGTCAATATGATAGTTACCAGGGATGGATGACTTCCCAAAGGATACTATTATGCATTTCTTGGCATTTAGTTTTAGTCCATGGCTCTGACAACAGTTGTTTGTCTATGTCAGCCGGTCCTGGAGAACATTTGTGTCCATGTGAGATTCAATAACAGCTCCTAATTTGCGATCTGCAAATTTAGTCAGCCACAGACCACTGACATTGGCCTTGACTTCTAAGAAGTAAATACCAAAAAGAAGCAGTCCAAGGACTGATCCCTAAGGGACTCCACTTGTGACTGGCCTCTTTGTAGAGGTGGACTCCCCCAATTCTAACTTACTGGGTCCTGTCTATGAGCCATTTGGCTATCCACCGGCTGACATACGGATTTGTACCTAAACTCTTGAGTTTGTCAACAATGCCCAAGTGGGGTATTATGTCAAATGCTCTGGCCAGGTCAAGACAGGCAGTGTGAATGATTTTGCCATCATCCATTGCTTTGGTGACCTTCTCAAAGAAGTCCACCAGGTTGAGTAGGCATGAACTGCCCTTGACAAAACCAAACTGGGTTGGGTCCAGTGTCTGGAGGTTTGCTATATCTCTATTGATCATCTCCATGATAATTCTTTCCATGGCTTTACATATAAGACTAGTGAGACTTATGGGTCTGTAGTTTCCAGGGTCTGTAGATGGCCCACCTTTGTGCAGAGGGATGACTGTTGCCTTTCTCCATTCATGAGGCATGAAGCCTGTTTGGAGGCTACAGTTAAATAGTAATTCCATAGGCCCTGATAGGTCATGTTTCATGCTATTTAGAAGGCATCCTGGGATATTGTCTGGGACCACTGATGCAGTGTTCTTGGTCTTAGAGAGAGCATTAAGGATCTGTTCCCTAATGATAGTAGGGGGAGTTATATTTGATGATATTTCCTGAGGGAAGGTTGAGGGAGAGAGAGGAGTAAATTTGGAGCTGAATTTATCAGCCAAGAGGTTTACTAAATTTTCTGGATCAGTACAGATGGCTCTATTTACAATGAGCTCTGCACACAATTGTGTATTGCCTTTGAGATTGCAGACATAGCTAAAGAATGCTTTGTGGTTGTCCTTGGTCTGGGAGGACAAACTTACCTCAAATTTGGCTTTGATCGACTTTATTTGTCCTTTGGGTTATTTGTTTAGGTTGAGGAGAGTGCTTTTATCCTGCTGGGTGCTGCATCTCCTAATTTTTGCCATGATTATCTTCCTTCTGTTATACATCTGATTGACTTTGTGATTCCACCAGGGTGGCTTGTGTTTTGAGTTAGTTCTGTACATCTTCCTGGAGGGTACACCTGCCTCTATGCAGCTATTAACATGCTTGTACAGGGTTTCTGTGAACTGTTCTATATGGGCAGAAGTGTTCTCAGGGTTTATAGGGGCTTGAAATTTTGCCAGGTTCTCACTTAATAGCAGGAGATTAGCCTTAGAATAGTTCTTGAATATTCCCAGTTAACTGGGGGTCCAGGTTTTATTTTTACTTCAAAGGAGACCATTTTCTGGTCTGATCTTACCAGGGAAGGCATTACAGTAGGGGGTGTGCAGCAGTCTCCCATATTACTGAGAACCAGATCCAGTATGGTTGCACCCCTGGTTGGTGTACTGACTATCTGGTCCAGGGAGTTTGTGTTTACAAAATCCAGGAATCTCTGTACATGTACGTTTGATGTCATATAGAATTCCCAGTTAATTGTGGGGTAATTAAACTTACCATAAATATGGTATTGGGTTAGATGGTTAGTGTTTCAAATAAGTTTAAATGCATGGTATGGGTTTCCTGGGTCATAGAGGGTGACCTATAGCTTGCAAGGAAGTGGTACTGGATTTTACCTGTGATGATTTGAACATGGAGCAGCTCAAGTGCATTGTCCTGTTTAACCAGCCTTGAAGTATATTTATTTTTGCTGTAAATCGCCACTTTTAGTCCCTGCCTGTGAAGTAGCTGGTCTAAATGTGTGAAAGGCATTATAACCTTGCACTGTTGGTGTACTCTCTATGGCTTTAAACCACGTCTCAGCGACCGCACAGACATCAGCATTCTCTAGGGTAAAGAGAGCTTCTAGGGAGTGGAGTTTTTTGTTTAGGCTTCTAGCAGTGAGCAGTAATACCTTTAGATTTTCTTGGTTTTGATATGCTATGTCAGAAGTACTTTCAGTTTGGCATCACCTAAAAATGGCACTATGGGGGAAAACAACGTTTTAGCTAATATTCAAAAGCATAAAGGGGAGAGGTGTAGACCATCCCTGGCAAAGCAGTGTGGTCTGTTGACCATCTCCTTCTATGCAGACAAATATTGCACCCCCTTAGAATGACACCAGAAACTAAGCCAATTATTAAAGTCAATCATTTTTTGTTTGTAGGCATCATCCTAGGCTCATACCAGCCTGAAACACATATTCCGAGAGTTCTATGATGTCTCTCTTCATATAGTCTAGGGAAATATGTCTCAGGTCATTTACTCCCACATGGACTATTACTGAGTCATATTGGTAATTGTGGTCCAGGGATCTGAGTGCATGTGTAATGTGGCGGATCCTAGCCCCAGATAAGCAACTGACTGTAACTTTCTCCTTACTCAGCCTGGTGAGAGGGACATCAGTGTGTCTCATGATGGAGTCTCCAATGACTTGAATGTTGGATTCTGTGGTGACTTGCTTTATGGGCTTAGAGGTGGAGGCTCCATGAGATGTAGTCCTATGTGTTGATGTGGGTGTTGTTTTGAAAGAGTGCGTTTGGGGCTGCTGAGGGTATGTCTCATGTGTACTTTGTCTAGGAGGTCTTTGTGGTTTAGGAAGGTTACATGTAAGTGCCTCAGGATATATGGGCCTATATGTCTGCTTTGAATTGTGCGTGATGGGTGCAACATGTGTACTACTAACAACCTTATTGACATTAAGAGTACTTTTATGTGAGAGCTTTGCCTCCAGTGACATTGTGTAACTACATCTCTCACATACCATATCAATTTGAGAATTAACTGGTTGTCAGTAAACATGAGGCAATTTTTGTTAATTCAACTGAACCTGCACTTGTCTCTACCTCTCAGTGCTGTGTATTCAAACTGGCACACTTGTCTCTGCTGGCTCATCTTGTAGCACATAAGAAAATCAATGCTGTAAATTGCACTGGCGGACAGAAGTCTGTGCAAGCAGTCCCATCCCAAAGGTAAAAACAACAGCATAACAGCAGAGCAACTGAACTAGAATCCAGCAATAAGGAATCTGAGGGAAATCAAGATAAATGACTTAAAACCTGTGGACCGGTCCAATTCTGCAGCTCTCAACTGCTGCACTTAAATAAGTCAAACTAAGTAGTAACCAATGGGGCTCGTAAGTTCTTGTAATTAATTTATAACAAAAAAAAAACAGCTGCCTAATGCTTACTTGAGACAAGAGAGTCATCCTCTCACTGCTCCATTGGTTGACCCTATTCTGCTGACTGCTACAACCATGTTATCTTACAGAAAAAGGTAAACAGAGTACACATCTCCTCAAGCCCTCAGCCAAATTCTGTCAGGCTGGCTGTCTGCCTCGCAAAGCTGATGTCATCGCACATGCCTTTTTTTTGTCCAAAAATAAAAAATAAAAAAACCTGGAAATTCAGAAATTAAAGGGGCCAGTCGGGAATTCATGGCACCCCAATATTTTGCCCTCAAAACTGGTATTTAAAGAGGAATTCAGTACAGTTGAGAGGTGTGCATGAGACTTTTGGCTAACTATTTTGGCTCTCACTATGGGGCATTTCATGACAAAACAGATGGCCCATCTGGGTCACCACACACATAATAATGGTAATATATATATTTGGTAGTATATATTTAGGCATACTCTCTTTGGTTATGAAAAGTATAAATTAAAAATACTCTGGTTATAAACCTACATCCTTTGGCAGAACTCATTTATTCACTCAGCTCAAATAACAGAAGTTGTTTTGTATATAGTCTCTTTTTTGCTGAAAAACAGTTCCCTAAAATTTTTTGTTTCTGTGCATTTAACAACATCATTGTATCACTTAGCCAGAACCTTCCCCACCCTTCTAGCATTCAGTCTTAAAAATGATCTGTTTGGGCAGTAGTTTCAATTCAATAATTAATTTCTCCATTAGAGTTATTAAACTGATTGGTTACATCAAAATACAACTTCAAATGACCTTTCATTGAAATTACATAATATTTATACCACCAGGTTTCAGTTTCCTCAACATAAGGTTTCTTCACACCTTATAAGCCATTTATTTATTTAAAAATTTGATTATTTAACATTTGTTTACTGGGAAAGTGCGACCGAGACAGAGCCCATTTTCAGCAGAGGCCTGGGGAGCAACACACTAGACACATGTCTTTGGAATTACATTACACATTATATATGCATTATATTTCTTCTTCTTTTTTATCTCCTTCTGTTATAAAAGTTGTGTCTGGAGTTGCCAGAACTCACCTTCGTACAAGGTTTTTGTTCATTGCCAACATGCCGTGTGTCAACTAATCTGCATCTACACAGTCTAACAATAAATAAAAGACATGACAGACCCTGTTTATTGTTGCTTATTGTTCTTTAACCACACAGAAAGGCATGCCATGGGTATGCATATACATATCACATCTAGGCATGTGCAATAGTGTCTTCATACCCCAAAGTTCTCTTCAGGTAGTTAATATGATGCCTGCTTACACTTTCTGATACTTAAACCCTACAAAAAATGGAGTAATCCCAACTTTATTAAGATGGTAACCAATCACACTGTCTAATGCATCATATGATTCTCAAGCTACCTGTAAAAAATGGTTCAGCTTAAAAGAGAGGAGCATATGATCTCTTCCAGACTAATATTTCCTTCCACTGTTCCACAGAGCTCTGTGCCCTATTTACCATCTATGTAAATGACATGTAAAGACATAATGCATTCAAGGTAATTCAATATGCAGATGACTGGCCCTGTGCTGCTGTGTCCTGTGTCTTCTGTTATAAAAAAAAAACATGCCGTATTTCAACATGGCTTTCAATCTGTGGAAACCTGGCTAAAAATTCTAGACTACGTCTAAATGTTCAGAAAACAAAATATATGTTATTACCTGGATCTGCATTATCATCCTCAGCTGCACTTCAATCTTTCATCTCACACCCTTGACAGCTCTCTTGTCAACGAGGTTAGTCCTGTAACACTTCTAGACTTACCCACAGATAGTCACCTCAAGCATGATATCAGTATTAAAGCCACATTCATTAAGATGAATCAGAAGTTTGGTTTGTTATACAAAGCACAGGCTTTCATTATCAAACATGTACACTTTAAAACAGAGTGTACTTTTTTGCTACCTAGTTTCCTCTATGCAGTGCATATGTTTACAGATCTGTGCTCTTCATGTAGCCAAAAGATGGAACAAATTTACATTTGGATTGCTCGTTTTGGTACTGACCTATAGTCTACAGTTCATCAGTGTGACACACTGCACGCCCTCATTTGCTAAGAAATAGCTCATTATCTTATAGAGATGCAGTTCAAGATTTACCAGAAACTCTTAAACTTCCCAAACAAAATAATGCAGTGGCACAGTTGCTCTTGTAAGTGTGTCACTAGTATAAGTGCAAAATATACCTAACAGGTAAGGAGACGCTACCATATCTGAGAATGTTATCAGGCTACAGAACAAGCTCACCCTACCAAATGGCATAATTTTACAGTACCTATCCCTTTTGTAAATTCTTCTAGGAATAAGATTATCATGTCATTTTAAATCAGTATTAAAATTATCTGCTTATGCTCAGGATACATTCTTCTGATCAATCATACCTATAAACCATGTTTTGTCAGGAAGTATAACCCCTGTCCAGCTAGTTCTAAAGGTGGTTAGGGGTTACGGGGGTGGGGGGGGCTACAGATGGTATTAATGGAAAGTAAATATGATTGCAGCAATGCATAATGTGAAATTCTTGTTTTGGGGATAGGTATCGTAAAATAACACCCTCCCAATCAGGCATGTTTTTTTTATTTTTTTATTTACATATTTGTTAACTGGGTAAACCCACTAGGCCCAATTGCCTGTTTTCAGGGGTGACCCAGTAACAATGTCTGATTAGATGATGTTCTGTTTATACAGCAGGCAGTTGAAGGCAGAGGGAATGAAACCTCTTGGTCTAATTGAGGAGTCTCATTAGCAGCTCACAATGTTTGTGTTAAACTACCAGGCCAGACTTTAAACAGTCCACTAAGGTATACTTTATCAATAATTAATTATATAAATACTGTATAACATAAGACATGTTGGGATTGTAAAGGTGCTTAGGTACCCAGACTGACTCATGCACTCTTATTTGTTTACTGCTATTCAACTGTTGATACCTGCTTCCTCACATATCATACTAACCTACTCCCTCTCAATTCTTCTCCATTATCTCTGCTGATATTGCCTACTTAAAAATCTCACACACTTTTCTCCTGATGCTTCCATTGAGTTTTGACCACCTACCTCCTTTCAGTAACTTCTCCCTTCACTCAACTCTATCCATTCTTCCTTTTCTTATTCCCCTGCCATTACGCTTAACTAATAACACCCCCATCTACTACTCCATTCATTCTACAATTTAACTAGTCATACCCTTTTTATTCCCTGTCATAATGTCACTCCTCATATTTTTCATCTAATGCTAACTTCCATGTTCCTCAGTACAGAGACTCCCAAACCATGTGCATAATGTAAATATATAAATTTGATGTAATGTTTCATTTTTGCTACGGCAAAGGATTGCTATCTGTACTCCTATTACTGAGTGAGGGCATTTTTCGGTTAAATACGTATTAAGGTGTAACTTTGCTCCTGATGTACGTGCATGTTTTTTAAATGTATGAGTTCATTTTCATATATTATTTCCTCATTCTATTGTCACCACCAGTGCAACTGTTAATATTGGCAATGTTTATTTGTATATTAATGTCATGTTTTTACCTGATGTATATGTACTTCAATGATCATGTTATATATCTGTATTTAATCTGTATTTAATTCATGCCAGGGAGACAGTAACAAGTAGGTGTACCGGATGGTGCTGATTAGTAACTCATAGCTTTAACTATCTGTTCTAAACTGCCACACTGCTAGCTTCATATTTCTTCTTATTTTTACGCACTAGAATAATACCGGATCAGTGACATTCTCTGTGTTGGTTCTAGGCTACCAGACAATCTCCATGCAGCTAATCTGGATTATTTACTTTCATGTCTAACAAAAATGTTTTCTGCTATAGAATGTTTTTACCACTGCCTCTGGACAGCCAACACATAATGGCAATATTTTTTCTTATGAGGCAGCTGTCCTCTTAGAAGAATTGTACTAGGTACCCAGTGCTGCTTTCTTGCATCATATGACCTCTGCAATGCTACAGTATCCATGATGGCTGTAATATCATTATGACTGTATGCTGCTTTAGCTGCCAAATTATTAAATCATAGTGATTTATTTACAAACTATTAGATTAGGGTATAATGTTGTGTTAAACATTTGAAATGTTCTATCCATGATGTTCAGTTAATGTAGTTATTGCACTGTAAATAGTGATACATTATAAACACTGTTTCTGTGTACTAACTACTCACTGTACTGTCATGCAGCTGCCTCCACTATTTATTGCAACTTCTTGCCTGATACATTTGGCTGGACATTGGGCTGCCTAGTGCTCTTTATCTGATTTAGCTACGTCAATGCATGTGGTACTTGACCTAGAACATGACTGAAAATGGTCTGTTGGATTAACCACTTACTGATTTATGAAATTAATAAATCAAACAAAATGAAATGTGCTATCTGGCACATCATTATGGATGACACTTCCATCCTTTCATTGTCTCCTGAAAAAAAGTCTTAGCCAACTAGAAGTTCTGCATCACAGAGCTGTATATTTCACCAGTGGGATGAAATGCTACCTGAATTAATGTATCGTGTAGTATACTCTGTGCTAGCCTCTGGTAATGCCAAGGTGCAGATGTATACAGTCTAGAAACAACTCACAGGTCCTCTGTAGGAACCTAAATTAGTCTGATCATTCCTAAGATTGCCTCTCATTTGTTGTAATAGGACATGATGATTGTTCTAGGGATTCTCAGTGCTTACAGATAGGTTGGTCCCAAAGACTTTTGATTACTCAACACACTCAGTGCAGGGGGAGCTTCCTCTGGTTGTCGTGAAACTCTTCTCATTTTAATCAATGACAAACTGAGGCACTTGTAGCTCTTGTCCACTGTCACTTAATGGCTTCATAAAAAACACTGAAAGGCTGTTGGTTCCAAGTTTAATACAAATCAAAGAAGAACACATGTAAAACTCTGTGCCTCGGCTGTGTTGCCTTCAAGGAGTATAAACTTAAAAACATGAGTAACTGTGTGTATGTATGTGTATATGTATATGTATATATATATATATATATATATATATATATATATATATATATATATACACAAAATAAATAATTATGTAACTAAATAATACATTAATATATAATTAAATCAAATGCCTTCAGTTACATTCAATGTTAAGACCCCAAGGAATTAAAGTGCCAATCAGACTCTTTATATTGCAGATTATTTTTAAATACTGTATCATCACAATATTTTGAGTATATTTGTTCCAGAATGCTAGTTTGAAAACAGAACAATCATCATTTAATAACTTAAAATGCAGAAAAACTGGATTATCACAATAATGTTTTTTAATATCTCTTACATGTTCCTGCAGTCTAAGTTTAAATGCTCTCTTGATTTCCCCTACATAAAATAAGTCACATGGGTATTTAAGTATGTATATCACTCCTTCTGTATTACAAGTATATCTATCAGTAGGTACAAACTTAACATCATTGACCCTAGAAAAACATTTCTGAACATATACACAACTCAAACAGCCCCCACAGGATAAGGTACCTGAAGTAGCAAGAGTCCTATAGGAATACATATTCACTACCTGAAAATACTATGCACTAACATACCTTTAAAATTCCTGCCTCTTTTATAAGATATATAAGAAAAAGGACTTAAGATGGTAGAAAAAGCACAATGCTGCAACAAAAGAATTCCAATAATATTTAACCAATTCTGTCAGTTTCTCACTAAATACTGTGCAAGCAGAAACAAAATACATTTTCTTTCTATTAAGGGAGGATATATTACAATTTCTATTTTTTCTATTTTTCTTATAGTCATGAACTGCTAGTCTAGTGGCCACATTATTAACAGTTTCCCACTTAACTCGAAGTAAGGCATTCTCTATAACAGACTTGTCATACCCCCTAGAGAGACACATTTGAGCAGTAAACCTAATTTATTTCATAAAATCTAATTGACTATTACATAATCTTCTCAGCCATAAGAATTCACCATAAGGAAATGATGACAACAAGTTGGGGAGTAAAAGCTCATACCATGCAAACATTGCCACCGTCTTCAAACTTTCTATGTATGGAAGTTAGAACTTCTCCATTATCACAGACCTTTAGTTTTACATCCAAATATACAATATTATTCACCCACTAATGGCTTGGCCTGGATTAGATCACTGACACCATGATCTTCACACCACTAAGAACTTTGTGCTAGATATGGCTTTATATTTTTGTTTTTCTGTGGGGTTTTTTTGAGTGTTTTTTTTTTCTATTATGTTTAAATCTCAAATCTAGCCATATGTTCCTATAATACATGATGTTCTTCATCAGGATCACTGCTGCAGAAATTTAGTATATGAATGCCTTCATTTTAGGTGGATGCCAGTCTGAGGCCTGATATTTCCAAGCATCTGGACATCCCTAGGAGGTGCATGGCCACAGCATCAAGCATGCTCATTAAGAGGAAGTATGGCTGTAGCAAGGGTTTATATTATAAAATCAAACATTTAGGTCGTCGAACACCTAAACAGTGAAAGCTGAAAACCACGAACGGCCACTTCCACAAATTTTTTCACAGGGAAAAAATTTGCTTGGCAGTCATCAGGAATTTCCCCTTTTCCCCAATGTACAGCAATCTCGGAGTTGGTATGCTTAGCTTGGGGGGGGCACAGCCCTCCACCTGATTAGGGTTTGAAAGTCTGTTTTCCTGTCCTCCAGGCAAGCATTTTTCCCTGTGAAAAAATTCACGGAAGTGGCCATTCGCGGGTTTTAGCTTTTGCCATTTAGGTGTCGCCGTTTAGGTGTTCGACAACCTAAAAGTTTGATTTTGTAATATAGACCCCTGTAGCAAAGAGTAAGTAGTACATTATTTGCTTCACTCTGTTCTTTTCTGCTGTCTTACATGAGTGATCAACCCACTATGCTTCATGAGTCAATTATCTCCCATACCTTGATCTTACATCATTTTTTTATTTTACTTTCTTTTCCATATTTATGATACATTGTGTGTTTTATGCTTCTGTACTGTTCCACTCAAAAATGTCAATAAGTGTTTTTATGGGCATCAGATGTCCTGGACTCAGTGTATATGGCCACACGATACCATATCAAATGCTGAAGACAAATTGCAATGTGTAGTTCTGATTGATCAAAAAACTGAATGGCAATGTCCTGCATTTAGTGGTGTGTACAATGTTAATGTTTTTATATTAGCTTGTTACTGATACCGAGGAGCCCTGAGTTTGAAATAATGTATTTATCTGACATTTGTTTACTGGGAAAGTCCAACTGGGTGGGTACCCATTTTCAGCAGAAGCTCAGGAAGAAAAGCTCCAGAGACAATTAGCATATTACATTAGCTTACATTAGCTTATTACAGAGCAACAATGAACTTTTTCACATACATGATGGAGAGCTACAGGACATGGGTTCAGAAAATGTATTGATTTCACACTAATAAACCTAGATAAGTTTGCTGGTCAATTGATCTTTTTAAGCAGTGAAGTGAAACAACAGAGACTGGCAGAAACATATGCATATACATAATAAAACAATAACACATAGCCATTTGTGCAGAGCTGAGTGCAGTTCCACTGCATTTCTTCACAGTCAGTTGCTGTCACACTAATTTCACTGTTGGCCATTTGGCAGGCATCTGTATCACTGGGAACCAATTTTTCTACTAAAGGTTTCCATATACATTGTCTGCGTAGAAAAGGCTCATAACACCAATGTCTGTGATGGACAGAGGCAGCTGTTAAATCATGCCCTAACTAATATACATTCTTTAAAATAACCTCTAAGGTACAATAACTTGTGGGATACATTTGGGTTGCATGGCTAGGCTTTTAAAGGCCCCACTGATTACTAGCCTACTATATAACTGCAAACCTAAGAACCTATAATATTGATAAGTGTGAACAGTGTACTTCTTTTAATAAACAAACTTCAGCCATACAAACCAGTAATTTACAAGTCTTTTGGATTATAGAAGATTAGTTGTTCTTATGCCTATTACTTTGTCATTTTGAAGTAAAAAAAAAGTTAAGGAAAATATCCAAAAAAAGGAAGCACAGGGTATTTCCATTTAAATATATAAACAAGCTAATACAATCTCCTTTGGGCCTATACAGGTTGAGGCATCAGTTACTTAGAATGAGATTTGTTGTACAGTGCAAAACTACTCTCTTTTATTTCTGGTTACAGATTCATTCTTTCATACCACAAGGTAAAATTTTCTTCTCAGTTCTCTATAGTACCTCACTGCTTCAGCAGTAGGTTGCAGGAGATGAAAAATTACTGGCACAGACTGCTTTACTTTCAACAGTGGTAAACAAAATGCCAGAAGTTTCCAGATTGTAGAAAAAAAAATCTCTCACCTGAGAAACTGGTTCCAAGTCATCAATTGTGGGAAACATGGGGATGATCTTGTTTGATTTTTAACTCTGGAAACTCCCTGAGTTTTTGCTATTCCTTCATTGGATGATATTAAGGATATTACAGTAGGGACAATTGGAGTCTGATGCTAACTGGGTAGATGCTCATTCTTAAAGTGACTTTTATTTTATGGGAGCAGCTCCTCAGTACTGAATTGCCTGGTGTCTGGGCTGTCACATCCAGACATTGTAAGAACATACAGTGTCAAAATGGCCAAGTATGTGAAAAAGACACACACACACACACACACACACACACACACACACACACACACACACACACAAAGGAGCCACTTGCAATTCAAAGCTGTATTGAAGAATTTCATCACTCCCCACGTAAAACATTGATAGCATTACATGTAGCTTAGGCACATTAATTGTGGTTCTTCATGAAGTGGCTGGAAGTTTGTAGACTGTGTTAATATTATATGAGGACACAAAAGCATAACAGCTACTTTATGCAATTAATGTTTACAAGGAATGGGTAGTGAAAATTATTCAGCAGCTATTAGGGAAGATAAAAATTTCTTCAGAAGAGATAGCTAGTTGTTGTTGTTTGTCTTTCAGCTTTTCCCGGTTAGGAGTCACCACAGTGGAACTCTGGTCCGCTAATGATTGGCAGCAGATTTTCACGAACGCCGAGGTGCCAGCTCGACGTCCAACCTTCAACGAAGACACGCCCATTTACGCATGTCTTTCGAACACCCATCCAACCGCGGGGAGGACATGCAGACTCCAAAGTAGGTCAAAATGAAAATAGTTTAAAAATAGGTTAGAAAAAAGAAAAAGAGATACAGTTATGAAGTGATAGGAATTATTTAGAAAGGCTAGCAAAGGTTAAAGTGTTGCTGAATAAGGTGAATCACACAAAGCAAAAGGAAGAGCAAATGAAGAGTACTAAAGAGAAAATAAGGAGTAGTTGGGCAGTATGCATGAGTTTTTAAAGATTGCTGTTAAGCACCTTTTTTTATAATAACGCCAGAGCACAAAACCTTTTAGTACAATGACTTTGACAACAGGAAGAAGAAAGGGTTGTTGCCAAACTTAGGGAGCATATGATAAGAAAAATAAATAAAGATCCTGTAGAAGTATGAGAGATAGTTCAGAAGTTTTATGAAAATTTGTACAAAACAGAGAAATATGGAAACCAAGAAGGAGCACAAATGGAAATATGTATAGAAGACTTAACTATGCCAGTGTGTTAGAGAAAGATGAGGCTCGACAACTAATAAGATAGGAGGCAATGAGAGATAAAAATGGTGATGTATAATCAATCTGCAGGGAAGTCTCCAGGAACAGATGATATTCCTGTAGAAGCTTGGAAGTTAGGAGGGAAGCAAGCAATAAAGATCTGGGAGATTTTATTTAACAGTATTTTAAAAGGAGGTGAAAGACCAACATATTGGAAGAAAGTTGTGGTGACTGTGCTACCCAAAGAGGGTAAAATCACATCAGACTCTGTTTCATATAGACCCATTTCAGTTTTAAACCATGATTATAAAGTGTTTAGGTCAACACTAGCTAAAAGAATGACAAATGTGATACCAAAATTGATAGCTTTTGAGCAATATGGTTTTGTGGAGGGGAGGCAAACATTTGACAACTTTAACAGAACAATGATGATCCAGAAGGAAGCAAAATGCCAGAAAATACTGCTGTTCTTGGTGGGTCTTGCTGCATGGAAAGCAATCAACAGAGTAGGATGGGATTTTATGAACAGGGCAAGGGAATTATTTGCATTCCCTGATACAATAAAAAGGTCAATTAGGAGGAGATATAAAAGATTGGAGGCAAGAATTAAAGTGGGAGGGTTCCTCTCCAATATGTTGCGTTTGAACAGAGTAAACAGGCAGGGGTGTTTTCTTACTCCTTTGTTATTGGAAAAAAAATAAGGGAATCAGAAATTCATGGATATAACTGTCATGGTAATCAAGAAAATGTGGCTTTATTTGAAGACTATTTTATTCTGTACCTGATAAATCCAGAAAAGGACATCTTGGTGTTGTGGAACATTTTGAGGCAGTTTAATGTCTTTTCACGATATTAAATCAATAAAGATAAAACAAAAGCAATAGATGCAAATTATGTGCCTACACACAAATTGGTTCAGCAATACCCATATTTATGGGGACACAATAAGATGAAGTATTTATGAGTATGGGTTAAAAAGGCTTATTTTATGGTAGTTAAGGATATGTGGGAAGAGGCTAAACAGAAAATAATACAAAAACCGAGAAACTGGAATCAAATGTTTATGGATATGGATAGTAATATACAAGGAGTGAAAATGTTTTAGACTGTTTAATTTTATACACATGTCAGTTATATATTATCAATCAGAGGACCATTTGTGGATAACAATTAATAAAGAGTTGGAGGAATTTATCTGGGAGGGGACGGGTTAAGTGGGAAAAATTGATCCTCCCAACAGAACAAGGTGGTTTAGAATTACCTGATTTGAAGGGATATTTTAGCTCTAGATAGTTAAGGCTCAAATACTTAAGACAAATTGAAGGTTATAATTCAAAGTGGAAGGGAATAGTGATGAAGCAGGGAAAAGTTCAAGAAATAAGGTGAGTGATGGATTTCAGATGCAGATCCTTAAGGTTAATTATAACAACCATATATTCATAAACTTGCAAAAAGAATTCTAAGAATTAAACCAATGCAGGGATGAGAAAGTGGAGATTTTCCTAATAGGGATGGCTGCAAGTACAGGTACAGAAAATAGGCAAGAGGGGCTGGAATTTACTAGAGAAAACCAGTAAAGGAATCAAGGTATTGGGAGTAAATACAGAGGGAAAGGTTACAGCACGGAATGAGGTCAAGAAAAAGTTTGAGCTGCAGGTTACAGACTGCCTTCCTTTCAGGAGATTGATACCAGAATGTAGGCAAACAGAAAAGGATATGGGAGGCCTAAGTGAAAAACCTGCTCTGGTAGAGGTTTTAGTCAAATCTAGAACAGAAGTGGCTGTTAAAAAATATAATTAATTGGGCCTATAATATACTGCATGATAATTAGAAGAATCAGTCAGAGGAGGTTAGAAAGGACTGGAAAGATGGACTGGAAAAGCAAGTTACAAGGGAACAATGGGAGGCCATATGTATGGCTCCCAAGTATGCAACAAAGTCCAGAAAGTATATTATTTTTGCTTTAAAGTTTTTCACATGTATTTTGCATACCACAAGTAGATTTCAAATATTTTCTCCTCAAGTAGATAGCAAATGTTAGAGGTGTGATTGGGGGAAAAAGGAGGTAACTCATGGCGTTTTAAAAAAATATGAAGGTGTACTTTATATATTTTGCATTTGGTAAATAAAGAAAAAGGGACATTTGCTGTTGTGTAACATTCTGAGATAATTTCAGCTCTTCAGGATATAAAAGAAGTGAAGATAAAATAAAAGCTATAGCAGTAAAGTATGTACCTACACACAAACTTGTTCATCAATACCCACGCTTATGGGATATGATAAAATTAAGTATTTAGATTAATGGATTAAAGAGGATTGTGTTATGACAGATAAGGATATTTGGGAAGAAACTAAAAAGAAAATATAAAAAATGAGAAAGTAGAAACAGCTAATTATGGATATGAATAGTAACATACAAACAGTGTATATATTTGTGCTCCGTTAGTTTTACATATTGGTCAGACATACTTTTGTCAACCAGAGGAGAAGTTGTGAATGATAATTGATAAAAAGATAAAGGAGTTGATTTGGAAGGGAAAGAGGGGAAGAGATAAGTTGGATAAGCTGATCCTCCCTATAGAACAAGGTGTTTTAGGGTTACCTGATTTGAAGGGGTACTCTACAGCTACCCAGTCAAGGCTCATATATATATTTCAAGTAGAAAGTTATAAGTCAGAGTGGAAAAGGATGATGATGAAACATGAGGGGAGTTCAAATGATAAAGAGAGACTAAAATTTTGGATGCATGTCCTTAAGGAAAACAATTATACAGAATATTGTACTCAATTAGGTACCAGAAAGTAAAAACTAAGCCAGTGCAAACATGGAGAAAGGATATTTTATCAGTGGGATATCTACAAATAGGTGTACAGCAAATAATTGAGAGGGGGTAGAATTTATTGGAGAACATTAGCAAAGGAGCCAAGCTTTTGAAAGCATATAACCCAGGAAGGAAAGGTAATAGAGTGGGATGAGGCTAAGTAGAAATTTGGACTGCAGGTTAGAGACTGCCTTCACTATCAGGGACTGATAAGCAGACCAGAGACAAAGAGAAAGGGAGAGGGGAGTCCTAAGTGGAAAACCATCTCCGGTAGACCTTTTAGTTGAGTACGGGATATAAACTACAGTTAAAATAGGGATATAATAAGTATGGCATATAAAATATTGCATCATAATTATACAAATCAATCAGAATAGATTAGAAAAATTATGAAAAGAAAACAGAAAGGCAATTTACAAAGGAACAATAGGAATCAATTTATAAGGCTCCCAACTATGCAGCAAAGTCTAGACAGTTTAGGATTTTTGCATGGAAGTGTTTGTGTAGGTATTTTTATACCCCAAACAAACTTCAGATGAGTTTTCCTAAACTAGATAGCAAATGCTGAATGTGTGATAGAGAAGATAAAGGTAACTGGGAACATGTTTTTTGGGAATGTAATGAGCTGGCAGATTAGGACTATGAAAAAAATGCTTGGTGGGGGGCACAAATGGTTGTAACTAAGGAAATAATTATTTTGAGTTGTGATATAGGATCTGAATTGTTTAGGTATAGTAATGCCTTGCTACATTTAAAGTTATTGGCTGCCAAAAAGCAATTACTAGAAGATGTCCCATAGGAATGTCTAGAAAATGGAAATCATAATGTATTGCAAACATCAAGGAAGTGCGGAATATTGTAAAGGAGATAAAATAACTCAATGTGGGATCTTTAGAAAAATAAAGGAGCAAATTTCACAGAACAATACATGTAGAATAATGTTCAAGAGTAGCAGTGAGGTTATGTAAATGGACTTAGTAGATTTTTAACAGTGAAAATATTCTTGGTACCACTAGACCTATATGTCAAACAAGCTTACTGTTTTACCTCATCTAAGAATACCTTGCACAAAGTCAGTAAACTAACAAGATATTTTATATGGGAAAATAAAAAAAAAAAAGAAAGTATACCATGGGAAAATGGAAATGCCTACTGAACAGGAAGGATTAAGGCTACCCAATATGGAGAAATACTATACAGCCACCCATAGCATAGACTAGATCCAGGCCTGCTGAATCTAGCTTTGTTTGTATAACTTGAGCACTAATCCAGGCATTCTTTAAAGTATTCAATTGTATTTATTACTGCTTGGTAGTAACTTGATTAAAGTGTAGCTATCATTCTAAGTCTTTTGGATTAAGTACTTGGGCTTCAGACCAGTTGTTTTACATTAGGAAGGTTTGTGGCCTGCACTGTGGTGGCAGGACAGGTAGCTTACATCCTTCTAAGTTGGGAACTGCTGATTGAGGGCTCAGTGTCTGTTATTCTAAAAGTGTATTAGTTCTGGTTTAAGCACTTGGGCTTTAGGCCAGTTATTTTACATTAAGAAGGTTCGTGGTCTGCACTCTTGTGGGAGGAGAGGCTGGACTCTGCCCTTCTGAGCTGGGAATTTCTGGTTAAAGGCTTATAGTACCTGCATATTTGAACTGTTTCTTACTGAAATTGGTACACCTTGTTTGCTGTAGCATAGACAAGGTCCAGGGATTCTGAATCTAGCCTTGTTTGTATGCTTGTTGTTTGTTTGCTTGTTATTTCCCTGAAACGCTAATTCCACCTAAAATGTGGCTTTTCAGCGCTTCTGTGGATCCCTAGTAATATCTGCATTGCTTACTGTACTTATTTCCTTGTTTCACTTGAAAGAAAGTTACTGTTTGTCGTTTTTGCATTTAAGTTACCTGTAACACATTGCATTTAAGTTACCTGGCACTTGCTCACTAAAGCAATTATATAAGTCAGCACTAAAAAATTAAAAGCACTACACCCTCACAAACTCCCCTTGAGTACCTTTTTCCCCATTGGCCCTTTTTTCAATTATAAAGTAATTCCCAATACTATTCTAGCATGTCCAAAGGTCAGTTGTCAATCTCCTCTCCGGTCCAGCTGGTGAATCTGGGAATCTTGAGGCAATGTTACAACTGCCTCATGTACACAGACAACCCTCTCCTCCTCCCAACAAATTCCAACACATGTGAGAGATGCAACCATATAGCCAAACTAGAGGCTAAGCTCTCTCAACTCAGTACTGGCGTAACCAGTCCGGAGGAGAAGGAAACCACACTCACTACAATTCCAGTCTCACATAGACCTACCACAGCAGCAAACCAAACACATAAACACACAAAAACATACTCGGAGGCTCTAAATAAAAATCTGCCTAAGCAGCAGAGACCTCCAGCAGACACCCAAGCAACCGCTACCCCAAAACAAAACACATGCAACACATAGCTCACAAAGCCAGTGTGCCGAACAGTCACAGCCCTTAAGGCTAAACAACACACCTGATACACTTGTAATAGGTGACTCTATCGACAGGCAGACTGCCGTCCCGCTCACCAGGCTGATCAAGGAGAAGGTCACGGTGAGCTGCCTGTCGGGCGCTAGGATCCGCCACATAACACAAGCACTCCGGTCACTCCAAGGCAAGTACAAATATGACTCAGTCATTGTCCATGCTGGTGTGAATGACCTGAGATGTACCTCCCTGGACTACATGAAAAGAGACATAGAGGAGCTCTCTGAGCATGTAGCCCAGGCTGGTATGACCCTGACCTTGAGTAGCATCTTACCCTCACCAAGAATGATGCCACAATATGAAGACAAGATGATCAATTTCAACAATTGGCTTAAGTATTGGTGTCATTCAAAGGGGATCCAATGCCTGTCAGCCTGGGATGACATGCTCGACAAGCCACGATACTTCGCTAGGGACGGCTTGCACCTATCACCCCTGGGCTTCGGATATTGGCAAAGGCTCTTGCTACCCCATAGTGCCTTTTTTAGGCAAGGCTCAAAAGACAAACCCACCTCCATAGGTATCACAAGGGATAAGAAACTAAGAGCAGTGCTACTCAATGCCAGAAGTCTAAACCTCAAGATGCACGCACTCGAAACTCTCCTTAGCATGGAGAACATCGATATCTGTGCAGTAACAGAAACTTGGTTCAAGGCTCCCGAGAGCACCCCAGCACTACCAGGTTATACCTCATACCATGCTTTTCGCCCCAAAACTTGGACCGAACCACAAAAGGAGGGGAGTATCAATATTCACAAAGATACCCACACCTCCAGGTTGGTGGCACAGCACGAAGCATCAGAGACTATCCATGTGCAACTAACAGTGGGTAAAACTGCCTTCCAGTTTATAGCCTGCTACAGACCACCCTCCCAAACCCAGGAACCCCACTCGACCTTCCTGAGAACACTGGAAAATATGAAGGTCTCTCCAAACACCATTATATTGGGTGACTTCAACTACCCAAACATAGACTGAGAGCATTACTCTAGCTCCAACACCCTAGCCCAAAGGTTCCTAGAATTTATAAACTCAAATGCTATGGAACAAATTGTTACCACTCCCACAAGAGGGGAAAACATACTGGACCTGATCACCACCAACGTGGGGACTCTATGCTCCAGACCAGAAGTGTATCCCTCACTGGTAAGATCAGACCATAAACTAATCTCACTGGATATTCACATCCTGACCCCACCCCCTGCCCAGAAAACCACAGTGAAAAACTTCTCTAAAGCAAATTTCACGCTCCTCAAAACCGAGGTGGAATCCTTCAAAGCCCCCGGGCCTGTGGAAAATACGGCCCAGACCACAGAATCCTTTATAAATGCATTCTATGAACACCTTCAGGAATGCATGGATCATGCAATCCCAAATAAAACCAAGACCCAATCCTCCAAAGGCAGACGTCCTGTCTGGTGGACCCCAGCCATAAACAAACTATACAATAGAAGGAGGAAGTTACTACATGATAGAGCAAAATCCCAAAAAGGGAAGGCATCTCTGATCAGTATTAGCAAAAAACTACAGGCACTCATAAAATCATCTAAAGCCAGCTTCAAGAGAAAAATTGCACAGGACACTAAGGATAATCACAAGGCTTTCTTTAGTTATGTTAGGAACCTGGGTGGGAATTCCCAGATATGCTCAGAATTAGTCCAAAATGACAAAAAATACACCGAACCCACAGACATTACCAACATCCTAGCTGACAGGTTCAGCACAAACTCCCCCCCCTACCCACCAAAAGGGCAAATATCTATCCCAGCAGAGTGCTGCCCTCCTGACATCTCAGATGCTCAGGTAAGAGCCGCCCTCTCCAAAGCAAAAAACACAGCATCAATGGGACCAGACGGTATCCCGGGCTGCGTCCTACATGAACTCCAAGAAGAGCTAAACCCAAACATAAAACTACTGTTCAATCTCAGCCTTACTACAGGTTATGTACCCAAAGAGTGGTGTACAGCAACAGTGGTCCCTCTCCACAAAGGTGGTGCCTCAACGGATCCTGGAAACTATCGCCCCATAACCCTGACTAGCTTGGTCTGCAAAGCTATGGAAAGGATCATCATGGACCTCATAAATAAAGATATTGGGGACCTACAGACACTGGATCCTACCCAGTTCGGCTTTGTTAAGAGCAGATCCTGCCTCTTAAACCTGGTCAATTTCTTTGAAACAGTCACCAAGGCCATTGACGAGGGTAAGGTGGTCCACACAGCCTACCTGGACCTCGCAAAAGCCTTCGATACAATACCCCACTCGGGCATTATAGATAAGCTCACCAGCTTAAATATAAACCACTATGTCACTAGATGGGTTGCAAACTGGCTCAAGGACAGAACCCACATGGTTAGAATTGCTGGAGCCATGTCAGACTCCAAACCAGTTACAAGTGGCGTCCCACAAGGCTCAGTCCTGGGACCTCTCTTGTTCGGTATATATTTCTCGGAGGTACAGGCCAACACGGAAGGACTGTGGCTGACCAAGTTCGCAGATGACTGCAAACTGGGCACCATAATCGACTTGCCAGCTGACACAAGCATCCTCCAAAAGGGCCTCATAGAAACAGACAACTGGTGCCAGAGCCATGGCCTTAAGCTAAATGCCAAAAAGTGTATAGTCATCCCCTTTGGCAAAAACAAAGTGCCCACAAATTACCACATAGGTGGTAATCCATTAAGTATGGAAGAAGTAATTAGGGACCTGGGGATCCAAGTTGATAGCAATCTCTCATTTGACAACCACGTGGCCAAAGTGGTTAGAAAAACATTTTATATAGCCCACCTAATCATGAAGGGATTCACATCTAGATCAGGGGAGGTCATCGTGCCTCTTTACTCATCCCTCATCAGGTCCATAATTGAGTACAATGCCCCTTTTGGGATCTACCTTACCAGACACCTGCAGCAACTGGAAAGACCCCAAAAGTACCTCACCAAGAGGATCAAAGGGCTCAAACAGATGCCATATGCTGTCCGGTTAAAGAAACTCCATCTCTACTCAGTGGCATACCGCCTGCTCAGAGGCGATCTGTGCCTGATGTATAAAGCTATGTCCAACCCAGAATTAATGGACATGCTGCACCTCAGAAAATCCAAATCCCATCGAGCTATGCCGAGACTTGAACCTCAGCACTGAAATAAATAGGACATGCTGGAGGGACAGATTCATAACCCAGGGGCTCCCTTCACTCTGGAATAAAATCCCAGTCCAGGTTAGGCAGAGTCCCTCATTGACTCTCTTCAAGAGGAATCTTGATGAGTGGATGGGGGAGCGTAGGTTTACCCCGGGTATCACTTCTGTGTCACTGTTAGACAGAGGCACAGTATACTAACTTCGAAAAAGGGCATAGCAAAATTAATTTAAAATGGGTGGCGAAAGTCAAACACACTCTTGCTAGGCTTATAAATGCCCTAGGGCAGATAGCCTAGTATGAACCTATGAACCTATGAACCTATGTAAAGCCTCTCTGCAACCTGCAGGATGGGACCTATCACTCCAAATAGAAACAAATGTTGTTTCACAAGTCCTGTAGAAAGAAAACTCAAGATGTCAAGGTCAGTTGTCAATCTCCTCTCCGGTCCAGCTGGTGAATCTGGGAATCTTGAGGCAATGTTACAACTGCCTCATGTACACAGACAACCCTCTCCTCCTCCCAACAAATTCCAACACATGTGAGAGATGCAACCATATAGCCAAACTGGAGGCTAAGCTCTCTCAACTCAATACTGGCGTAACCAGTCAGGAGGAGAAGGAAACCACACTCACTACAATTCCAGTCTCACATAGACCTACCACGACAACAAACCAAACACATAAACACACAAAACATACTCGAGGCTCTAAATAAAAATCTGCCTAAGCAGCAGAGACCTCCAAAGCAGACACCCAAGCAACCGCTACCCCAAAACAAAACATGTGCAACACATAGCTCACAAAGCCAGTGTGCCAAACAGTCACAGCCCTTAAGGCTAAACAACACACCTGATACACTTATAATAGGTGACTCTATCGTCAGGCACACTGACGTCCCGCCACCAGGCTGAACAAGGAGAAGGTCACGGTGAGCTGCCTGTCGGGCGCTAGGATCTGCCACATAACACAAGCACTCAGGTCACTCCAAGGCAAGTACAAATATGACTCAGTCATTGTCCATGCTGGTGTGAATGACCTGAGACGTACCTCCCTGGACTACATGAAAAGAGACATAGAGGAGCTCTCTGAGCATGTAGCCCAGGCCGGTATGACACTGACCTTGAGTAGCATCTTACCCTCACCAAGAATGATGCCACAATATGAAGACAAGATGATCAATTTCAACAATTGGCTTAAGTGTTGGTGTCATTCAAAGGGGATCCAATGCCTGTCAGCCTGGGATGACATGCTCAACAAGCCACGATGCTTCGCTAGGGACGGCTTGCACCTGTCACCCTGGGCTTTGGATATTGGCAAAGGCTCTTGCTACCCCCATAGTGCCTTTTTAGGCAAGGCTCAAAAGACAAACCCACCTCCATAGGTATCACAAGGGATAAGAAACTAAGAGTAATGCTACTCAACGCCAGAAGTCTAAACCTCAAGATGCACGCACTTGAAACTCTCCTTAGCATGGAGAACATCGATATCTGTGCAGTAACAGAAACCTGGTTCAAGGCTCCGAGAGCACCCCAGCACTACCAGGTTATACCTCATACCATGCTTTTCGCCCGCAAAACTTGGAACGAACCACAAAAGGAGGGGAGTATCAATATTCACAAAGATACCCACACCTCCAGGAGGGTGGCACAGCACAAAGCATCAGAGACTATCCATGTGCAACTAACTGTGGGTAAAACTGCCTTCCAATTTATAGCCTGCTACAGACCACCCTCCCAAACACAGGAACCCCACTTGGCCTTCCTGAGAATACTGGAAAATATGAAGGTCTCTCCAAACACCATTATATTGGGCGACTTCAACTACCCAAACATAGACTGGGAGCATTACTCTAGCTCCAACACCCTAGCCCAAAGGTTCCTAGAATTTATAAACTCAAATGCTATGGAACAACTTGTTACCACTCCCACAAGAGGGGAAAACATACTGGACCTGATCATCACCAACATGGGGACACTATGCTCCAGACCAGAAGTGTATCCCTCACTGGTAAGATCAGACCATAAACTAATCTCACTGGATATTCACATCCCGACCCCACCCCTGCCCAGAAAACCACAGTGAAAAACTTCTAAAGCAAATTTCACATGCCTCAAAACCGAGGTGAAATCCTTCAAAGCCCCGGCCTGTGGCAAATACGCCCAGACCGCAGAATCCTTTATAAACGCATTCTATGAACACCTTCAGGAATGCATGGATCATGCAATCCCAAATAAAACCAAGACCCAATCCTCCAAAGGCAGACGTTCTGTCTGGTGGACCCCAGCCATAAACAAACTATACAATAGAAGGAGGAAGCTACTACATGATAGAGCAAAATCCCCAAAAGGGAAGGCATCTGTGATCAGTATTAGCAAAAAACTACGGGCACTCATAAAATCGTCTAAGGCCAGCTTAGAGAAATATTGCACAGGACACTAAGGATAATCACAAGGCTTTCTTTAGTTATGTTAGGAACCTGGGTGGGAATTCCCAGATATGCTCAGAATTAGTCCAAAATGACAAAAAATACACAGAGCCCACAGACATTGCCAACATCCTAGCTGACAGGTTCAGTGCAAACTTCTCCCCCCTCTCCCCACCAAAAGGGCAAATATCTATCCCAGCAGAGTGCTGCCCCCCTGACATCTCAGATGCTCAGGTAAGAGCTGCCCTTTCCAAAGCAAGAAACACAGCATCAATGGGACCAGATGGTGTCCTGGGCTGCATCCTACATGAACTCCAAGAAGAGCTAAACCCAAACATAAAACTACTGTTCAATCTTAGCCTTACTACAGGATATGTACCCAAAGAGTGGCGTACAGCAACAGTGGTCCCTCTCCACAAAGGTGGTGCCTCAATGGATCCTGGAAACTATCGCCCCATAAGCCTGACTAGCTTGGTCTGCAAAGCTATGGAAAGGATCATCATGGACCTCATAAATAAAGATATTGGGGACCTACAGACACTGGATCCTACCCAGTTTGGCTTTGTTAAGGGCAGATCCTGCCTCTTAAACCTGGTCGATTTCTTTGAAACAGTCACCAAGGCCATTGACGAGGGGAAGGTGGTCCACACAGCCTACCTGGACCTCGCAAAAGCCTTCGATACAATACCCCACTCGGGCATTATAGATAAGCTCACCAGCTTAAATATAAACCCCTATGTCACTAGATGGGTTGCAAACTGGCTCAAGGACAGAACCCACATGGTTAGAATTGCTGGAGCCATGTCAGACTCCAAACCAGTTACAAGTGGTGTCCCACAAGGCTCAGTCCTGGGACCTCTCTTGTTCGGTATATATTTCTCGGCGGTACAGGCCAACACGGAAGGACTGTGGCTGACCAAGTTCGCAGATGACTGCAAACTGGGTGCCATAATCGACTCTCCAGCCGACACAAGCATCCTCCAAAAGGGCCTCATAGAAACAGACAACTGGTGCCAGAGCCATGGCCTCAAGCTAAACGCCAAAAGTGTATAGTCATCCCTTTGGCAAAAACAAAGTGCCCACAAATTACCACATAGGTGGTAATCCATTAAGTACAGAAGAAGTCATTAGGGACCTGGGGACCCAAGTTGATAGCAATCTCTCATTTGACAACCACGTGGCCAAAGTGGTTAGAAAAACATTTTATATAGCCCACCTAATCATGAAGAGATTCACATCTAGATCAGGGAGGTCATCATACCTCTTTACTCATCCCTCATCAGGCCCATAATTGAGTACAATGCCCTTTTGGGATGTACCTTACCAGACACCTGCAGCAACTGGAAAGACCCCAAAAGTACCTCACCAAGAGGATCAAAGGGCTCAAACAGATGCCATATGCTGCCCAGTTAAAGAAACTCCAGCTCTACTCAGTGGCATACCGCCTGCTCAGAGGCGATCTGTGCCTAACGATAAAGCCATGTCCAACCCGGAATTAATGGACATGCTGCACCTCAGAAAATCCAAATCCCATCGAGCTAAGCTCCAGAGACTTGAACCTCAGCACTGAAATAAATAGGACATGCTGGAGGGACAGATTCATAACCCAGAGGCTCCCTTCACTCTGGAATAAAATCCCAGTCCAGGTTAGGCAGAGTCCCACATTGACTCTCTTCAAGAGGAATCTTGATGAGTGGATGGGAGATCGTAGGTTTACCCCGGCTATCACTTCTGTGTCACTGTTAGACAGAGGCACAGTATACTAACCTCAAAAAAAGGCATAGCAAAATTAATTTAAAATGGGTGGCGAAAGCCAAACACACTCTGGCTAGGCTTATAAATGCCCTAGGGCAGATAGCCTAGTATGAACCTATGAACCTATGTGGGGCTGTGTGAAACTTATCTTGGGGAAACCCAGGAAACATATGTTCAATGCTATGCATATGTGATTGCAGACCAGTTATTAGCTCAAAAGATGTTAAAAAAGTGGCCAGAATGGATGCTCCCAGTAGGTTGTGATAATGGTCAAACTAAGAAAGTTAAATCTTACTCCACAACTCAAATTTGTCAATGATACAGAGTATGCAGAGTTAAGAAGGATCATACAGCTGGCTGCTGACAACCCACCTGGGTTTAATAGTTCTGTGCCTTTAAAACCAGCCTTAAAGAAAAGGCAGGTCAAGTATAGAAAGTAATTGGTTGCTTTTAGAAATGTTTTAATATTTAAAGACTGTCATGGTTATGTGAAGTTTGTCTGATGAAGGTTTTTTTAACCTGAAAGTGCTTAGGTTTTATAATAAAAGATTACGGCCAGTTTGGACTCTGTTACGTTTGTTTTTGGATTTGTTCTTACAAGAGGTTCGAGAGCAGTCCTTAAGGGAAGCTAAGAGTCTTGTGTTTTGCTACATTTTGGTTTGTTGTTGCATCTCCTTTCCGCATGGCCGAACTACAGAATGATGAGGTTGAAATAGATTACCAGCCACACAAACGTTCATTGGGCTCAGTAAGTGAGAAATTCAAAAGTAATGTTTCTTCCTGTTTAAATCCTTTACTTGGGATGGACTTGATGAAGAACTGCACACAAGAAAATGGCCTAGCTGCAGGTGAGCCATTAAATGAGACTTTCTTTGAGCTTTTGACTTGTTTAGATAATACCACAAGAAAAATTAAACACCTGCAATGGCAGAGGTTTCATATGGAAGCATGCTTGGAATATAAAATAGTGCCTAGGGGGATGAGAGTATTATGTATGCCAGCACAAGGAGATGCATGTCCTGACTTACTAGCGCGCTGGCAGCAGATAAACATAGATACCAGCTTTCATTATATGAATTTGCTTATAGAATATTTTTCACCTGTTGAAGAGGAACTTCGTAGTGAGGTAAAAGATCTACAGAGTAACCTACAAATGCACTATAACACAGACCAACATCTGTGTAAAATTACCCAAGTATTGAATAATACAGCCTTGTCTGAAAATAAATTGCAGCAAACGAAGATGAAAAAGCTGCAAAGGGACTATCAGGACTTCATGACAGGCTGTATTTTTACATGGCCTCGTGAACAGGCTAGAACTGAATCTCATCCAGCAGTAACAAGTAATTTACATACCAACAATGTGTCTACTGAGCCCAGTGATGTTTTTCAGAATGTTAATGTTCAATAAAATGTGAACAATGCTTCTGTGGCTACAACCACAACAACAGAAGGTTCCATGGTTGTCATTGATCCTAATAGCAACACCTCTACTATGCCTCGGGCTGATGACATCTCACAGGGAACCAAACAGCCCAGTATCAGTATGGGAGCAAAACAGAAAACCTCACTTCCTTCTCCTTCATCTTCTTCTTTTTTTGCAGCAAGGAGCAGCTCTATGACTTTTCCAGCTTTCCCAGTACCAGTAAGGAAGAAAACAGAAAACAGAGGAGGTTGTTCTGTACAAAGGGATGTGAAACGGTGGAGAGTCATGAACTGACTGATTTTAATGACTGTAATGTATTTAATATATCTAGTGTTCCACTGACTAAAGAACAAATTAATGTTTTAGATAAAGCATTATCATTTGTACCCAGTAGGGCGTCAGTATTAAGTGAAGTTATACCGGATTTGCACGTTTGGGAAGAATGTTATTCTGAATAACATGTTTAGGGGAAACAGCCATTATACTAATGTTATGAAACATCCGAGTACTTTTGTACCAGTTATGCACCCCAAAGTTCATACATTTTTAAAAACTTGTGAGGATGAAATAAGACTTTATCTTGACAATGCAACATGCAGGTTTAATAACTTAACTTACTTGGAAAGGCAAGCACTGCTAGATCTAATGAATGATGATAGACTGGTTATCAAACCAGCTGATAAGGGTGGGGCCGTTGCAGTTATGGATACTACAGCATACATACAATCCTTGGATGCCCTAACTAGTGATATCAGTACTTATAGAAATGTCTCACCTTTGATGGTTAAGCAATATATAAGTAATGTTGGTAAGAAGCTAAGGGCTTTAATAATAAATGGAATGTTAGATGATGATTTGTATGTATTTTTAAGCATTGAACATCCAGTAATTCCTATTTTTAAAACACTACAAACTAATGCATAAAAATACCCTACCCCCACCGATGAGACCAATAGTTTCAGGGAGGGGATGGGTTACTGAACATTTATCTATGTGAGTAGAAGCAAAATTGAAAAATCTGCTTGCTTATTTTCCTAGGATTTTGAAAGACACTGCAAAATTCTTATCAAAATTGTATGATGCTTGCCAAACTTTAGATTTGAATAATGTGTTGATGGTAACCATGGACGTCAATACTCTTTTCACGGTCATCATAAATGAATTTGGGTTAAAGGCAGTGAAAGAGGTACTGCATGCAGTTAATATATATGATGGGAATACCAATACTTTAATCCTGGAAGCACTAGCATTTGGTGTTAGAAAATAACATCTTTCTTTGTAATGGAACACATTATAGGCAGGTACAGGATGTTGCCATGGACACACCCTGTGCCAACGCATATGCTAATTTAGTGTTAGACTTTGGGAAGATACAAATATTTTCAAATGTGAACATCTGTGGAAGACTTCAACAATATTGTATGCCAGATTTGTTGATGATATTTTTTTGTTGTGGGCACAGGGCAGTGATGAACTGTTAAACTTTGTTGATTACCTGGAGAAAACTACAAATTTTCTTAGGTTCTCAGTAGAGCACAACAATGAGACCATTGCCTTTTTAGATGTCATATTAAATAAAAATGTAACTGGGAAGATAAACGCCACCTTGCATAGGAAACCATGTTGGAGAAATCATTATTTGAATGCACGTAGTATGCATCCTAGGCATAGTTTTCATAACATTATGCAAGGGCAAGGATACAGAGAAAAAGGGGCATTCAAAGGAAAATTTAGAAAAAAACTAAGAACAGTATAATATCTAACAGGGAAGTGAGGGCTAGACCATGGTCTTCTGATAATAAAGAACAGCAGGGAGATAAGCTAAAGCCATCTAATAAGTATGACAACAAACCCAAGGTAATGCTACGTTATAGTAACAATGTGTATGGGATATGGGATATGTGATATCATTAAGCAAAACTGGAAGATACTAAGAAGTGACAATCACTTGAAGGATATTCTAGATGAGAAACCTAGATTTACCTTCAAGCGAAATAGTAATATAAAAGACATGTTATGCATAGAACCTGGCTTGAAAAATTAGAAGGCTAACAGTGTTTCTTCTGTACACATGAGAACAAACAGGGACTTTTCCCTGTAGGCATTGCAAAGCATGTTCAAATGTGAATGGTTTAAATTATTTTATACATCCTGTTACAAACAAAAAATAGACATTTGAGTTTTATGCAGATTGCCATACAGAGAATGTGGTTTACTTGACATGCTGCAAGTCATGTCCGAGTTTTTATGTTGGAAAAAATAATTGTAAGTTAAAAACAAGAATATTGCACCATCTGTCATCTATTAGACAGGGTCTATATTATATTCTCGAAAGCCGACAATGTCGAATCTGACATTGTCAGCATGAGAATATTGAACGCTCAGAATCTCGAGCGTGTAAACGGAAATCTCTGTAAGGGGAAATTTCCGTTTACTGCAATGTAGTGCGGTCTCAGAGTTGGTATATTTAAGTAGCGGGGGGTGTGGGGGCACAGCCGTTAGGGTACTTTTTTATTTTTTTATTTTGTCTTTTTATAAGGTCAATGTTTGAAGACATCGACTATATGGTGTCGACCATATGTTGTTGGATGTTTTCAACCATCGATCTTATAATACAGACCCTTTAGACAGAAGGATAAACATAATGCATTGTATCAGCATGTTTCTAGCTTTCCAGATCATACTTTTTTTTTTATGGTTCTGCATGTTGCACAGATGAAAAAAAGGAGGGGACATTGTCAATGATAAAGAGTATGCAGAGTTAAGATGGATCATACAGCTGGCTGCTGACAACCCACCTGGGTTAAATAGTTCTGTACCTTTAAAACCAGCCTTAAAGAAAAGCGGGTCAAGTATAGAAAGTAATTGGTTGCTTTTAGAAATGTTTTAATATTTAAAGACTGTCATGGTTATGTGAAGTTTGGCTGATGAAGGGTTTTTTAACCTGAAAGTGCTTACGTTTTATAATAAAAGATTACGGCCAGTTTGGACTCTGTTTCATTTGTTTTTGGATTTGTTCTTACAAGAGGTTTGAGAGGAGTCCTTAAGGGAATCTAAGAGGCTTGTGTTTTGCTAAGTTTGAAAGGAAAGGAATAAGCCTCCAAGTTATTGGGAAACTTTGATAAAAGGGAATAAGTTATTAACCTGGGAACAGGCCAACTTGGAATATTCACTCATGGGAATTGATAGCCTAATATAGGTTGACGTTCTGGCGGCTTGATTATATGAATGGTATATATATATATATATATATATATATATATATATATATATATATATATATATACATACACACACACACACACATACACACACACATACACACACACACACACACACACACACACACACATATATATATATATATATATATATATATATATATATATATATATATATAGGTCCTATTTGTGTTGTCGAAACCGTGCTTTATTGAACACACTTCAGCGAAAGTGCATTTTGTCGAAAATGCACTTTCGCTAAAGAAAAAAAAAACATGCAGTTTGCATGTACCGTTAGTTGTACATCAATGTATACTGTTGATGTACAACTAAGAAAACTCCTGTTTAGATCATGGTACAGTGGGGATAAGGGAATATTCCCTTTTCCCCACTGTAGTGCGATCTCAAAGTGAGAATAATAAAGTAGGGGGGTGTGGGGGTGCATATACTGCTGTTTAGTTATGTTTTTTTTTACATTTTCCTGTTTTTGTTCCGCGAAAGTGCATTTTTGATATAATGCACTTTCGCAGAAGTGTGTTATCGAAAATACGGTTCGATGAACTGTATTTTCGATAATACAAGATAGACCCACACACACACACACACACACACACACACACACATATATATATATATATATATATATATATATATATATATTTAGGATTGGAGAGAACATTTAAAAAATGCTACTGAAAACAGACAGGCTAGTAAAGAGTCAGCTCCATCACTGGTTCATTACATAATGTATGCAAGATCGGTCTATCCCGTATGAAAGGGGCTTATAACCAGAGCATAGAGAGGAAGGCTGGAGCTCAGGGTGAATCTCATGCATAAGGTCAAACAAAGAGCTGGAGTCGGTCTTTAGTTGTGCAGATATTATCTGAAAACTGGTTAGATATCTGTTCCAGGCCTAGGTATGCAACCAAATCCAAACAATGTCATATATTTGCTTGGAAATATCTTCACAAATATTTTTATACCCCAAGAAAGCTGCAACATATGTACCCAACAGCAGAAGGTAATTGTTGGAGATGTCCTGACCAGATGATAGGGGACATGGAACATATCTTCTAGTCCTGTGAAGGTCTTCAGACATTTAAAGATAAACTTCAAGATCTCATAACTCGTGCAGCAGGGCAACACATTGTACTAACCAAAGAGTTGATGTTACTGAGTTGGGTTAAAGTCACTTACAAGAAACACGCCCAGGCTTTTGCTAGCACTTCTGCTTATAGCTGCCAATAAATCAATAACTCAGAACTGGAAAAGTCTTAAACCATCCAATATAGATGAAGTGATAATGGACATGGAGAAAATCAGAATGCTTGAAATTAAATCAAGTTGGAAGCCAATAAGTAAGCTGACAGTAACAAAATGGATCAATTGGGGTTTAGTACACAGTCACTAACTAATAAATGCTGACAATAGTATATCTCATTTGATATAACCTGTAGGTTGGGTTGGAAGCTTTGGTGTTACTTTTTATTTGGTTTATAAATATTTTTACTTTTATTGTTAATTGATGATCTTGGAAAAGGGACTAGGTCAAGTTCAGTGGAGGATAAAACACGGTATTTTGAATTTACATGGATATAAACTGCTATATATTACTTAAAAATAGCTATCATTCAGTCCCTAGCCTAGCAGTTACATGGATAACATCCTCAGGAAGTTAAATTTGATCTGAACCAAGATCTGTATACCCGGTGATATTTGCATGCATGCCACTAAGATTCTAGTATTTGTACTGTGAAACATTTCACCAGTGTAGAGTTAATAAAAGTTTTCTGCATATTTAAAAAAGTGAAACTGTAAGGGTTAAGGGAAGGCACAACTTAGGTTTCTAGGTTTATACTAGGCTAATGACCACCAGGGTCTCTACAAGCCTAGCCATGAAACTCAACCCAGTTTTATCTCCAAGTTCCTTGGATGCCTACATAGTGGGGTATGTCAGTAAGGAGGTAGCCAAGGTTTATGGGGGGGGGGGTTGTTAGTTGGAAATTAATTTACTTACTGTCAACCTTCATCCATCAGAAAAATGGGGTGGCCAGTCTGCGGGTGAATTTGTGATTTTCCATCCAGTGATCAAGGTTTCATTTGAATAAGGTTAGGAAAGAACTTTGTTTCATGTAGATGGGGAGCTTATTCTATAGCACTGAGATCCTTTGCGACTTACATTGGTCGCTCTAGCATGTTCGATTTATGTCATAGGCAAAGTTCAGGTCCTTGGATCTAGAGTTTTTTGTGCTTTGTAACTTATATAATGTTGAAGTAAAGGAAAATTGTTAAGAAAGTGCATCTCTATACTGTATGACAAAAACAATGGAAATCTTTTTTATGGTTTGTTTTCTTTTTTATTAACTTATGTAGTGCCATGTTGTAAGACTGAAAGTAATGACTAAATTACAAAAAAAAGAAGAAGAAGAAAGAAACTCATTACAGACTCCCTAAACTATTCTTGAGTTTTCCATGGACAGAAAATGTAAAGAGTGTGATGCCCAACACAGAAGGAACTACAAATCACCATCAAGGAAATGCTAACCATTCCATTCATTCTTTGAACCAGTTCTGAAATTATGGATTCTGCAGACTGTCAGAAATATTTCACCTTTGGTATGGTATATAAACAAAAGTATATGCATTCATTACTACCCCTTTGCAGTGATAATTGGAGGAAACAACTCTTATGAGCAGAAGTAGCTACACTAATACTGTCAGGTGCACTGAATCAGAAGCAGCAACAATAACACAGTTAATCTGCAGTAATGCAGAAGCATGAAATGGTGGGCACAACTCCCAGAGTCACTGCCCCAGAAATCAACACAGTGTATAACATAACATCTGCCACCTGCAGCACATAAAAACATACAATTTCCCACAGCAGCCAATCTGGGATACCCTGTTATTTGTCAGAGGAAACAAAGAAATAATATTATCAAAAGACCAGTGAAAAAAAAAAGAATAAACATTTTGTAAAGGCAGTACTGTAACTGATTATACCAAGCATCCACTTTCCTGAAAGGACGTGTATATGGTCCCAGTTGCTGCACCCTGAAGTGGCTGTCAAGGAGATACAGCATAATTTTGCTCACCTTTTCACACCAGGCAGATACTCTCTGTGTGGCACTAGCATCAGCAGCTGTCATGGTGAATGCATGGCAAACTAAAATGCCAGCCTGAGATTATTGCCTTACATGGAAATCTGAATCATGTGCAGTGCACCTTAGGGCCTTGCAGATTGCATGACTTACCCACAAACAGCATGCAAATACAAATGGATATGGTACAGTACTGCAGCAAACTATATCTACATTTTATGTCACAAGTATGGTTCTGTGAAACATAGTGATTATTAGGCAAAGATGAAGACTAGCCTCATGAACATATGTCTGGAACAAACTAGTACTTATTAGCAATGTTAATGTGAGATCCACCATTCTAAATGCCAAAACATGTATTGGTGACAACTGAACAGCAGACTCATTTGAGCAGCTTAAATATCTTTCTGGTAACACAGAAGCAGCAGTGTTAGAAGAAAGGTTACAGGGTGTTCTTAGTGATCTGTAGTAAAGGATATATTAACAGCATCACATACATAAAGATTTCCCTGTTGAATGCCTCCTATAATAATAAGGGAGGATAAGTGATAAGTTAGACCACTCTGCTGGTGTGTTAGTTATAGGTGAGTCAATGATCAGGAAAAGTATTAGACCACTTAGTAGTACTGATAGAAAGAATATGATGGATTTTAGTTTAGGGGGATGTAAACTCCACAAAATGTATGCAGGGCTTGTCAAATTGATAGAGAAAATATCTACTTATGGCTCAGTAATTATACATGAAGGTATAAATGATCTGTCAATGACCCCCTCTCTTTCACATAAATAGGATGGCTGCAAGTATTTCAGAGATTTGTTTAAAAAAAATCAAAGTTTGCTTTTCAGAAATGTCGCCCTTACTAGCATTAAAAGATTATCGATTCACAAAAGCAGCATTGTTCAATAAACAGTCACATTACTGGTGTATTCAAAAGGACATTGATTTTATTAATTCTTGGGATGATTTTGTAAATAACACAGGTTTATTTGGACAAGATAGGTATCATTTGAATTATTTAGGTGGTAAATTGTTAAGTTTGAAATCGGTTGATTAATTATGACTTGGTTGTAATTATTGAATCATGGCACAGTGAATGAAAACAGCTACCTGTATACCAATCATTTAACTGCTTGATAAACAATAGGATAGAACCAGTAGGAGTGGTTATTTTTGCAGTCTAAGTGTTAGAAATGGATTATTCAGAACTTAGAACTGATTTTTGTGGAAGTATTAATTGCTGACTCTGGTCTCCCACTATACTTATTACTTTATTATAAAAGCCCTGAAATATCAAGCACTGATCAACTATGGTAATATTGATAGCTTGGTCAAGTTTATGACTCATGATAAAGGCACCTAATACTGTTAGTTAACTTTCTAGGGATCAGATGGTCTGATGGTCAACACTGACAATGTATGAGGGTGAATTTTATAATTTATGTATGTTACACAATTTGACCCAGATTATTGATTTTCATACCACATCAAATAATATCTTAGATTTCTTACTTACAAATATTCCAGATAACATTTCTGAGATTAACCAGCTGTATCTATTAGGCAATTCAGATCACTCAGCTTTTGAATTTACTATAATAACTAAAGCTTTTTGCATGCATCAATAAAATAGTATTTTTGATAAGTCTAAGCTGTTCAATCTGAATATTATTAATCAAATAAATTCTATGGACTTGAATTCCACCAAAGTAAATAATGTTGTGAATAAACAACAGGACTTTTAAAACATTTGTGAAGTTTTTTTTTTGTCTAGATTTAAGAAATAACTAGCAGTTTATTGAGGACTACACCTCCATGGTGGAATACTGGTCATACTAAATTGAGAAAAAAAGAGGAAGAAATTTAGGCACTGGAAGAAGAGAAATTACTTAAAATGGGCCTATAATTAAGTCTCTAGAATGTTAAATGCCTCTCTGAGATTAGCAAAAAGTAAATTTGATGATAATTTAGTTAGTAGCCCTTGTTTTAAGAAATTTTATTCTTACATTAGCTACATCAATAATCAGGTTACATCTTTCAAGCCAACTTCTATTTGAAGTGAAGTGCTGAATGCTGGAGAAATATTGGCGAACTTGTTTAATGAACATTTCTTAACAGAAGATGCTACACTGTTTGACAATATTTCTAATGTTAGAATTTTAATAGAAGATGATTACATGGGCCCAGTTTTCAATATGATTCTTGTGCTTGCATCTTTGAGCTGTATTAAACAGGATAGTGGTATGAGACCTGATAATATTCCAGGCATTTTCTGGGCATATTGCAATAAATATATTTGGCTATTATCACTTGGTTTTTTAATAACTTGTATTTTGGAATTGTTCCTACTAGCTGGAAACTTACAGAATGAGTTCCAATTCATAAACCGGAAATTCATCCCTGGTTTGGCACCTATGTCTCTGATGCAAACAGGTAACCTGTAAATGGTTCTTCTCCCAGGCCCATGCTTACACTTATCAAGCGTATAAGAACTCATCAGAGATTTGGGATGCATGGCTAGACTTAAAAAGACCCTTGTGGTCGTTAGCTTAGTAAACACCTATGAACCTATGAATAAGTGGGGCCCAATGTACAATATAAGTAATTATAGACCTATCAGTCTTCTTCACTAGCAAGGAAGAGTTTTGAGAGGTGTCTATTTTCCTTTCTTAATCAAGACTTTCAGTGATGTTAATGGACCTCATTCAACATAGTTTCGCAAAAAAAAAAAAGTTCTACGTTCATTATTTTAATTGAATTTTATGACCCAGTGACAATTGTGTTAGATACGGGCCTGTCTGTAGTAATGGTCTATTTGAGTTTGTCTAAAGCTTTTGACAGTGCCCCTCATTCTGGTTCATAGGTTCATACAATGATACTAGGCTATTGGCCTGGAGGCCCTTATACGCCTAGCCAAGAATTTTGCCCATGTTCCCTCAAAGTCAGCACCTATTTCCCCTGTCCAGCAGGGACACAGGTGGGATCCCAGAGGTGTATTTTCTGTTTCTCATTCAGTCATCCAGGTTCCTCTTAAAGAGGGCTAGAGAGGTACTCTGTTTGACATGGAGAGAGAGTCTCTATGTCAAACAGTGTAGCATCTTCTGCTATCATTGAAGCCATACTCAAACACAAAGTTAATTCATACAGTCTTCACTGGGTGGCTAACTGGCTTCATGGTAGACTGCAGAGAGTAAGAATAGGAAATGTCATACCTAGCTGGCTTGAAGTGAAGAAAGGGGGTCCCCCAGGGCTCAGTTCTAGGCCCAGTATTGTTCAACCTGGTTATTTTCATTTATTCCAAAGATATCTCATTTTTGGATGACCAAGTATGCAGACAATATTAAACTAGATTATGTTATTACATTGACAGAGGATGTTGACGACTTTAACACTTACATGTGTTTGATGGCTGAATGGTTAGACTTAACTGGAGCAAAAGTTAATAAGGATAAATGTGCTACTTTGCATTTTGGGAAAACAATGGTTGAATACCAGATAAACTTAGGTCCCCAAGAGTTACAGAACATGACAGAATATAAAGATTTAGGTATTATTATATGCAGTAATTTTAAGTATAGGCCTAATGCCTTAAAATTTAAAGCTAAGACATTAAAAGCTATTGACTTAATTTTTAAGTGCTTTACAACAAGAAATAGTGACTGTCTTTTGAGGCTGTTCTTAACATATGTTTGACCCATCATTGAGTACAACATGTTGTTTTGCTCCTACAAGAAAGGTGATCGCCTGAGTATAGAAGGTATTTAATGAAAATTTTATTTGTAGAGATAAATCATACCCACGTAGTCTGGAAAGTCAAGACCTCTTTTCAATCAGTTAAAGATATCTGAGTGATAAACTTTGTTTACCCTATAGGGAAGATTAGTGAATATACTACTTTGCTTGCTTGCCTGTCAGTGATCCAGACATGAGATCCGATTCCGTAAACCTCGACTCCCCATCCACTGGTCAAGATTCTCCTTGCGAACAGCCAGAGCCAGGTGCTTCTGTTCTGGATGACCGATCTGTTCATCTGAGCATGCTGGTGATGCTCTGATGAATCCCTCCGTCGTCCTATATATATTTATATCCATGTTGAGTTCTCTCTCTCTTTGTGCTCTTGATTTTTGGATTTTTTTTGTGGAGCATGTCATAATATATTCCGGACATTGCATTGTATTGTGTCAGTCAGGGGTCACCTCTGAGCAGGCGGTATCGACTGAACTGAATAGAGCTGGAGTTTCTTCAGTCGGGCAGCATGGCATATTTGAGCCCCTTTTTTCCTTTGGTGAGGAACTTTTGGGGTCTTTCCAATGCAGGGTGTCGTCGTAAGATATATTCCGAATGGGGCATTGTACTCAATCATTGGTCTTAACCACTTTGTGTGTCAAAAGAAAAAGATTGTCAACTTGGGTCCCCAGGTCCCTGATAACCTCTTCTGTGCTAATGGATTGCCACCTATGTGCAAAGACTATACATTTTTTTGGCTTTAGGCTTGGGGCATGGTTGCTGGCACCAGTTATCCATTATGATATCTGTCTCTGATAAGGATATCTGTGATGGATTTTTCAACTATGCACCCCAGTTTGCAGTCATCTGCAAACTTTGCCATCCTCCAATCCTCTCCTCTTTTGCCTGCACTTCTAGATGCTGAACAAGAGGGGCCCAGGACTGAGCAGCTGGGACACCCGCAGGACCGCTGTGGCCTGACTGACATGGCACCAGCAACTCTAACCCCTGTTCTGTGTCTTTGAGTTGTTTGCAACCCATCTTGTGACATATGGGTTTACATTTAAGCTGGTGAGTTCAGATGATCCTCTCCTCTTCTTTGCAGCTTGCAGGCTTGGCTTGTATGGGGGTATAATGTGTAATTAGGGTCTGCACGCTTCTGTTTTTTGGGACCACACACCACAGTTTGCCCGCCACTCTTCTTGCACGTATCCTGTGCTAAGGCTAAGAGATTAAACAGCTGTATGTGTGAGTTTAGTTTCTCATTGAGTTTTGTAGCACACGGGGGGGACCACCATCCCGTCCCATTGATGCTGTGTTTTTTTTTTAGAGAGAGCAGCTACCTGGGGGCATTTGAGATGATTGGGAGGCTACACTCTGCTGGGATATATTTCTGCCATGCATTGCAATGTGGTTCTGGGTTTTGATTTTTGTTTTTTTTTGGACTAATTCACAGCATGGGAGTTTTTACCCAGTTTTCTAAATATTATAAAAAGAAGGCCTTTATGATTGTCTTTTTGTCCTTTTGCTATTTTCTCTCAAAGTTGGCCTTTTTATTTTATTTTTGAGTTTGAGTTTTTTTAGTAAGTATCAGAGAGAGATTCCCTTTTAGGGATTTTGCTCTATCTTGTAGTAGCTTTCTCCTCTTGTTGTAAAGTTTGTTTATGGGTTGGACTTTTTGTGGTTCTAGAGTGAGATCTGGTTGTTTTGTCGATGTGGGACTTGGTTGTGGAGCATTTATGGTTTCTATTTTAGTATATGAGTGGAGGATGTAGTATAGAGGTGGTTGTGTGCATGTGGTGATTTTTAAACATGAACCTATTGAGTTTTTTGGGCTCATGAATGAGTATGGTATAGGTGTGGGGAACCTTTGTTGTTAGGAGTCTATGCCCAGGATTTGGAGGTCTGGAGATGTCTTCCTTCTCTGTGAGAGGTTTAGGAATGTGTGGTGTGTTGAAGGGCAGGAGAGGTTGGCTCAAAAGATGGGTTCACTTTTGCCTACAAATGGCCTGTAGTGCTATGTGGCCTGTATGAAGATGCATTGGTTATGGCAGCACTGATATCTTCTCTGATGCTTCGTGAGGGTTCCCCCAGCCTGAGGGTGTGGCCTCCTTGCATGCTATGTGGTTTCGATTGATTTGGTGTAAATGGGTCCAATGCCGAATACCAGTGGCACCCCACTCAGTTTCCAGAGATGTTTTCGAACCATATGACGAGCCATGCTCCAGAGGCTTGAGGGGGAGGCTTGGACAGCTGGCATTTCTCTGGCATGATCTGCCATTAAGCAGCATTATTATTTGTTTTTTTTTTCTTGGTTTAGAAATTTGTGGGTTTTAGAATTTGAGCCTTGTCTAAAGGCAGAGCCTTTGAGTTTTTGCCAGAAACCCAGGGTGGAAACTAAGGTGGGCCCCTTCTTAAGCAGCCTGCTGGTCTAAAGCGCTTGTCCAGCCAGGCAGACAGACATTGGATCTAGAATGACACCAGAAATTAAGCCAGTTATTAAAACTGATCATTTTGTCTCTGATGTGTGGCATCATTCTTGGTTAGGTAAGTTATTAAAACTGATCATTTTGTCCACCATTGGGCATAGCTCTCTGAGCTAGAGAATATCTCTCTTTCAGTCAGTCAGTCTTGAGAGGTATCTCAGGTCATTCACACATCATATGTAATGAAGACAATGTACTTGTACTTGCTGTGCACCTGGGTGACCTGCATGTGTTATGTGGGCCTGAGTGGCGCCCGACAGGCTGCTGTCTGCTGACCCCTCCCCAGCTACTGTGTGACCTGCGACGTCAGAGTGTCTCTGACTATGGAGTCACTGATGATGAGTGTGTCTGGCATTGTGTCGGTGTGTTTGTGCTGTGGACTGATGCTTACCTGTGACTTTGTGATCTATGTGTTGCTGTGTTCATGTTCATGGGTGCAGTTGTTGTGTGTTTGGTTGTGTTTGGTTGGGAGCTGATTGTTTTTTTGATTGTTTTCATCAGCTGTGCTTTATTGTGTTGTGTGTGTGTGTTTGTAGTTGTGATAGTTGTGATAATTCTGTGGTTGACTGGGTTTATGGTGTGTGTGGTTTTCCTTCTCTCCTTTGCCAGTCCTGCCAGTCCTGCTCAGAGAGCATTCCAGCCTCTTTTTGCTATATATCTCATTCTCGTATTTGTGTTTTGTGGGAGGAGGAGTTGTCTGTCTGTGTGAGAGATTGATGTAACATTGCAATTCCCAGATGCACCAGCTGAGAGCAGAGGAGAGGACGCTGACAGCTGAGGACATGCTAGAGAAGAAAAAAAAAAAGTTTGCTGCTGTGCTCAGAAAGGACCTATAGGGAAGTGGGTACTCAAGGGGGTTTTAAGCTAGTGAAGTACTTTGGATAATATAGAAGTGCTTTACCTGACAGCCACTTCTCTCTCCATCCAGTCTCTGGAGTGAATAATTTTGATTTCTACTAAATACTGAGTTCTTGAAAACAAGCATATTAACCAGAAGTGCATATTGTACTTACAGAATCGAGGAGTCAAAGACAGTCTTAATAGCAAACTATTTACTGCAGTCATTGGTTCGACTTTGGAATAGGGTTCCTTTACATATTCAACAGTCTTCTTCTTTGCAGGTATTTAGAAAACAGCTTGATACCTGACTTGGTCCCAGGGTATATGCATTCATTGAGGAGTCTGTATCCTGAATGGCCTCTGGCCTTTATGCAGGAATTAACAAACAATTGAACAAAAATGAGGTTATCAGTAGAGGTCAGTATTATTTATGCCTGCAACATTCACCTGCAGCTGTACTGTATGACAATCATGTATCAGTTCACATATATTCCTAGCCTGGGATGGCAGCCTACTGAAAAGGACAGCCACTTCTCTCTCCATCCAGTCTCCCTACACAGTGTTATACCACTGTGGTATACTGTGTGCCTGTGCTTGGATATAGGCAATGTTAAACATAACTGCTGTATGGTATCCTTATGATTTCTGAACATGCTGCCCTGCAGATGGTACCCACACACAACTGTGGATTGTCCACCCCCCCTTACTCAGGCCCCAGTGGTCTAATGGATAAGGCACTGGTCTCCTAAGCCAAGGATTGTGGGTTCATATCCCATTTGAGTTTGTATATATATATTTTTGTCTGGCAGTTGGCGCAAAGGATTAAGGCTGTGAGATGTACTTCCTGTGGTATAGGTTGAGTCCCTCAGCACTCATTTACCTTCTGTGTGACTATGACTATTTGAAAACCATTTAACCAGGCAGTGTTTGAGGGCAACTGTGAATTTGGACTAGGCTCCTCACTGGTCCCTTGGACTGTCTACTAACTACCTATGAACATATGAACTTGGCCACATGCCACAGGTAAGACTGCAGGGGACATACTGTACATATATGCTACCCTTGGTGTTATATCCTGGTCCTACCATGTCACCTATGTACATGTGTGCCAAAACATGCTGTCAGGGATGCCCCTGTACAATACAGCATGCACTAGATCCTAGTAGAGTGCATACTCCAGTCATAATCTTGCACAGGTCCACTCTTACCTCTATATACCATGCTACACATTAGAAGACCTCTGTGTCCAGCATACATATAGTTGTCATGGTTAATCCATCCCTGAGTAACCCATTAATGTCCTAATAAACCATCCTGCTGTCACTTTCTTATTGGTACTTCTGCGCACCAACATGTGGCACTCCCAGTACTATGTTGTAGGACCTGTTACAACAAAATTGCCAAATACGCCACAGGGGTATCCTACCGTAGTTACCACTGTCTCTCCCTTGCTGAACTGGTCTGGTTTGAACTCCCTCACCTCCTTCAATGGTATCAACTCGCACTCACCCACAAACTAGTAAACCATCCACTAAAAGTCCCATCCCTCCAGAATCTACTCCAACCCTATCACACCACCAGACCACTAAGATCCAGCAATAAAAATCACTTACAGGTCACTAAAGCCAATAACTCTGCTGGAGAAGCACTATTCTCTTGCGCCATAGCCAAATTATGGAACCCCCTCCCACCCACAATTACCTCTGTACCATCATGCCCCACATCAAAACTTTACTAAAAGCACACCTAAAAACATGCTGGCTATGCCCTTGCAAATTCCCCTCTAATATCACCCACCCCATCCACCCACTAACTACCTTGATTATAGTAAGCTCAGATGCTCATAAGCCTAACTATTTATTATACAGCAGGAACTTCTTATTGTAGCAATTGTTAATGTCTGTTATGTACTTCGCAGATGATAAAGATTCTAGTTGTCTACTGATGTACTATGTTCTTCATCTGTAACTATGTTTGTAATTTTTAATTGCTATGTTGATCAAATTGTTAATTGCTATGTAAATCCAATGTAACTACTCTCTGTATATTTTAACTGTGGAGCTTTTCTCCCCGGGCCTTCGCTGAAAATGGACCTACGTCCAGTTGGACAATCCCGGTCAACAAATGTAAATAAATACAAATAAATACATGTTGCCCTGTCCCCCTAGCTATATGTATGCATTTCAAAAACAGAAGACAGCACAGATGTGACATGTTCATCCCTTCAGGAATGATGCCTTGCCACAGGCAGTCTGGAGGCACATGGCAACACCTTTTCTGGAGAGGGGGTGCCTACATACCTCTATGAGACTGTTTGTAAGGAACACTAGAGCACAATGGAAATGTTTTGAGTTGGAGGAATCGCACCATTCATCAGTGTCAGTAGCATGTAAATAACATGATACAATGTGGTTCACAGATGGCATGCAAAATAGTGCCGGGAAAAATAATGAGAGATGGTGGCCTCCCATCAAGTACAACACAAACTGAGAAAGAAGAATTCTTGTCATCTGTGAATGTTTATGATGAGGGGACAATCATCATATCAGGAGGCATGCACATAGGTTTGTTCAGGAAGTATCCATATGCCATGTGTTTGTCATGGAGACCATCCAGGTTTAGCACCCTTGCTGCATGAGATATATGACAATTTTGATCTGACTGACACGAGGGTAATTGCACTAATCACTGCCTAAATGCTTCATAGTCTGGTGTACAAAGGGACTGCCAGCACAGGTAGATGGTTCATATTTGCCTATAGGAATCTGGATGTAATTAGCAAGCATATAGGGGTCATGACAGATTGCAGGGTGAGCAGTTTCATGCAGTTGTGCTGTATTCTGTATTCACAGGGCTAAAGACTTCTATGGTGAGATCTGTGCAGACTGGACCAGGATAACAGACTAAGGTTAGTCCCTGCCAGGAGCTGAAAATGAAGCCACCATGAAAACTGACTCACATTCTCTTGCCACATTGACACGGTCTCTCTCCCTCTACCCAGGGTTACACTGTACGCTCTCTTATCTACAGGATACACAGCATGGCACAGTGCCATCCCTGTTAGGGAGGCTAAATGTGACTGACAGCATCACCACTGCTAGTGGTGGGTATGCAATGTAAAATCAGAATACAGCATCTGACTTACAGATGCCCACTGTATGATAGGTCAGCTGTCGTCCATAGTGTCAGCAGCTGGCTGTTGGTCTCAACTAGCAGATGTGTAGGGCTGTAATCTGGGCAGAGTCTGCAGCTACTCACCTCAAAATGGAGATCACTGGTATTATGTGTGGCCTCTGGGAAGATGTGGCCCAGCATTGCTATGGTCTATATGAGACCATGGAGTCGAAGGACCATGCTGCTATCATCAGCCTCATATACTTAAACATGGAACATGAAGTATCCATGATCACCTCCATGTGGGTGTTATCCAGTGCTGCCATCAGTACCCAAGCATTGTCTGCAGTTGTGGGCATGCCTGTGTCCTTAATTGCCCCACTGGATGGCTATCACACGAAACACTGTCAGCTTCACTTGCCATGGTTGAGGTAGCAACATACCCAAAGCAATGCTGGAGTTAGCCACACTGCAGGTCTACTTAAAGTGAGATGCTTCATTTGCAACCCCCCACAACAAGTTCTGTTCCAACAGTTCCACAACATCCATATCCTGGGGACATCTGGGCCTACACTGGCTTCATAACACAGTAGCCATGCCGATCGGTTCCATAGTGTTTCTTTCACAACTCACCACTGCACTGGCCTGACTGCATCTACTGACCAGCACCTCACCCTTAAGTGTAGACAGCCTTGTGTCCATGTGTCCCTCAATAAATGTGCAAATGATAATGGTTGTGACCCTCAAAATCCACCATTCTGTGCAGTGTATGGTGAGAGGCCTTATGTACAGTGTGACACAGGTATGCGGTGCCCAGCATACCCTTTAGATAACACTTCATGTGTCATTTTGCTCTATGTGACATTGCAATACCACTGTGAACATGTCAGGGCCAATAGAAGTGCACTAGGCATTGATGCTTTGCCTTCAGTGTTATATACTGTGCACAATAACATTGGTGGGGTCCAGATGTCTACAGCTATCACTGTTGTTGATACTAGTGGAAAAGGTGCTGGTTGCAATGGATTCTGCTGCTGCTGCAGTGGCAGTGGATCCCAGGGATTATGGCTGGCCTGTCGACTTTTGAGAGGTAATGCAACATTGTACAAAGAGCTGACAGGCAGTGGTGGGGGATACTGCACTGCCTCACCAGATGGGTCTGAGCAGCAAAACTTTGATTTCAGCAAGCTGAAAACCTTCTCTGCTGTGTTTCTGGTTTGTGCATAGGTGATGTTATACTGCTGTTTGGCTATGCATTGTGGGTTCCATATGAGTGTCATCAGTCAGGTCTTCAGGTGCTAGCCTGCATCACCTGTTACACAGTAGAGCCATGGAGGGGGAGAGATATGGGAGGCCAAGTGTCATGTATGTGGCTGTGGATATTTAAGAGCATTGTTGTCCCTTCATTTATCTACTAGGTAGCCCTGTCTGATGTCTCTATACAGGATACAGTGATTCAAATGGCTTGTGTGCCTTATGTGGCATGGGCACTGCCAGGGTGTTGTGAAGTCACGTTCATTATGATTCCCTGTGCACTGCACACTACCTCACAGTTGATGGAATGTTAGCCCTTCCTATTGATGTGATGATTTCCATTGACACTGCATGCAGCATTTATTGCCACATGGATCCTGCCTACAGATCCCAGCACACTGTGGACATAAGCAATATCACAGAAGCCATGCATTGCTGTGGCTCTCTTTTCCCTGTCATGTTGGGAAAGCTGACATTGTCCTCAACATGTGGCAGCAATGTATCAAGCAACATCATGAGTATTCTACAGGCTGATGCCTAATATATAATCAGTGTGTCTCCTGTTTGTTTCAGGAAGATTCCTGTAGTTAGCTTAGTAAGAACAACATACTTTGGTATCTTTGGGTATAGGGCATCCACACATTACTCCAGTTTCAGTATTTAGGCCATACAGGTCAATCAATTCCCATATGATGTCTTTATTCACATGAAGGCAGACCCATAGCTATTGCTCTGTTAGCTTGTGGGAGGTTATCTTCTGCTGGTACCAATTTAGCTGGTGTGTGTGGTCATGTCACACACCTGAGAGACTGCTGTTTAAGCTGAATAGATATTTATTATTTATTTTATTTTACATGTGTTGACCGGGCTAGTCTAACTGGATATATGTCCATTTTCAGTAGAGGCCAGGGGAGATAAGCTCTGAGGAAACAAACAAAATCACATATACAAAAATGAATGTATACAATGAACATTGCAGGTACAGTACAGAGAATAATCAAAGAGGTCATTCGTTCATAACATAGTGCAAAATATACAGATACAATTAGTACAATACAAAATATAGTTGCAATACATCATAAAGAAAAAGATGGCAGCTGAATTATACAATATATTAGTATACAAGTAGTCATAAAGAAAAAGTAGGAGCTGAAATTATACAATATATTAATAAAAGTAGTCTCCTTAATGAGATTCTGAAGATGTAAGTAATAGTATAGAAGGACAAGGTAAGTTGTTATTAAGAAAAGGAACTTGATTACTGAAAAGAGGAGGGTAGGTTGAACCAAGTAAGAAGAGCTAGTTGATCAGTCAGGTTTAGTACAGGGGCACAAACCAGTGTGTTCTGAGGAAAAGTTTCAATTTGGTTTTAAAGCGTGATATAGTGGGAAGAGAGGAAAGTTTGTAAGGAAGAAGGTTCCAGGATTTTCCAACAGTATTAGAGGAAAGAGTCCCCAGCCCTGTTGTTTGATTTACAAATATTTACAATAAGTTTATGTGATGATCGTAAGGTGTTTAGATTGTTGTAGGGGGTAATGAGGATAGATAGTATAGGGTATTGGTAGGTTGGTAAAGGGTTTTATGGGCAATGGTCAGTTGGTGGAATTTAAGCTGATTTTGTAATTCAAGCCATCCTAGCTGCTTTAGATTAAAACAGTGGAGGGTTCTCAAAGGGCAAGATATTGCTGCACTATAGTTGCCACTGCCGCTAACATTTTTGCCTCACTACAATTTTCAGCGTGCTCTTTGTCTTTATGCTCAAATACAACTGCCTCTGTTATTTTGTACTTGATGACTATGAAATGCAGCCTGCGCTGATCTACCTTCATTTTTATGTCTTTATGTCATTATGCATTCTTTAGGCCATGCTTTTTCCTTTGCATGTCATTCTGACATCATTTACACATCTCTTTTCTGTACCTTTTAGACAACTGCCCCTTAGCATCATGCAGATCTAATGAATCAATAAATAGCTACACTCTGTGTTTTTTATTGCCGCAACATGGTGTGATCTTTGCGAATTGATTAGGAATTGCTCCCCTTAGAAACAGACTGCATGGATGAATTCAAGAAGGAAAACATCCTTGGAAAAATGTTCAGCTTCCTAATAGCTTTTTTCAAAAATAGTAAAGGACTGTTTGATCATCTATCAATATCCTGTTTTTTTTTTATATTTTGCCATGCCTTAATCAAACGTTTTCTTTAAACTTGGAATAATTTTGACCATCTATCAGTATAGATTTTTATACATTTTGCTATGTTTTAAGCATGCATTTTATTTAAACTTAGGATAATTTAAAGTAATTTTAAAACCAAATACTTTAAAGAGCCTACTACTTTATATGTTTGAATTCTGCCACAAGACAGAGGAAGAGGTGTCCTTAATGGGGTTTAACTTAAGCCAAGTTTCACTTAGCCAAGTGTTGGGTAAAAATATTAAACATTATTTACTGACATTTTCATTCATTTTTTACGTGCTGTATTTTGCTCCAAAAACTGCACATACAACTCTTATATTTAAATACTTGTTTACTTACAGTATACAAACATTTATGCATTTCCTTCATTTGATAATAATAATCCAAAAAAGACTTTTAGAGATAGGGAAATGTGTTGTTTATTTTTTTAAATGTGTTGTGCTTTCCTTTCTCATGTGATTTATATTGTAAATAGTTACAGCAGTTTGAGTAGTACAGTTGTTCTGTCTAGTAGCATGTATGTTATAAAACCATATTTACTTACTTTATTTGCTTTTCTTGCATTACAAGCTTGTCATGTGCTTTTATTTGTTTATTTTGATTTTAAACTAATAAAACATGATTTAAAAAAGTCATGAAGTAATGCAAAATGAACTGCGCAGTCCGGGTGAATAGGAAGGAATGTGGGAAATACCAAGTAGCCACACAGGGGACCAGAAAAAGTAAAATAAACCAAAACTGCAGTAAGGCTGTGATAAAAATCCAGTCAGAGCAAAAGTTAAAAACAACATTTAATACAAATTATAAACAAAATAAGAAACAAAGGTAAATGCTTTCATCCTTCATCATTTCAAAGGGACTTCATCAGAATTGTATGGAAATTTCTTAATCCAGTTTAAATAACCTTGTTCACTTCAAGCAATTCAAGTCTTAAAGGTACAGTAGTATAAAAAAGAATACAGGTTATACAATTAATCGAGCCCTGATAGCATGAGTAAATAACTTAGTAAACTCACATATATATTTATTTAAATTATTGAACAAAATCAATGAATATGTATTAAAAAGTAAAACAATGCATATATATGTTATATTATAAACATCTATAAATTCAAAGCGTAACACACCTCTAATACTCTTAAAGCCCTGTAGGTGGAATCAAGGAAGTAGCCAGGCCTACTCTCTGCATTCCATTGAGTACACTTCTGTCTGAGCATCACATTACTATGGCTTTTTCCCCCTCAGGTCTTATTATGTCTAAAACTGTGTAAATGAATGTCTCCAACAATAACTGAAATATTGCTAATCTAAAAACAATATATTTAATAGTTTTAGGGAAAACAACTGAAAATGTTACATTTATTAAGTGCTTGGTGGACAGCCTTTCGAGAAATGTGTCCACTTTTAAATGAAATGAAAGATGTCTTGGAGGGGGGACTAGTAGCTTATGAATATAAAAATGGAATTTGCTTGCTACACTGCTGGGTGGAATAACCATAAAATGTATATTAGATGGTAAACAAAATATTAACTAAGGCAAAAAGTTTAAGACCAAAATAAAATGACTCTATAATTTTACTGCTCTTAGCTTAAGAACAGGGTATATTGAAATATTGTTGTTAATACCTGGAGCACAGGTGGCATCCAGTTTTAATTACTAAAACAGTTCTCTGTATACTAAACAGGTCTCCCATGAGCCTCCCCTTGGGTTTACATCAACCAACTCCGAAATGCCAAAAGAAAACTTTAAAATTTGTACACTGTAATGAATATTTGTATAAGACATTGTTGGCGTTTGCTGCTCTAATGTTATAAATGTGTTTGCAAATCTTTTTTCAGAGCACACAGTCTGTTTTCTCCACATACAAGACGGAACAGGTATCACATTTAGCTAGGTCCACAACCCATTTGGAATTACATGTCACCTTGCAAAACGAAATCTTGGTTGGCATGTTGTCAAAAAGTAAACAGGCATTAGTAAAAATATATGGGCATTGCGGCAAGATCCACACAACTCCTAGAACCACCATTGTTTTTATAAATATCAGAGGAAACTGGAGGTCTCTGAAAAAGTGACATCAAATTTCTATCAACTTTATATGCAAAAATTGGTTCTTCCCCAGTCTCTTAAAAACGTCTTCATTAGTCTTCAGAATGTTCCAATTATCCTGATTTGGCTTGCTTGCTGTACTCTCTCTGAATATTGCTTGTCTCTGTCTGCATTTTGTTTTGAATTGAAGTTTTCATTTAAGGTTTGGTTACTTATATTTTGTATCTTATTCTTGTATTACATTTGTTTTAAGTTTTTTGTTCAACTGGAGTTTTAAGAGGTCTTGGCTAGGATCAGTTAGAAAAGTTAGCAAAGAATTCCATTGCAAACAGTGAATAACATCAGCTAATTAATGGGAAGAGTTGAGAAGTAGCATACCTCATTTAGATAGAAATATCTCTATTTAGCTGGTGTGCTTGTTTGGCTTGCTTACTGTACTCTGCCTGAATATTGCTGATCTCTGTCTGCATTTTATTTTTATGACCCACCCTCCCAACTGTTGTTGTATTCTTAAACTTGAGACACACAGATGTCCCTCTCACCAGGATGGATAAGGAAAAAGTCACGGTCAGCTGTCTGTCGGGTGCCATTATCTACCACATCACACACACGCACTCAAGTCTCTCAACAACAGGCACTGTTATGACTCCGTCATAGCCCATGTTGGTGTGAATGACTTGAGACATACCTCACTGGATTGTATGAAAAAAGGCATGTCTGAGCTCTCTGATTATGTGTCTCAGGCAGGTACGTCCCTGGCCTTAAGCAGCATTTTCCCTTCAACTAGAATGATACCTCAATACAAACAAAGAATGATAGACTTCAACAATTGGCTTAGTTTCTGGTGTCATACAAAGGGGATCCAGTATCTGTCAGCCTGGGATGACATGGTTGACAGACCTTGGTGCTTTGCGAGAGATGGTCTTCATCTGTTACCCCTGGGATTTTGGTTACTGGCTAAGGTTCTTGCCACCTCCATAGTGCCCTTTTTGTTTTTTTTTGTTTTTTATGCAATGTCACAAGAACAAAATTCCCAATGTAAAAATACCCTCTGAAAACAACCTCGAGGTTATGCTGCTGCTAAACGTTAGGAGTCTAAACCAGAAACTGCACTCACTGTAAGCAGTCTGAACCTTGGAAGATGCTGACATTTGCATTTGTGCAGTCACTGAGACTTAGTTTAAGGCTGCGGAGACCACCCCAGCTATATCAGGTTACATTTCCTTCCACACATTCAGACCACAAACTGAAGGAGTGATAACTAAAGGGGGTGGTGTATCAATATTCATTAAAGATAAATACACCTCTAGATTGGTTAAACAGCACAATTCTCTTGAATTACTTCAAGAGCAATTGACTGTAGGGCAGGTCATTGCTAGCTATAGGGATCCCCTCCATGAATCAAGACATTCACTCAGCCTACTTGATCTACTTGAGTTAATCAAGATAAAACGAAACACCATGGTTATGGGTGATGTTAATTATTACCCATCTATTGACTGAGTAAATTATATGTGTTCTGACTTACTTGCACAAAGGTTCCTGGACTTCGTTAACTCCAATGCCCTGGACCAGCTAGTTGACACATGCACAAGGGGCTCAAACATCCTGGATCTGATGCTCACCAATATGGGGGACCACTGCACAACCCCCAGTGTGTGGCCAACCCTGGTGAGAGCTAACCAGAAATCAGTCTAACTAGAAGTAGCTATAAGACAAGAATCCCCCCCCCCCCTTAGCAACAACTAGACTAAAAAACTTCTCCAAGGCCAATTACAGTCTCTTACATGACAGCATAAATAGCTTCATAGCCCCTCCCCCACTGATAGAACAGACACCTATGCTGAGTTATACACCAATGCTTTACGCAAGCACCTGTACAATTGTACTGACTCTGGCATACCTGATAGTACCAAAGCAAGATCTTCAAGGAAAAACAAACCTGCCTAGTGGACAATTGCCATTAATAGGCTATGCAACAGGAGAAGAAAATTGCTGTCTAAGAGTAGGAAGGAACGTTCTCAAAACTGGAAGCACTCTTTCCTCAACTTAGACAAGCAAATAAGACTCCTAGTGAAGTCCTCCAAAGCTATGAACCCAAATTAGCTTCCCTAACTAAGGATAACCAAAAGGTGTTCTTTAGCAACATCTGTAACCTCAAAGGTAAGGCCCAGATTTGCACTAAACTCATAGTTAATGGTACTGCATATAAAGAACCTGTGGATATAGCAAACCTGATGGCTGACAGGTTCAGTGAAGACTTCACTCCCCTGTCCCTGCCACATATACACCAAAGCATCCCTAACACCTGTCCCCCACCTAGTATCTTCGAGAAGCAGGTCTTAAACGCCCTCTCCAAGGCCAAAAATACAGCCTCTATTGGACCAGACAACATCCCAGGCTGTGTTCTACATGGGTTAAAACCAGTATTAGCATCATCATTGGGCACGTTTTTCAATCACAGCTTAAGCACTGGCTTCATTCCAGTGGAATGGAAAACAGCTACAATCATCCATTTGTACAAACGGGGTGCATCCACAGGCCCTGAGAACTATAGACCCATTAGCCTGACCAGCCTTATCTGTAAGGCCATGGAACAAACCATCATGGACCTTGTCAACAAAGATACAGGAAATCTCCAAAAGCTCAACTGCACCCAGTTTGCTTTGCAAGGGGAGATCATGCCTGTAAAACTTGGTGGACTTCTTCGAGATGGTCACCAAAGCCCTAGATGAGAGCAAATCTGTGGGTATGGCCTACCTAGACAAAGCCAAGGCCTTTGACACAATCCCCCACTCAGGCATCATTGATAAACTCACCTAGATGGGTATCAACTCATATATTATCAAGTGGGTTGCAAACTGGCTCACTGATAGAACTTATACGGTCATAATAGGGGACTCCACCTCCTTCAGCAGACACATAACCAGTGGTGTTCCACAGGGATTGGTTCTGGGACCCCTACTGTTCAGAATCTACATCTCTGAAGTACAGGCTAAAACTAAAGGACTGTGGCTGACAAACTTTGCTGATGACTGCAAACTGGGAGCAATTATTGAAACACCTAGCAATGTCAACATCCTGCAAGAAGGTCTTATGCAGACTAATGACTGGTGCCAAAGTCATGGTCTTAAACCTTAATGCAAAAAAAAATGCATTATCATCCCCTTCAGCAAGGGTGATGTTTCTGCAAACTGCCACATCAACAGCAATACCCTAAGCACACAGTCAGTGGTGAGAGATCTGGGCACACAGGTCGACAGCAACCTTAGCTTTGATCACCATGTCTCCACAGTGGTACGAAGGGCATTTTATATTGCTCATCTTATAAGTAAGGGCATTGTCTCCAGAAAAAAAGAGGTTATAACCCCCCTGTACTCTTCCATCATTAGCCCAATAATAGAGTACAGTGCTCCCTTTGGTATGTTGCTTTTTAAACACCTGCAGTAACTGGAGAGACCACAAAGGTTCCTTACTAAGAAAATTCTGGGTCTTCAAGATCTGTCTTATGTGGACAGACTAAAATCATTTCCACTTTACCATGTGTCATACAGACTGCTCAGAGGTGACCTGTGCCTTGCATATAGAGCAATGTCTTACCCAGCTTTAATGGAAATGCTGCACATTCAGAAGTCAAATGGCACATGGGTCACTTGCTTAAAGGACCTTAACCTTGTATGTAACATCAACAGAACTTGCTGGAGAGACAGATTTGTCTCACAGAGGTTGCCCTAACTTTGGAACAAACTTCCTATTCGGGTCTATATTACGTAATTGAAGAGACACTTCTTCGAATACGTAATAATCGACACCAAAAGACCGAATTCCCAAAACCGGGAACGGCCACGTCCACGAATTTTTTCCTACGGAAAAAATTCACTTAGCTGTTCCTGGGATTTACCCTTTTCCCCAATGTAGAGTGATCTCGAAGTTGGTATATTTAGTTAGGGGGTGTGGGGGGCACAGCCCCCCACTTAAATTAGATTTGAAGTGTGTGTGTTGTGTTTACGGCCCTGCAACAATGCCACAAACACTAGTTCTTGGTGTAGAGAGAGAATGAATTTTGGTTAACGTCTAAAGTAATCAGGAATAATTGGAACATTTTTAAGACTAATGAAGAAGTTTTTAAGAGCCTGAGGGGAATAACCAAATTTTGAATATAAAGTTGGTAGAAATTTGAAGTCAGTTTTTGAGAGACCTCCAGTTTCCTCTGATATTTATAAAAAAATTGGTGGGGCTAGGAGGTGTGGAGCGTGTCTGCAATGCCCACATATTTTTAGTAATGCCTACTTACTTTTGGACAATAGCATGTCAACCAAGATTTTATTTTGCAAGGGGACATGTAATTCCAAAAGGGTTGTTTACCTAGCTAAATGTGACATCTGTTCAGCCTTCTATGTAGGGAAAACAGAGTGTGTGCTCTGAAAAAGGATTTACAAACACAAGTATGACATTAGAACAGCAAACACCAACAGCACCTTATTCAAACATTCATCACAGCATACAAATTTTAAAAAGTTTTCTTTGGCATTTTGGATTTGGTTGATGTAAACTCAAGGGGAGGCTCATGGGATACCCAGTTAGAATACAGAGAACTATTTTGGCAGCTAAAACTGGATGCTAACAGTGCTCCAGGTATTAATGACAGTATTGTAATAACCTTGTTCTTAAGCTAAGAGCAGCAAAATTATAGTGTTAATAAAAAACTCAAACCAACAGTTCATGTAGTGTCTGCTTAAAAGGATCCAGGTCCCAGTAAAGAATTTGCCCAAAATATATGGAATGTTGCTATAAAAAGGGAAAAAAATGGAATGGGAACAAAGTCCTTAAACACTTTTAATAAATAAAAAACATCAGGACAAGATGATAAATTGATTTAGCGCCGTCATTCCCATACAATTACGAGACTTCTTCAGAACCAGCAAATTACAAATAAAAAGACATTTAAATAGGTGCACCAGTCTAGCGGTGGTGCAGTGGTAGCATTGTAGCCTCACAGCAAGAGGTTCTCCCGTTCGATTCTCGGCTGGCGTGCGGGGAGTGCCTTCTGTGTGGAGTCTGCATGTCCTCCCCACGGTCGAGTGGCGTTCCAAAAGACATGCGTGAATGGGCATGCCTTTGTTGAAGATTGGGCATCGAGCTGGCAACTCGACACCGTAAAAATCTACTGCCAATCATTAGCGGACCGGAGTTTCACTGTGGCGACCCCCTCACCGGGAAAAGCCGAAAGACAAACAACAACAACAACATCAGTCTAGTCATGTGAACCCTTTAAGCCAATAAAAAAAATCTAATACCAAACCTGAACCAAGTAATAAAACATAGAATAAAAATAGAGCAAAATCATACCCAGCAAGTTAAGCTGAAAACAATTTTGTAAGTTTGCCCAGTGTCCATGAAAATAACAATGTGCCTTAAACACATCATAATTTAGTGGCTTTAAACTTCAAAACTGGAACCGTCGATACTGGTCATTTAACCCTAGGTCATTACAAACATTTAAGCATAAATTGCCAAATCAGTTCACGGTATCCAATTTTCATTTCCCATGAAACCCCCCATAAAGCATAAGGAACAACTTCCAGCAAGGCAAAATTGAATTTTGATACTTTACATACCAATGTGTGTTTATATAAGGCATTATTGACAATTTGTTTTGTAACAGCATAAAGATGTTCACAAATTATTTTTCTGCACTGCCTTTTGTTTTTTCCCCACATAATATTTAAGATATCCATTACAAAACTGCTATATAAACAACCCCTTTGGATGCACAATTCCCAGATGCTAGTGGGATCTTATAAGGAAATCTATCCAAGTTGATAACCTCTTGTTCTAAAATGTATGGACATGGATTACAAGCACCACATTTTTAGTACCTTTAAAATGTGCGCCTGCCCCTTTAGAATGTGGGTGTTCAATAAGATTTTTGAAATTCCTGTCTTATAGACAAAATGTGGTGCAGCCTCCAAACTTTTGAATATCTCTTTGTTAATTTTCAAAAATATTCCAATTATTAGTGATGATGTCCTTACCCATTTTGGTGGAGGAATTAAAAGTAACCACCAAGGAATTCAAAAAAAGCATTGTTGATTTGCTTTTTATATTTATCATCTTGTAAACTAGGGTCATCCCCTAACAGGGGTGTATATTTTGTACGCCATCTATTAACCACTTCATCCTGACTTTTTCTCAAAAATTCAAGTGGATAATTTTGGTCCTGAAACATTTTGAACACCTTGTGCACTTCATGAGTAAATTGTTCAAAAGTACAACACATCCTTGCTACCCTAACTAGTTGCCTTTTAATTATGTGTTTCTTAAAATGTAGTGGGTGACAACTATAAAAATCTAGAAAACTGTTTGAAAAAGTAGGTTTTCTATGAATCTTAGATGCAGAACATCTTTTATTGTTATTCGTAAAAATGGTGACATCCAAGTAATCAACAGTATCGGGGGACAGAGTATAGGTGAATTTAAGGAAGGTCTCTGTGTTATTAATGTATGAAATGAATCCATCTATTTTGTAAGTGAGGTTCTTCCACAAAATAAAAATGTCATCCAAATAATGCAAATACAGGTGACAATATTCCTGGTACTCTGAAACAAAAATATATTTCTTTTCCCAGCTATACATCACCACATTTACGTAAATGGGAGCACAATTCACCCCCATAGCTACTCCCTAACATGGCGAAAGTATTCACCTTCAAACAAAATAAAATTGGTAGTCAGTATAAGGTCCATGACCTCAACTATAATGTTGATCAATCAACCATCCAGTGTAGTTAGTTCGACTATAGCGGAATAAAAAAATTCTAAGCCAACTTTATGTGGTATACTTTTAAACCGATCTATAAAGTCTATTGTAGAAACATACATTTCTCATTGTGAAAATGTGGTTTTATTTTCGTAAGAAAATTGCATGAGTCTTTTAAAATATAATTGACTGGCCTCAATGATTCCTTAAGGATTCTATAAATACCTCTAAGGGTTAAGTTTTGGAATTATGTGCAGCCATTATGTCAGTAAGGTGGTGATATGATACTTTTTTTGGATCTTTGGAATACCAAAAAACACCAGAATGGAGAGATTAGCATTCCCAAAAAATCAAATAATTCTGTATTAATGACCACTTGGTGTAATGAGTCATCCAGGAATGCATCAATTTTCTTATAGGCAATAAAAATCTCATTCCTGGAAATGATCTCATAATTGGTGGTATCATTCAATAATGTAAAAATATGATTAATATAATCATTTTGACCAACAATCACAATTCCCCCATCTTTGTCTTGCTTCAATAAATAAAAAACAATCCAGGGCAAGATAATAAATTGGTTTAGTGCTTCTGTTCCCAATGTATCTGTAGAACATATTTCTGTGACCCACGGTGGTATTATGAGTTAATTCCATGGGTGTAATATTTTTAATTATACTGATTTTGAATTATTAATTTCTCATTTTCAGTGAGATCTTAGAAGGCTGGGGGAATTGTGCTAATCAAAATGATTAAATGTTACACCACCATTGCTCACTGATGTAATGCAGTCAATAGTATCATATATTTTCAACATTCTTTTTAAATAAGGAGAAGGTATATTTGCTCACTCTACATATAATACAAGTAGGCTTACTGCCATTCTTGTGTAATGGTCACAATAGAAAGTATAAAGATTAACTGCCTTTCACAAGTGAGAGAGCTTAAATGAAGGTCTCTCAAGTATGAAGAAAGTGCAGTTGCCAAAATAAAAGAATGTGTTTCAAACTCATTGTAAATCCATTAAAGGGATTTTGCAGGAGACCTCCTTTGGCCCCCAACATGTAGACTGTGCCCATAACACATCTACTCCCATATGTAGTAACTCCAAGATCTCTTTCCCTTAGAGTGAAAGAAATATTCAGCAGTACTGCAACCAAAAAAATTAATATATACGAGTATTCCTGATACTGGCACATTAAGTCTTACTATTCTGAGGATTACAGTTGTTGTCTTTGGAATTCCATTAGGAACCCATAACTGTTTTTTTTCCTAAGAACTTTACTGTGTCTTGTGTCTTGTGAATACATAACATTTATTTTAGGTTATTTATATAAGCTACCTTTCTTTTGCCTTTTGATTAAAAAAAATGCCATCCACAAAATCTCAGGATTGGCAGTTAATGTGATCAGTAGTTTCAATTTCTCTCACTAAGTTAGTTTTAAATCTTTAGGCTTTAACCTTATCAAATACATAACCCATAAACATATTTATGTGAATAGGATCCTTGATTAAATAAGTTATCCCATTTGCTAAAGTGTTTTGGTCGTATGGCAGCTGGGGCATCAGCTACTGGTCAATGCCCCTATTCAGTCTCTGAAATTCCTGTCCAGCCTACCATTCCCAGACTAAAGGCATATTATCCACCCGCATTCTGATGTGGCAGGACCAATTAACTGTACCTTGGTTGAAGGAGACAGAGAAGAGGATCAGAGCATCATAGCAACAGCATCACTTATGCTGTCACAGACTTTATCTTTGTACCCTAAACAGATCCATAACCTGCCAGATTATGGCCTTGGGTGGGTTTGCATTGGTGCTAAATGAAAGTAGTCCCCATCCATGTGGTGGCATGCTCCTCAGTGCCTGACCAGCTCACCCAACACTCGAGTATTAGCACTTGTCATAGCTCTGGCTTCGCTGCCAGAGCTCATAACTTGGCATGTCCATATGACATCCCCAACAGCCTCCCCTCCTCCCCTGGGAAAAGGCAAGCAAGCAATACCTTGCCATGCATCTTATTTCTTTCTTTCTTTCCATTTGACCAGGCAAGTGAGCTGGTCAAATCACCTTAATCAGTCATGACCCGGGCTCATATAAGCATCAATAAGTCATATACAAAAAACGTTTTAAGGAACACATAAAAAAAGACATTACAAATGAGGCACATGAATGAAAACCAGAAATACATAACTATATACTATATGAATATATATATATATATATATATATATATATATATATATATATATATATATGTGTGTGTGTGTGTGTGTGTGTGTGTGTATATATATATATATATATATATATATATATATATATATATATATATATATATATATATATATATATATAAATATATACACACGCACACACATATGTACATATGGGTTCCCTTCAGAATCTCGAACTACTGAAATCCCGAATTTCAGTAGCCCGAGACCAGAAGGGTGAAAGTGCAGAATACCAAAACCCCAGAAGAGCGAAATTCAAAATCCTGAAATTCGGAGATTTTGAATTAGCGGTTCTGGCGTTGCGGTGTGTGAGTGGGTGGTTGGAGATGTAGGTAAGTGTTAGTGTTTTACGGGTTTTGGGTAGGGTTTTAATGTGTGTCTGTGTGTTTTGTTAGTGTGATGTGTGTGTGCAAGGGGAATGTAGCTTGTGTGGTGGTGTTTTTGTGTGTTTGTCTGTATAGTGTTTCCTCGGAGTTAGTATATTTAAGTAGGGGGGGTGTGAGGGCTTGCCCCCCACATGGGGGGTGCAGGAGGGCTTATCCCCCTGCTTGTATGTAGGGTAGGTGTTTGTGTATGTGCAGGGAGGTGTATGTTTGTCTTTGTGTTTGCGGTATGTTTAGTGTAGAAGTTGCAATTTTAAATTTCGCACTTCTGGGGTTTTGGGTTTATGGATTTTCGGCTTCATGGTCTCGAGATACTGAAATTCGGGATTTCAGTATTTCGAGATTATGAAGTGAATCCGTATATATATATATATATATATATATATATATATATATATATACACACACACACACACATATATATATATATATATATATATATATATATATATATATATATATATATATAAAACACATACATACAGAATGTACATTTATATTTGCTTTAACAAAGTCTAAATTTTCAGTACTTAATGGAATGAATTGATTTACATGAGACTTTATTGTCATGGAAGTAAGTACATTGTGCTTTTTTATCACTAGATGTTCTTTTTGGCTGATTGTAAACCATTTTCTTCTTGATGAGCTGTGATTTGTGTTGGAAAGTGATTCCAAGTGGCAGGTCCTAACCTAGAGAGGGTTCTGTCTCCAACCACTGTTTTGAAGTTGTGGTGGGGTCTAGTTAGTTTTAGGTTATTGTTTTGACTGTTTTTCAGAGGGTAGTTCTGTTCTCTGAAGGAAATAAGATATCTCAGAGGACAATAACCATGCTTAAGTATTTTGAATAATAGTATATCAAGTAGTAGGGAAGCATTTGAAGGGAATGGTAGTCAATTGTGTCCCTTTAGGATATCACCGCGATGCTTACTTTGGTCTGTTAATAAGGCAAATCTACTGATCCAGTTTTCAGCTGTTTGATTTTTTTGAGTATTGTAAGATGAATGTGGACATAGTAGTGATAGACTGTATTCTAATTTTTGTATCAGTATGTTTTTTCCCCTCTAGCTGTTGTTGCAGAAAAGAATAACAGGTGTAATACTCTATATTTTAACACCTTTACTGAATTATCATTCATGACATATGCACTTACATTTATATGCAATAAAAACAAAAGTGATGCAATCACCATAATGATAGCTCTGTGTTGTCTTCTTTTCATCTGGTTCAATGTGTAAGTTGTCAGATTCAAGAGATGTCATCAATTTAAAATGTTTTTTAATGTACAGATAGTTTTACTTAAATTTATACTATTTTTTGTTTATGGATATATTCACATACTTACACATAAATTTTTATAAAAGTTATAATCAGGTAGGAATATTAACATTTGTGAGCAACATACCAAGTTCAATTTTTGTGAAAAGTTATAATGAAAAAAGTTTTTAATTGTATTTAACATGACATCACTTCCTGTAACATTTGTATTTATACAACTTATTATGTCATTTCCCATGTTTCTGAAGAAGTTCACGTAAATTAAAGGTGAATGAAAGCGCTAAAACTATTTTGGAGAATGGTATTCGTTTTTTTGGTTATATCCATTCATCAGCTGGGTTTTGTGTACCTTTGTTTTTGAAGTTGGAACGTTTCTGTTCAGATTCAAGAGATCTGACTCCTCCCCTAACCACAATTCCCCTCTCTTGCCTGAATTACCTCAGATCAAGTCTGCCACACTATATATATATATATATATATATATATATATATATATATATATATAGATAGATAGATAAAAAGAAACATAATAAACACTATAAAATGCAAGAGATAGAAGGGATCAGATAGGGTCTGAATGAGATCTGGTCAATCCCTAGAAGTAGATGATGATAATTTGGTAGGGGCAAAGACAGTGTAGAGCTGAAACAGATGAAAAGAAGACAACATGGATCTATTGTTATGGGAAGTACATAACTTTTGTATCTGATGTTGTCTTTTTTCATCCGATTCAATATGTGGGACAGAATTCCAAGCTACTTGACAGGGGCCTGCCTGGTCTTAAGGAGGGATTTTCCTGAGTATGGCAGAGTCAAAAGATGTGTGAATTCTGGATTGCACATCTAACTTGTAGTTGTATACAAAGGTATGAGTTGAGGACCATGCTGCTGCACCATATATGTCATTGATAGGCACTCATTTCGCAAATGCTGTTGAGGTTACCATTACTCTGGTAAAATGCACTTTAGGCTTTGATTGTAAAGATATATCTTGTGAATTATATACAAATGAAATACAATCTGCTAACTATTTTGAGAGAATTGTCTTAGATACTGATCATCCTAGCTTTTTCTTGGAGAAAGATATAAACAGTTGATCTGACTTTTTGATATTCTTAGTACGATGGAAATAAAACCTGAGTTGTCTATGCACATCTAAGGTGTGTACTGTATGTTCTCCTTTATTGGAAAAGTGGGAGAAGAAAACTGGCCAATCAATCTATTGATTCAAGTTAGATTCAGAAGCTACTTTAGTACGGGAGGAAATGTTTATTCTGAATGACACACTGTCTTTATGAAAGACAGGAATGGAGATTTGCATGACAGTGCCTGTAGCTCTGACATCCAGTTAGCAGATATAATGGCAACCAGCATAAACTTCATATCTACGGATGCTGCTGGGTCAAAGGGCTTTTGGCTTAGAGAGTGAAGTAAGATGGTGTCATCCTATGGAGGGATTGGATCATGAACTGGGAGTCTCAATAAAAAATGTTCCTCTAAGAAAGGCTTTGGACACTTTGAGGGAAGCAATAAAAGCATTGCTGAGCCCTATGTGGGAGTCTAAAATGGATGATAATTGTACTTTAATTGTGGAACAGCTGTACCCAGCTATAAAAAACTCTGAAAGAAATTCCAAAATTTTTAGTAGAGGTGTTGAAAAAGGGTTTAATCTGTTAGAAGAAGCCCAGATGGATAAAGACTTTCACTTGCTCTTTTGTAAGTTTTTTTGGTTGAGTTTCTTTGAGAAGAAGATATGATATTGACTACCAGGGAAGACAGACTGGCATCTGTGGCTATTGTCAGAATTGGAGAAAACATACTGTTAGCTTTGGTCTTGAGGTCCAGTAGAGGTAACCTGGATGAGTGTGTGAGCAGATCCTGGAGTGGATCCAGAACCCATGGTGGGTGAAGAAGGTGAGGCCAAAAAAATGGGAACCATATCTGCCGAGGCCAGAAAGGAGCAATGAGGATTACCCTGGTCTTGCACTTCATAGCTTTCTAAATGAACTTGATGATAAGAGGTATTGAGGAAAGGTGTAGTGGAGAGCTGGAGGCCAAGGATGGACTAGTGCATTTCAGAGTGACTTATCCTGTGCAGGATAAGGGCAAAGTAACGTCTGCATTTGTTGTTTAGGTACGAAGCAAAAAGGTTGCAGCAAGGTTGGCCCCAGCAGTTGAAAATCTCCTTTGTCGCTGTTTTGTTGAGAGACCACTCCTGGCTAGCTTGACTCTCCCCTCCTCCCTCAGGAATGAATGAACCACAGAGCTGTTACCGAGGGGAAGTTAACAGATCCACAGATTAAAAAGAAGGCATCAATCAATGGACAGTGTGAGAGAATGAAAAAAAAAATCCCATTCTCAAACATTTTGTGTTATGGTGAGTATACTCACACAAATATATATATACATTCTAAGTATATTGTACATGTTATAGTGGTCTGTTGCTGTGATTGTAGCGCCAGCGTCCTGGGTTTGAGACTTGGCAGGGCTGATTATTTTTTCCCCGGGGATAACTCCAGTGGCTCTACTCAACAGAGGCACTGGGAACTAAGGCTGGGTGGCACGATGCCAGGGTAATCCTATGGCTAGGTTTATAAAGGCCTCAGGGCCATCAGCCTAGTACACACCTATGAGCCTATGGCTTGGATTAGTCTGCTTGCTGCTAATATACTAGAAAATATTGCATTATTTTGTCTTTTGCCATACTTCTTCCATATCTGATAAATAACTTTTGTTTGCCTTTTGTACTGTTTCCCAAACCTGTGATAAACAGGCTCAGTATAGTGAATTCAGAGTAAATTCATTGTATTGACAGATCAAAGCCAAAAGTACTCAGACCATAGTGATGACCAGGTGCAATAACACCATTTGTTAGGTCAAGCAAGCAAGTTTCAGTGAAGCATTATCAATCATAAATTAGCTATGCATATGTCACTCCAGGAGTTGTCTTAACTTTGCTTCTATTTGCCATATCCTGGACCTGAAATAATTAAGAATATGAGATTAGGGGAAGAAGCTCCAATATCACAGCAGAGAATTAAAAGAAAGAGAATTTTGGTATCAGATTTTCTTATAAAGTAGGCTGCATCTAATAATGAAGATGCATGCTACTGATACCTGTTCTTTAACAATATGATGCTTTACAGACATAGTTTAATAAATAATTGAATACACTTTACTATGTTGTTTACTGAAGCAATATATATTTTCTTTGAAGTGAGACATAATAAGAATTAAACAGCGTTAAGAGTACTACAGCATTTATGGAAATTTGAGTATGAATGTTCTTTGCAAAATATTCAGAATTGCAGCAGTTTGTTTAAGATGTGGTTTGCTACTACATAATTTTAAGGGTCGATATCACATAATCGAAAGACGTTTTCATTGAACGTCTTTTCTTCTACACATAAACAGTGAACTCCCAAAGCTCTGAACGGCCACTTCAGCAAATTTTTTCCTCATGGGAAAAATCTCTTGGCCAACCAAATACCAAACAAACTCTCAAACCCTATGAAGTGAGGGGGTTTTGCCTTCCACACCCCCCCAACTAAATATACTAACTCCAAGATTGCACTACAGTGGAGAAAAGGGAAATTCCCGATGACAGACAAGCGCTTTTTCCCCTGGGAAAAAAATTGCTGAAGTGGCCATTTGGAGTTTTGGGACTTCACTGTTTATGTGTAGATGAAAAGGCATTCAATAAAAACGCCTTCCGACAAGGTAATATGGACCTGATTTTAAACAATCTCAGTATTAAATGTCTGTTTCTGAGCTAATGATTTTCTGAAATTTGATAATTTGAAGGCATCATTTCAGTTTTAAGAATTTTCAGTTTCAGGATGTAAAGGCAGAATTCCAAACTGGTCCAATGTATATACCTAGTTACCAAAACAAATAAATGAGCAAAGACATATGTTCACTGGACACAACTATCAGTTCCTGCCATTCCTGTTTATCTGTAGTTATTTTATTTTATGCTAAGTTTGCTAAACCACTACTTGTATGATTTATGATAGGCATTTTATGACTCCATGTTTCTCCTGAAGAACGTCAGTGAATTATCTGGGACTACAAAATCAACAAGTAATTGTCAAAATAAACAGCAGCTAAAATGTACTTCCTTTAATAAAATTACAACATTTCATCTAGATTATCAAACAGACTAGCAGTTTCTCCACTCCAATTTCAAGAGAAATGACAAATGGCCTTAACCATACTATAGGGCTCTTTTTATAATATGTATTATAATGCAACTAACACTAGGTAAGACTGCAATCCAAATTGTAGCTTGCTACAGATCTCCCACCATGCCCCAAGATTCTCACTACACCTTTCTAAACATACTGGAAAATATTAATATACAACCAAGCACCCTAATACTGGGGGATTTCAACTACCCTGCCATTAACTGGGAAAACTACTTGTGTACCAACACCTTTGCCCAACAGTTCTTGGAATTCATAAATTCCAATGCCCTGGATCAACTAATCCATAGTCCCACCAGGGGCTGCAATATCCTAGACTTGGTCATTACCAACATGGGAAATTGATGCTCCACACCTATGGTCACCCCCTTGTTGGTCAGGTCAGACCATAAGCTAATCACGCTTAACATCCACATCCTCCCCCCCAGTAAGGAAACCTCCATAAAAAAACTTCTCCACAGCCAAATTCATGCTACTCAAGTCAGAAGTTACAAACTTCATGACACCCATGCAGACGGGAACTGAAAGTTCGACTGCTGAGTCCTACACTAAGGCACTGTACGAGCACATCCACTCATGCATGAATCATGCCATCCCAAATAGAACCAAGATGCTGTCCTCCAAAAAAGGAAGCCAATCTGGTGGTCCCCTGCCATAAACAAACTTTACAACAAAAGGAAGAAACTGTTGCAGAAAAGAGGAAAATCCCAGGATGCAAAAAACTCCCTTACCAGCCTCAGTAAGAAGCTGAGATCCCTCATAAAATCCTCCAAAGCTAGTTACGAAAATAAAATTGCCAAAGATTCCAAAGACAACCACAAGGCATTCTATAACTATGTCAAGAATCTAAATGGCAATGCTCAGATCTACTCTGAGCTACAACAAAATGGCATTAAATATACTGATCCCAAGGATATTGCCAATATCCTGGCAGATCGATTCAGTACCAACTTCACCCCCCTCTCACCCCCTAAATGTCCCATATCAATATCAGAAGATTGCCAAATTCCAGTAATAACGGCCACATAGGTAAAAAACGCACACTCCAAAGCTAAGAATACATTATCCATGGGACCAGTTGACATCCCGGGCTGTGTACTACATGAACTACAAAATGAACTGGCACCTCACCTAAATGTCATGTTTAATCATACCCTCACCTCAGGCTTCATGCCTACTGAGTGGTGCACAGCTACAGTTATCCCACTCCACAAGGAGGGATCCACCTTGGATCCCAGGAACTACCGCCCAATCAGTCTGATGAGCCTGATCTGCAAGGCCATGGAACGTATTATCATGGAACTTATAAACAAAGACATTAGCAACCTTCAAACACTGGACCCCACCCAGTTTGGGTTCATGAAGGGCCGATATTGTCTCCTGAACCTGATTGACTTCTTCGAATCAGTCTCCAGAGCCGTGGACGAGGGTAAGGCAGTCCACACAGCCTATCTGGACCTCACCAATGCCTTTGACACCACCCCCCACTCTGGAATCATAGATAAACTTACTAAGCTGGGCATTAATCCCTACATCACTCGATGGGTTGCCAACTGGCTTATTGACAGATAATAAGTGGACTCCAAATCCAGCTCCAGACAAGTGACAAGTGGAGTACCTCAGGGTTCAGTCCTGGGACCTCTCTTGTTTGGTGTCTACTTCTCTGAAGTACAGGCCAACACTAAGGGACTCTGGCTAACAAAGTTCGCAGATGACTGCAAACTGGGAGCCATTATTGAATCCCCAAATGATGTGTATACTCTACAAAAGGGCCTTACAGAAACAGATGCTTGGTGCCAGAGCCATGGGCTCAAGCTCAATGCCAAGAAATGTATAGTTATCCTCCTTGGGAAAAAACAAGTACCCGTGAATTACCACATAGGTGGCAGTACACTAAACACCAAAAGTGTGATAAGAGACTTAGGGACACAGGTGGACAATGGTCTCACCTTCAATAACCACATCGCCACAACAGTCAGGAAATCCTTCTACGTGGCACACCTCATCACTAAGGGCTTTTCATCCAGAAAAAAAGGAAGTCATTGTCCCACTGTACTCATCCCTCATTAGACCCATTATAGAATACAACGCCCCATTTGGTATGTACCTTTCAAGACATCTGCAACAACTAGAAAAGCCGCAGAAATACCTCACTAAAGGAATCACAGGCCTAAAGCAGATGCTGTATGCTGACCGCCTTAAAAAACTCCAGCTATACTCTGTCACATATCGTCTACTCTGAGGCGATCTCTGCTTAACATACAAGGCCATGTCAAACCCAGAGCTGTTGGACATGCTACACTTAAAGAAATCCCAATCCCTCAGAGCCACAAGCTCCAGGGATCTAAACCTTGTCATCACAATAAACAAAACATGATGGAGGGATAGGTTCCTGACCCAGAGACTCCCCAGACTCTGAAATAGACAGCCCATACATGTCAAGCAGAACGCCTCTTTGGCCCTCTTTAAAAGGAACCTTGATGATTGGATGGGAGAAAGGAAATTCACCCTGGGGATCACGTCAGTCGCCCTGCTAGACAGGGGTCCAGGGAAGTAAATAGTGTGGGAAGAAATAGCCAGGGAATTGTTATGGCTAGGTTTGTATAGGCCCTAGGGCTGATAGCCTAGTACCAACCTATGAACCTATGTATTAACAATCCATTTTAGTATAATACTGGACAGTATTAATCTAGATATATACAATTCACATGCTTTTAGGAAAATTTATAAAGTTTCATAAATTCAAATGTCTAATTAGTAAATCTCATTTTTGGGGAAAAACAAACATACAATAAGGCAGCAGAGTGAATCAAACATTTCATTTTGAGATAATAATTATTCAAAACTGTTCAAGCTAGTATATCCACAAAAAACACTTACCGCTCAGTCCTGTCACCCCAACCCCTGCAAACATTTATGATGCCAATTTTTCAGAAAGGTACTTTCCTGCACCCCCCACATTTCTGTTACCATACTCAGTGTTCTGGGGGTTTCAGTCTATCAGCTTAACATTTGTAATCTGACATATTGGCAACTCTCTGTCTTAATGACCACACATATTATCAGCAAATGTCTATACACTAGACCACAGACAGTGCCACCTTAAAGTAAAATGAGACTGAATATCAATAAACCTCACACATTGCCTGTAGTTATTACTCTGAACTTGAACTACCATAAGGGTACCACAGGGTAGCCTGATACTTGTCTCACTGTGAATATAAATGACGTGACAAATACATGCTGTAACAGATAATTTGTCTTAAATTGTTTACCTGATTTTTGCATCACTGACAAACTGGTTTAATGGCTTCACAGGACTGTTGCTTTTGATTATGAGATATCAGTGTATTATGCAATGTTGTTTACTTAATGTTTGTGAAGTTACTTCACATCATACCCTAAAAGCCAAAATTTACAGCCAGCCTCATGGTTAGAAGAATAAAGCCCTCTTAGTTGTGTCTATGACCTGAATGACCTGACTTTAAAGTGTATTGTCACACTTTAACACTGCAAAGCGGCATTTGGCGAGTTAAGTGCCACAATGTACCTTGCCGTAATCAAAACAAATTTATCTGGGCACTTTTTTAATAAAAAACTTCTTAAACTTTTTACTGAAACCATGATCCAAATAAATTTAGAGTTTTCTTCAGTGACATCATGTATGGCAGTGGTCCACAGAGTTTAATAGACACATCTCTGCGCATGTACAGCATGTGTGCATTAAACTCTATGGACACATTTCGCATTTTTTCTTAAGTTGATGTTACTGAAGTTAAAGCTCACACTTAATCTTCAGTGGCATCAGTTCAGGGAAAAGAAATGCTATGGGAAGTATTTTTTCCTTAACGAAAACACAAAAGAAGTTTTGATTGCTAAAAAGCCTGATCGGCACCTTAAACACCACATAATTTTGTGGAAAAGGTAAATCAAGTAAATGTGACAATACACTTTAACTTGAGTGATGAATGCCAGCTCCTCCATCTTGAGAAATAGGAAATGGTAAGGGCCACAGTTCTGCTGAAACCTGGAGGAGGCCGAGGTGAACACCTATGGAGTTACAAGACCACATCATGTGCTTGACTTACTAAGCAGCACTGTAGTACTGTACACAGAACTAATTTATGTGTAGAAGCACTTATGTGCCCTTACGTCAGCACTGCAGGGAACACTTCAGCAGGAGGCATTTAGGGCATAAGAAATATCCTTAATGAAGCACCCAAGATGATGCCACAGCAAGGGCTACCCTTTAATTCCCTTAGTTATGGTCAGTTAGGTTCCACACCCTAAGAGGGTGGCATCAGTCTTGAGGAGATAAAGTCAGATCATTAGGTCACTGGGATGAAGATTTCCCGATCGGCAAATGTGATGGTTAGACCATCATTAACTGGCCAAATAAAGATATAGAAAAAAGCTGGAATTGTATTGACCTGGAAATGTAATCTATAACTGCTGACTACAATTGCTGAATATTCTAATTTCATGTTGTGAGATGTGAAATCACACCCCCAAAGATGGAAATGCATGTTTTAACTACAATCTAAGGCTGGTACTGATTATGCATGCATGAACCTTTAGGGCTTTTCTCTCCAGGCTTCCACCCATTTAAACAATGATAGTCAACAAACTAAAATACAGTAAATGCATTTCTCTAGACAGTAATCAGTTTGTTATTTATTTATTGAATCAAAGCATTTTAAAGTTCTCTTTAATTGTGGTCTTTTGTGAGACTCTTGCAAAATGATGATAGAAAGAAAAATCCTTACATTCATAAAATCCGTACACTGACAGTAGCATAGTTGTGCATTTCGTATCTTGGCACTCCAAAGAAGTGCAGGGGAATGCTGGTGTGGCTAATATTATCATTATGATACTGTCAAATCGCATTGGGAGTTGGGTCAGAAAATGGCAAAGAATGGCAACTCTTCTAGTTCACCTTTAACAATTTAACCAGTTCTGACTACTCTTGCAGAATTCTTGCAGGTACAAGGACATAAAGCATAGTTCCAGCTGCAGGATCTGAAACAATTGCTTCAGACCAGATCATATGGCTGACAAGGTTGTGCTATCTGTCCGAGACAGTTGATGCTTCAGGGATTATCGACTGCAGGAATCATCAGTGTGTAAGCAGTGTGACTTCTCTTTTGCTAACAGAAAGATGAGAATTATAGCAGGAGAGTAAGCCCAGACTGTGTAATGCAGACAAAAGAGTAATGAAGAAGACACACTCAGTCAAGGAAAGTATAAATCACTGCTGAAAAAGTAATTAGTTGCAAACATGACATGGTAAAGCTAAGTACAGTTTTAAAATTATTTATTATAGCAACAAGAATGGACTTACTGAACATGTACTAAAAGCAAACTGGTCAGCAGCTAATCTGATCTGCATCCTTTCTGCTTCTCCAGTGCCACGAAAACTACCAGCTCAACAGCAGAGTATAATAGCCATGCCAACATGCATGGGTCTATGCCATTTATGCGCGATTATTTTTTCCTATGCCATCACAGCACGATTGCACACCCAACCAATGCAAGAGCATCATTCAACTCACCAGTGTATCTTCCTCCTCCCAGTGACATAATTACTTCCTTATACTCATTCTCACCTATGCAGAGCCAAGTAAATCACCCACTAACTTGCATAGTAAATACAACTGCCTTCTTACGAGTACAGCCATGCACTTGACTGATACTTTAATAATAAGCATATGATCAACATGAGACGTGCTTGTTCATGCAATATATGTTCATCCCTGCCAGCACAGCAATGGACTTGTTTGTTAGTCAATACAATAACAAACAAGTAATTTCAGTGGTATCCCCGAAGTCTCAAATACCCCACTAAGCAAGTATAGTGGGTCCAAAAACAAGAAACTTCTCTGTGTGGAAGATTTTCAATCAATATTTATTTATTTATTTATTTTACATTTGTTGACCGGGATTGTCCGACTGAGCTGAACAGCCCTTTTTCAGCGAAGGCCCAGGGAGAAAAGCTTCAACATATTATACAATTTTCATTATAAATTAGCATTAAACAGCAATGTTACAGGATTATTACAAGGCATTAAGTAGCAATACAATGTTATACAGTGTCATCACTGTATATTAATCAGATCAGATAATGGTAGTAGAAAAAGCAAACTTAAACTTGTATTAAGTCAAAAAATAATAAAAAATATATAATTTGAAATATTATGCAGAATTACTAAGTATTCAAAAATAATCCAAGCAGGGTAGACAGCCTGTTTCCAGTCGAAAATCCTTTATTAAGTACACAGACAAGCAGTCCAAGTAAAACAAAAATAACAGAATAATAGTTTCCTCATAAGGTTTCTAACTATATATATTATTTTTATCAGGCAAGGAAGTGGTTTATTGTACTGTAAAACACAGTGTATTGGTATACATGTTAAATTTACATCTCTTCCCCCATCACTGTGACATTCGAGCTGGTCCTGCCCTACTAAGTAGCTGTTATAATAATATAATCCTTATGTACTTTAAATCAAATTAATAATGGTGTGGTACCTCTTATTGAACCAGATTATTAAGTTTGTGATTTTTATTCAAGACAATATATTACATGGCTGGAAATATTTAAACCTTAGACCATAAGACAATCTAAAAAAAAAAAAAAAAAAAAAAATATATATATATATATATATATATATATATATATATATATATACGAATAAATATATATATATATATATATATATATACGTGCACATACACACACATATATACATTTTGCATGCAAAAAAATCCATTGTACAAATCATATTCTATTACCATAACCTATTGTTAACAAAGATCCCTTTCATCCTTCTTGACTTCTTCAGGTCTGTGTACAAAAATATTATTGTATAATTAGCTAGTACTGTTATTACACATCATTTTGAATAAAGTGGAAAAAAGAATAAGAAAAAGAAAAAAAATGTATGATGATAGAAACAAAATATACACTTCAATTAAAAATGATTTAACACGGTATTTAAAACCAACTGGAATAATAAAATAAAATTTGTCATGTAAACAATGTGACAATTTTCTAAGTTCCAGTGCACTTTTAAGTGAACAGTAGTAGTTTAGTCCAGGCTTCCTAAAAGAGTTCAGCTTTAATTGTCGCATGAGTTCATGTTTCTCCAGCATATTCAGGTTGTCTCCTTCAAGATCACCCATGTCTATGTGATCCAGTATCTGGAACTTAAAACCTGTGTGTCTTTTATGAAGAGTAAGGTGTATGGCTAGTGCATTATGTTTATATCCAGAGTGGAGTTCTGCCAAATTACATGAAATCCTACGCTGAAGTTTATTTACAGTCTTGGCCTCATAAAATGTATCATATTCATTGCGCTAAGCCCTGTAAATTACTTTTGTAGTGTTACAGTCACCCCCCCTGCACTGGTCTTAATGATTTTCTTTAAATAAGGGCAATAAAAACTATCACCTTGCTGTATAAATATACAAAATATACAATTAGCTTCACATCTTTTAGTGTTTCTCTCATATAGTCTAGGTTTAAATTCAAAAAAACTTCTAATGTTCCTGACTTTCCTGTAAACAAAGGATGGGGCTTCACCTAAAATGTTAATCAGAAAAGGGTTTCCTGTGACAATGGCCCAGCTTTCTTTAATAACATTTTTAATACTGTGATGATCCAAAGTGTATGCCAGGATGCAGCTATTTTTGCATTTATTATTCTCTGTGGAATTTCTTAGCATTCTCCTACTGGGGAGGTCGAGCGAAGGTGCTTCAGTCCTTTTCAGTTCTGTAATGGGCCCAAGATGTTTTTTAACATCTGACTTTCATAGCCTCTCACTAGGAAAGCATTCTCTAAGTTGTTCAGGTTTCTCAAAAATGGTTCCATCTCTGTGGTAATGCTAGCTAATCTATAGCTCAGGACTTCACCACATTATACTTGGTTTTTGCAGGATGCAGACTTTTACTGTGGAGTAACAAGTTAACTCTTGTTGGTTTTCTGAATAGATCAGTGGCGATTCTGTTATTGTTGGTGTCCTTGGAAATCTTCATATCTAAGAAAGTGGATGAAGTATAGCTACTGGAAGAGGTAAACTTCAGGAAGGGGGTTGTTTGATTGAGGTAAGTGATAAAATCTCCAGGCTGCAAGGTGTCACCTTCCCACACAATAAAGATATCATCAATATAATGTAAATAGCATGTGATATGCTGCATGTAATCTGTGTTGTTTAACACAAAGTCCTCCTCCCACTTGCCCAAGGCTATGTTAGCTATGTTGGGAGCCATGGCAGCTCCCATTGCTATACCATAGGTTCATAGGTAGGTACTAGACTATCTGCCCAAAGGCATTTATAAGCCTAGCCAGAATGTGTTGGCTTTCGCCACCCCCTTAGATTAGTTCCCAGTGCCTCTGTCCAGCAGAGCCACTGAAGTGATCCCCGGGGTAAACTTCCTGTTTCCCATCCACTCGTCGAGGTTTCTCTTGAAAAGTGTTAGTGAGGAGCTCTGCCTAATGTAGATTGAAATCATGTTCCAGAGCATGGGAAGTCTCTGGGACAGGAATCTATCCCTTCAGCATGTCCTATTTATTGTTGTGTTGAGGTTTAGATCCCTAGAGTGTATGGCTCGAGGGGATATGGTTTTCTTTAAGTGGAGCATGTCCATCAATTCTGGGTTAGACATGGCCTTGTATGTCAGGCAGAGATCACCTCTGTGTAGGCGGTATGCAACTGAGTACAGCTGGAGTTTCTTCAGTCGAGCTGCATAACGCATTTGTTTGAGGGCAGTGATCCTCTTGGTGAGGTACTTCTGTGACCTTTCCAGCTGTTGCAGGTGTCTTGTTAGGTACATCCCAAATGGGACATTGTACTCTATGATGGGTCTGATGAGTGATGCTTAGAGAGGCACAATGACCTCTTTTGATCTGGATGCAAACCCTTTTGTGATTAGATGGGCCACACAGAAGGATTTTCTAACCACATTGGCAAATGTGATTATCGAAGGAGAGATTACTATCTACTTGGGTCCCCAGATCCCTTATTTTGTCTTCTGTATTTAGGGGGCTACCACCTATGTGGTAATTTGTGGGTACTTTGTTTTTTTTCCAAAGGGGTTGACTATGCACTTATTGGCATTTAGTTTGAGGCCATGGTTTTGACACCAGGTATCTGTCTCAGTGAGACCCATTTGGAGGATGTCTGTGTCAGCCGGAGAGTCAATTATTGCCCCTAGTTTGCAGTCGTCTGTGAACTTGGTCAGCCATAGTCCTCCTGTGCTTGCCTGTACCTCAGAGAAGTACATGCCAAACAGGAGGGGTCCTAGGACTGCGCCCTGGGGAATGCCACTTGTAACCGGTTTAGAGTCATACCTAGCTCCTGCAACTCTTACCATATAGGTTCTGTCCGTGAGCCAGTTGGCAACCCATCTCATGACGTAGGGGTTTATGTTCAGGCTGGTGAGCTTGTCTATAACACCAGAATGGGGAATGGTGTCTAAGGTCTTTGCGAGGTCTAGGTAGGCTGTGTGGACCACCTTTCCCTCATCTATAGACTTGCTAACTGTCTCAAAGAAGTCCACCTGGTTTAGGAGGCATGATCTGCCTTTAACAAAGCCAAACTGGGTAGGGTCCAGTGTTTGGAGATTCCCAATGTCTCTGTTAATGAGATCCATGATGATGCGTTCCATAGCCTTGCAGACCAAGCTAGACAGGCTTATAGGGCGATAGTTCCTGGGGTCTGTTGTGGCTCCACCTTTGTGGAGTGGAATAACCATTCCTATGTGCCACTCTATGGGCATGTAGCCTGTGGAGAGGCTTAGTTTGAACAGTGTGTTTAGGTGAGGGGTTAGTTCATCTTTGAGCTCATGTAGGATGCAGCCTGGGGCACCGTCTGGTCCCATTGATGCTATGTTTTTGGCTTTGAAGAGGTCTGTTTTAACCTGAGTGTCTGTGATTTCAGGGGCACTACATTCTTCTGGTATGGTTAGGGGCCCTTTTGGGGGTGAGAGGGGGGTAAAGTTTGCACTGAACCTGTCTGCCAGGATGTTGGCGATATCGGCCGGTTCAGTGTATTTTGTGCCATTCTGCACTAACCCGGAGCAAATCTGGGAATTGCCACTTAGATTCTTGACATAGCTAAAGAATGCCTTGTGGTTATCTTTGGAGTCATTGGCAATATTTCTTTTGAAGCTAGCCTTGGATGATTTTATGAGGGATCATAGTTTCTTGCTGATACTGATCAGGGATCAGGGATACTTCCCCTCTTGGGATTTTATTCTTTTCTGTACTGGTTTCCTCCTTCTATTGTATAACTTGTTTATGGCAGGGGTCCACCAGACTGGTTTCCTTTTTTTGGAGGAGTAAGTCTTGGTTTTGCTTGGGATAACATGATCCATACAGTCTTGTATGTGCCCGTAGAGTGCATTAGTAAAGGATTTTGCAGCTTGGGCAGTGTTATACTTTAGCATGGGGGATGTGAAACTCTCCACCTTGGTCTTAAGTAACGTGAAGTTTGGTTTGCTTTTGAAAAATTTTTCACAGTGGTTTCTTTGACCGGGGGTGGGAGTGGAATGTGGATATCCAGAGTGATTAGTTTATGGTCAAATCTAACCAGCGAGGAGTTGACCTCCGGTTTGGAACACCAGTCGCCCATGTTGGTGATGACCAGGTCCAATATGTTGTCACCTCTGGTGGGGGTGTTGACCAGTTGATCCAGAGCATTTGAGTTTATAAATTCTAGGAAATGTTGGGCAAGGGAGTTAGTACTTGAGTAGTTCTCCCAGTTAATGTTTGGGTAATTGAAATCACCCAATATCAGGGTGTTTGGTGGGATCTTTATGTTTCCCAGTGTTTCCAGAAATGCAGAATGGGGGTCCTGGGACATGGTGGGTGATCTGTAGCAAGCTATAATTTGAATTGTAGTTCTGCCCATTGTTAGTTGCACGTGGATGATCTCTGAAGCATCATGCTGTGCCACTAACCTGGAGGTGTGGTTATCCTTGATGAATATGGATACACCCCCGTCTTTTGTATTTCAGTCCGGGTTTTGTTGCTAAAATGTATGGTATGAGTTGTAGCCTGGTAGTGTTGGGGTGCTCTCTGGAGCCTTAAACCAGGTTTCTGTTACTGCACATATATCGATTTTCTCCATACTTAGGAGTGCCTCGACTGCATGCATTTTGAGGTTTAAGACTTCTGGCATTGAGTAGCATTACGCTCAGTTTTTTGTTACTTGTGATATTTATGGCGGTAGGTTTGTCTTTTGAGCCTTGCCTAAAAAAAGGCACTATGGGGGTGGCAAGAGCCTTGGCCAGTATTCAAAAGCCTAAGGGTGACAGGTGCAAGCCATCTCTAGCGAAGCAGCGTGGCTTGTCGAGCATGTCATCCCAGGCTGACAGACACTGGATCCCCTTTGAATGACACCAGAAGCTTAGCCAATTGTTGAAATTGATAATTATTTCTTTATACCGTGGTATCATTCTTGGTGAGGGCAGGATGCTACTCAGGGTCAGGGTCACACTGGCCTGGGCTACGTGATCAGAGAGCTCTTCCATGTCTCTTTTCATGTAGTCCAGGGAAGTATGTCTCAGGTCATTCACACCAACATGGACAATGACAGAGTCGTATTTGTACTTGTTCTGAAGTGACCTGAATGCTTGTGTTATGTGGCGGATCCTGGCACCCGAAAGGCAGCTAACAGTAACCTTCTCCTTGTTCAGCCTAGTGAGTCACCTATTACTAGTGTGTTGGGTATGTTATTTTGCCTTAAGGGCTGTGATTGCGTGGCACACTGGTTTTATGAAGTATGCATTTCATGGTTTGTGTTGGGGGGAGTGGAGGTTGCTTGGATGTCTGCTTTGGAGGTCTCTGTTACTTTTGCAGGTTTTTATTTAGAGCCTCCGAGTATGTTTTTGTGTATTTATGTGTTTTTTGCTGGTGTTGGTTTCATAGGTCTATGTGAGACTGGTGGTATGATACAAGTAATTCCCTTCTCCTCTTGACTGTCTGGTCCAGTCTTGGGTTGAGAGAGTTTAGTCTCCAGTTTGGCTATATAATTGCATCTCTCGCATGTATTAGTGTTTGATGGTAGGAGGAAAGGGTTGTCTGTGTACATGAGGCAGTTGTAACATTGTCTCAAAATGCCCAGTTTCACCAGTTGGACCAGAGAGTACACCTGAAACTGCCCTTTGGACATGCCTGGATAGGTACAGTGAGCTGTTTTACTGATTGGCTGGTAAGGTCGAATAGAGAGCCTTGTCCTTCTCTACAGTATGGGGGGGGGGTCTAGTGCTAACGTTTATTAGTGCTTGCTATGAGTTTTGAGCAAGTGCCAGGCTGAGAAGTGAATGGTTTGAGTGCTTAAGTTAAAAATGTGTCTAGTTCCAAGGGAAAAATTGAACAGTAGACTTTGTGGAGCCGGGAACAGTTATACCCTAGCTAACCGGCGTTGACACTGAAAGTAAAGAAACAGTATAAGATTAATGAGCTTGCTTAACTTTTGCAGTTGTGCCTGTGTACCTTGATTATGTTTCTTAAAAGATTCCATAGCTGCTGTTATACAGTAATTGTGAGGGAGCACTGTATATAAGGATTCCACGTCAATAGTTAATAAAATACTGTCAGTTTCCATTGTAATGTTGTTAAGTTTCCTCAAAAAACTCCATTGAATCTCTTATGTATGACTTATTCTTTTCTGCTAAAGGTTTCAGCAAGTAATCAAGGTAAATGGCTGTGGCTACAGTAAGGGAACCTCCACTTGCTACCACCGGTCTATAAAGTGGGTCTTCTCTGTTCTTGTGTGGCTTTGATATTCCAAAGAAGTAAGGCAAACATGGGATCTGCTCCATAAATAATTATAAAGATTTTCAGTAATAAGTTTTTCTTCTTATAATGTTGTGAGATTAGTGTTCCATAAATTATATGCTCTTTTTATGTCATCCATGGTAAATAACTCATAAAATCTGTTATCCTCACGATGTTCTCTATCTTTGGGTTGTAGCCAGTGGTACACGGTAGTAAGAATCCATTCCAGGCTTGACAACTAATACTGAAGCAGTGTGTCTCAATGCCAACAACAAACAAAATGTACCAAATCACACCCAAAGGAGCTAGCATGTACGGCAGATGCAAACGGCCAACATAACACTGTAAACATTCAAAAAAGCCAGCACCACAAAGAACACCAACTTCAAATATTTTGTTATTTTATTAATTTAAGTATCAGACCGGTTTCAGCATATAGCCTTCATCAGTGATAAACCATATCAACCAATGATATCTTTATATACAGAAAAAATATGTTACTTCCTGTGATCTCATTTCCCTTTACAATAATATAACTACATTTTGCCACTGTGACCCAGTGCAAATAAACCTCCTAGTTTTACAATCCATTTCTTTTTTTTTATAATTCAAAATAGAATGCCACCCCATCTTAAAGGATATATCCCCCACCAATTTTATCAATCACAATAAAAGAATATCTAGCAGTAGGGTGAGACTGGGTATATCTAGACAAGGCATTAGTTATCCGTTTATTACGAATGTCACTAAAATGCTCAGACATCCGATGTCGTAAAGGCCTGGAAGTTTGCCCAACATAGAAGGCAGAACATGTACAACTAGCCAAATATACAACCCAGCAGTCTGACTGACTTCTTCTTGGTAACAGCAAGCAAGGCTGTGTGGTTGGGTGAGTCTGACATTTGGAATTCATTATGGTTTGATGGAGTCCTGAGGGATACATAGGGACTAGTGAAAAAGAGTGTTACCATTTGGTTTTGAATCTACAACAACTTGCCTTTTTTTCCCCCCTCAAAAACAGACTTGAATGTATGAAGAGGAAAGCGTTTTGTTTGGTCAACATTGAGCCTGCAAACAATGTGATTTTTGAGTTTTGTGGGATGATTTATGCTTTTTGAGGGGGATATTATTATTTTTGACATGATATCAATGATGATCTAACTAACATCTTATCCGAGCGAGTGGATGGGAAACAGAAAGTTTACCGCGGGGATCACTTCAGTAGCTCTGCTGGACAGAGGCACAGGGAACTAATCTAAGGGGGCAGCGAAAGCCAACACATTCTGGCTAGGCTTAGAAATGCCTTTGGGCAGATAGCCTAGTACCCACCTATGAACCTATGAACCTAAATTTGGACTGTTTGAGCCTGGTATTCTGGTTGTTTAAGTGACGAATGCTTCCTCGATTTTTCATCTGAAACAACAGTGCTTTCTTGAGACTTGGGGATTAATTTGTAGACCATATGAAGTGGATTAGTAGTGAACATTGCAGTTGATATTTGTACACTTGAGGCTACATTGTTGGGGTTGCATTCACCTGGGGGGATGAGTGTAATGTTATTGCAACTTTTTTAGTAGCTAATTGTATTAACATTCCATTTATGGATGAACGCTACAGCTCTTGTATATGATCTGCTTTATTTAGGGGAATGTTTGTCCTTTGGCTTGCTATTTCGTATGTAGAGGTGACAAATGGTTTCTGACTCTTCAAAATTCAGAACAGTGTATTGATGTTATGAACCCAGGATCTTTCTTTATGATTAAATATTGTACATTGTGTACGAACGGTTCCTCGTTTGAGAAAACAGTGCATTTTTGTGACTTGGGGACTAACTTGTGGACCATACGAAGCGGACTAGTAGCAAATTTTTTAATTTATATTTTATACACTTAAGGCTACAATATTAGGGTTGCATTTATCTGGGGGGATGAGTGTAATGTCATTGCAACTGTTTTAATAGCTAATTGTACTAATATTCTATTTATGGTTGAACATTACAGCCTCTTTTGTATGTTCTGCTTTATTTAGGGGAATGTTTGTCCTTTGGCCTGCTATTTTGTATGTAGAAGTGACAAGGGGCTTCTGATTCTTCAAAATTAAGAACAGCGCATTCATGTTGTGAACCCGGGACCTTTTTTGTGACTAAATGTTGTACATTGTGCATACATTTTCTTTATGTCAGGATAATGTTAGCCCTGGATTTATGAATGTACTATTAATGTAAGGTATTAGCATTACTATTCTTGGATAGAGAAAGCACTTTCTGGTTAGTATTGCCTATAGGGTGAACCCACAGTCCTTGCTTTTCTTTTGTTTTTTCTTGTTTTTTTTGGTTTGAATAGTTGATGTTTTTACTATCTTTTTGATTATTCTGCCACCGGGGGGGGGGGTCTTATTATACTAGATTTATATATATATATATATATATATATATATATATATATATATATATATATATATCAATCATATAATGAGGAGGGTATGATATTATCTTTTGGCATTTTCAGTTTTATTACATGAACAATTGTTATTTTTTTTTTGGCAAACAGGAATGCTATGGAAATTAGATATTAAAATTTCTCATATGATGAATGTTCATGCTCTTTGGGGCAGGATTATTGTATATTAGAATTCCAATTATGTTAGGAATATAATAGTTGGGATCCATGTGTTAAGTACAATATTTTTTTATTCATCTGTACCAATTTAGGGCCCTAAAATGTATGGACTAGTATTTGGATGTTAAGTAATATGATCCATATATACTGAAGATTGGGTTGTATTGGTCAGTTGCACCTATTTTGGGTCAAAACAGTTTTTATTCATCATAGTGGGACATAATTATAGATACGCAGATTCTTGTTGGTAACATTTCAGTACATATTAATACACGATATTGGTATTGGGAATTTGGGTGAACTGTTGCAGAGCTACTGATTCACTCTGGGACTGTTTGGTCTTGCCCATTATTTGATCCCTCTGGATTTGGCAACATCCTTTGAATTGCATACTAGGCAGTTCCGTGGAGTTTGCTGTGGGAGGTTGACCTGTGTGGCTTGCCTGAAGTTTCACATACCTGCATTAGTATTGGGAGTGGATTTTCCATTTTTGAAAAATATCAAGTGGGCAGCTTATTGCCATGGATCTAAATAATATTCTTCAGGGCCTTTGTGCCGATTGTGAGGATATCCAGGTTTTTGGATTGAAAGCATCTACTGATGGCATGGTTGAGGAGGGCCATGTTGATCCAGTTGACGGCTGCAACTTGTTATTTAATAAAATGGGCAAAAATATGAGGATATTGCAAACTAACATATAGCATTTGAAGTTGTTCAAGGCTTATCAGAGCAAAAATGTTACGCCCAGAGGTCTTAGAGTCAAAATCCAACCTTTGGTTGGCAAGCTGGATGACACTCTAATTCAGGAATGGGGTATGGCACAACAAAAAGCTTCAATGTCTTTTGTCAACATTTTGAAATCCTATCAGAGTATTATTGAGGAGAATATCCAGGATGTTAAGTGGATATGCGAGGAGGTGAAAGCTTTGGAAGGGCAGCCACAGTATGTCAGCAGCCTGAGCAAACTTTCCAGGGAACTTTTGGTTTTTGAAAACCAAATAAAGGAGAATAAGTCGCACAAATTCACTAGGAACATAGAAGATTATGAGAGGGGCAGGGCCTTTTAGTACCAGAGGAGTGTCAGGTTTTCTGAGAGTCGCAAGTATGGGGTTACCACTCATAAAAAGAGACCCCAGTCGATTCTTAAGAAATCAAACCAGGGACATAGTACTTAGGGGGAGGATTCCTCTGCAAATGATACTGAAAATACACATGTTATGGAATCCCCAAATCCTAAGAAGTTACGAAGTCAGGACCACCCTTTAGAGGTAGAACACATAGGGGTGGGCGGAAACATAGAGGGAAACACAATAGAGAGCTTATTGCAATCAATGGTGAAATAAACAAAGAATGTGACAATGTGCACAACATATCTGGATATATTCTATTTTCTGACCAGAAACGATTACTAAATAAAGGCTTGAACTATATACCTAGTTCTTTTGTGGATGAGAATGTTTTTGTTTCTGATGTTATAGCTTATTGCAGAAGATTGAATCTTAGGTTATTTTTTGGTTCACAGGACAATTCTCAAAAATCTACTGAATTTCATTTTCATAAATCTAATTTCAGTGCCCCCATAAATAAACATGTGGTTATTTTTCAACAGGCAGTTCTTACGGATTTACATATTAAGTATTAAGGGTGTTTGGACATAATTTATCCAGAGATTAACAAAAGGCACTTAGAGAGCTACAGGATAACACTGATATTACAATCCTACCTGCAGACAAGGGTGGGGCCATCGTTGTTATGGATTGCAGTTATTACTGGGCTGAGGGAAATAGGCAGCTTTCTAATCCTCAACATTATATGCGTATGCTGATTGACCCCACCCCCAATTTTAAGAGATATTGATACCTTTTTGTTTAGAAGTGGTTGAGGAAGGTATCATCAGTGAAAATGTCAAACAACATCTCACAGTTAAGGAACCTGGCAAGCAATATTTATATCTGTTGCCCAAAATACATAAGAATTTGAAGCAACCCCCTGGAAGACCCATTGTGTCTGGAATTGGGTCTCTTACAGAGCCACTTTCAAGTTTTTTGACCCAATATTTACAGCCTTTATTACCACTTATTCATGCAAGAATTAAGGATATGACAGCATTTTTGCAGATAGTGTCTGAATCACAACTTGAACCAAATTGGTTGATGTGCACTCTGGACATAAAATCTTTATATACCAGTATACCACATTGGGCTGGTTTACAAGCCCTGGAATACTGGTTGAACAAGGCCAGTCTTTATCTTCCAGGTTTCAATACTTTACTCATCTGCTTGGCTGAGCACGTCTTAACTAAGAATGTCCTCTATTTTAGGGGAGATTGTTATTGGCAAACCCAAGGCACGGCAATGGGGGTGTCTTTTCCCCCCATTTATGCCAATTTATTTATGGAGTTTATAGAGGAACAGATGGTCTACACAGATTCTCATAATATCTACTTACTAGAAACTGATATATGGAGGAGATACCTAGATGACATCTGGCTTGTGTGGAGGGGTGAACTTGATTATTTAACAGAATATATACAATATCTTAATGATAATAACTGGGGGATAGAGTTTACCCTCACTTATAGTACAGAGGAAATCAACTATCTGGATGTTAAAGTTTTACGTCAGGAGGATCATACTTTAAAAACGCTGGTATTTAGGAAATATCCTCAATATAATAACTTATTATATGCATCCAATTTGCACCCCAGCCACACGGTGAGAAACATTCCAAAATTGCAATTTCTGAGGATAAGAAGAATTTGTTCGTCTGAGGAAGATTATAACATATTTAAACAGGACCTCACATGTAGATTTCTGGTTAGGGGATATAATCAGAGGGATGTGCACAGTGCAAGTGAATGGGCATCTAGGAAACCTACATTAGAATTATTACAATATAAAAGGAAGCCAATCCAGGGGGGGGGTCCGAGGTCATCAGATTGGTAACTACTTATGGTAGGAATACAAATTTATTGAGGGAAGTGATCCAGAAACACTGGAATATTCTTATGGTGAATGAAGAATTGGGTCAATTTTTGTCAGAAAGATGCCCGTTTGCTTTTCGTATGGGGAGAACATTGGGTTCATATTTTTCTCATTACAAAAAGGAATGTAGGGAGGTTCAGATTAGTCATCAGACAACTCTTATAGGGGATAGATTGGTTGGTTCTTATGCATGTGGACATTGTACATTTTGCAAATATATGTATAAAACTAAGCAGTTCACCAGTAAAAATACTGGTAATATTTTTGACATTCGTATCTATGCAAATCGTCGGTCAGACAGGGTTGTATATTTGGCTAGTTGTACATGATCTGCCTTCTATGTTGGGAAAACTTCCAGGCCTTTACGGCATCGGATGTCTGATCATTTTAGTGACATTCGTAATAAACGGATAACTAATGCCTCGTATAGACATACCCAGTCTCACCCTACTGCTAGATATTCTTTTATTGTGATTGATAAAATTGTGGGGGATAGATCCTTTAAGACGGGGTGGCATTCTATTTTGAATTATAAAGAAAATAAATGGATTGTAAAACTAGGAGGTTTATTTGCACCGGGTCTCAATGACAAAATGTAGTTATATTATTGTAAAGGGAAATGAGATCACAGGAAGTAACATATCTTTTCTGTATATAAAGATACCATTGGTTGATATGGTTTATCACTGATGAAGGCTATATGCTGAAACCGGTCTGATACTTAAATTAATAAAATAACAAAATATTTTAAGTTGGTGTTCTTTGTGGTGCTGGCCTTTTTTGGATGTTTGCAGTGTTATGTTGGCCATTTGCATCTGCCGTACGTGCTAGCTCCTTTGGGTGTGATCACTCAAAAGTATACCTCCTCCCTTGTCTGCCTTCATTATGTGCCTGGATTTATCATCGCCTAGGTTGATCAATGCTTTTCTTTCTCCCTGTGTTAAGTTATAACGTTTTTTCTTAGGAGCTTTTTTTAAGTAGTTGCCTGATATCCATCTTACATTTCACTTCAGAAGCAACTAATGTTTGATGTAGTGGTGGACAATAGCTGCTAGGCCTTTTTATAGTTTTATCAATAGGCTTATTTTCAATGTCATTAATTTTGCCATAAAACTCTACCTTTAAATTGAGCTTACTCACAAACATTTTAAGGTCTATCAGTACCTGAGCTAAATCGATCCTGCAGCTTGGTATAAATGTAAGTCCTTTGGGCAGCACACTTTTTTTCATCTTCAGTCAGTGATTTAACAGAGTCGTTCCAGATAAGTCGAGCACCTATTATTGTGGCTGTGGCTGGTTCCTCCTTCTGAGCCTGGGACCTAGGTTGTAGTCGGGGTTCCTGTTGGGATTGCCCGGGTATTGTATTTTCTTCACCCCTGTCCACTGTTTGGGTCTCCTGTCTCCCTGGGGGTTTGTGGATAGGGCCTGAGACCTCTGAAATTCCTCCTATGCTTTCTGGAATCTTGGTGGGTTGTAGTAATATTCCTCTCTGTTCCTGTGGTAGGCGGGAACCAGGTAAGAGGGACAAGCTCTGGGACTCTGGTGGTGGTCGTGATTCTTGTTTTGGTACTGGTGCTGGCTTAGGTATTGGTATGGTCATTGGTGTTTCTGCTGCTGATATTGGTTTTTCCAAAGAAACCGGTCTCTGTGGAGGTGTTGATGCTCCTGGTAGCTGTATTGTCTGTGGTCCTGGTTGTCCTGGTAGTCCTGGTAGTCCTGTAATTCATCCTATAGAACTCTCTGTCAGTTCTGGTTGACTTTGTGGCTTATGTTCCTGTCTTGATCTATCTGTGATGTCAAAGGCCAGAGGGGATTGGGATGGTGGGGAATGAGATGTTGGGGGGGGGCAGCCACCTGGTGGTCCTGTATTGGGCTCCTGTCTGGTTTTGTGCGAGGATCTCCCCTAGTAAAATCCCATTGAGGTCTGCTGGCCCGGTTATACATTCCCCTATATCCCCTGTTATAACTAAAACCTTGCCTGTTGTTGGTTCTCTTGTTGTTATTATTATTATTACATCTCCTAGTAAGTCTCCTAGGATCATCTTTGACCAGTTGATCTCGTATCATTTTATTAATCTTTCTTTCTTTAATGGACTGCTCATATCCTTTCATTCTTTCTTTAAGTAGCTCAAATTTAGCATCTAAGTCATTGTGATTCTCATTTTCCAATGTTGTTTTTAAAGATGTGATATCAGCCTTTGTAGCTTCCTGCACACTAAGGTTGTTCCTTAATAGCAGACAAGTCTGTAGCTGGCATCCTCTAAAATATCTTCCCATTCCTTAGAAAGTGAATCATCCTTACTTTTCCACATTGGTCTTTTGTTCAATCTAAGTCCCCTGGGTAGTCTCTTCTTATCTATGCTTTATTGTAAATAAATGTGTTCCCAGTAAAGACCCTGCATGCAGTTCAGCTGCTTTTCTAGTTTAGAAAAAGTCTCTGAAATCATATTTTCTCGGCCCATTCTTCCCTGTCCATTTTCTGTATCCATTTGTATCTGATCTGTTTCTGTATCATTCCAGATAGGTACAATTAGTAAATCTCTTAATCTGTCATTACCCATGTTTTAAAATGCTGGAATTCCACGCCAAATCAGGGATCCTTTGAGGTAAGAAAAACCTTGGTCTCAGAAACCAAAGTGTCAACCAAAAAAACAAGTAATCTCTGTGGTATCTCCGAAGTCTCAAATAACCCACTAAACAAGTATAGTGGGTCCAAAAACAAAACAGTGTAAGAAACTTCTCTGTGTGGAAGATTTTCAATCAATATATGGAAACTTCTCTGTGTGGAAGATTTTCAATCAATATATATCTAGTTAATCACTGTATATTAATCAGATCAGATAATGGTAATAGAAGTAGCGAACTTAAACTTGCCATAAGTCAAAAATAATAAAAAACATATAATTTGAAATATTATACAGAATTACTAAGTATTCAGTTATGACAGCTATTGAGTAGGGCAGGACCAGCTCGAATGTCACAGTGATGGGGGGAGGGATGTGAATTTATCATGTATACCAATACACTATGTTTTACAGCACAATATACCACTTCCTTGCCTGATAAAAAGTATATACAGTATATTGTTAGAAAGCTTGTGAGGAAACTATTATTCTGTTATTTTTGTTTTACTTGGATCGCGTGACTGTGTATTTAATAAAGGATTTTTGACTGGAAGCAGACTGTTGACCCTGCTTGGATTACTTTTAAATACTTAGTAATTCTGTATAATATTTCAAATTATATATTTTATATTATTTTTTTGACTTAGGACAAGTTTAAGTTTGCTACTTCTACTACCATTATCTGATCAGATTAATATACAGTGATTAACTAGATATATATTGATTGAAAATCTTCCACACAGAGAAGTTTCTTACACTGTTTAGTCAATACAATATTAACACGTGCTGATGTACTGCATATTGGTTATTTTAATAGGTCTCATTTTGCATGTTCAGATCTGACATACAATAATTTATTTTCTTCCACTTTATCCAAAAAATGCACAGTCTTGTCTGCTTAAGAATTTGCTTGTCATAGTTTTGTTGCAGCAGTGTCCATATATGTCATCACAAGATTATTTTTTGCAGGTAAACCACTGGCATGGAAGCAAGGCATCCACTCATGCCACTAGCACACAGGTTTAAGTAAATGTCCATAAACCAAAATGCTGCTCAAAGGAAGGAACTAAGTGATTTTGTCCAGACTGCCTTCCATTGAGTAAGATGTTTCTCCAGTCTCCATGCAGTGGTAAGTCCAATGAACACCGAAAAATTTGCAGCAGTGGTTACTTATCAGTGGATGGTGGAGGAGATGGAACTGTGTGCAAGTCTTGCTGAGGCAATAAAATGCTTGTCCTGGGGTGAAAAGAGGGACATGCTAAAACCAAATGCCCTTACCTTGTGATATGATGGAAGCACACTGCTTATTTCTACCCTTTTTTCCACTCTGCCATTATAATTAAAAAATTCTCAAGAAAAGGGAAAGGATTCTCGGGACACCAACCAGATAAAGGTCACTGGGCTGGCATCAGTGAGCAGAAGAAGTGAAATTAAAAAAAAATAAAGAAGAGGCAAGACATTAATTCTTGAAACAGATGAAATCAAACTTTTTTTATCAACTCATTTTGTGCATTTGTCAACTTCATCCTTACTTACAAAACAAAAATAATATGATCTTCTATCTCATTGATAGCCCTCTTCTAGTACATAATTCTTCTACTTGCGAGAAATGCATCTACATCAGTAACCTGGAATCCATCCTGTCTTGTGTCACAGTCAGTACTCCTGACAAAGAGGAGATTGCCAGCACAAACACCACACCATCCACATCACATAACCAAGCAGAACACACACACACACACACATATGCAGAAGTCCTCAATAAAAACTTACCTAAATAACAGAGACCTCCAAAACACACTCACAAACAACACAACACCAAACACATCACACACAGCAGACAACACACCAGTGTCTTACAAACACAGCCCATAAGGCATAACAATAAAACAACGTAGCCAATAAGGCATAACAATAAACCAAACATACTAGTCATTGGAGACTCAATTGTGAGACACACCAATGTCCCCCTCATCTGGTTCAACAAGGAGAAGGTCACAGTCAGTTGTCTGTCAGCCGCCAGAATCTGACACATCACACATGCACTTAAGTCTCTCCCCAAAAGCTACAAGTATGTCCATGTTGGTATGAATGACTTGAGATGTACCTCCCTGGACTATATGAAGAGAGACATGATTGAGCTCTCAGAGTATATGTCTCAGGCAGGTATGACCCTAGCCCTAAGCAGCATCCTACCTTCACCAAGAATTATGCCACAATACCAACAAAAAATAATTGATTTCAACAATTGGCTTAATTTCTGGTGTCTTACTAAGGGAATCCAGTATCTGTCTGCCTGGGAAGACATGGTTGACAGACTTCAATGCTTTGCCAGAGATGGCCTCCACCTGTCACCCCTGGGATACCAGATCCTGACCAAGGCTCTTGCTTCCCCCATTGTGCCTTTTTTAGGCCATGTCCCAAAAACGAAACTTCCAACATAAAAGATATGTCAAAATGCAAATTGAAAGTCATGCTGCTTAATGCTAGGAGCCTTAACCTGACAATGCACTCACTGGAGGCTCTCCTCACACTGGAAGATGCCAATGTTTGTGCGGTCATGGAAACTTGGTTCAGGGCAGCGGAGAGCACTCCTGCCTTACCAGGCTATACCTCATTCTACACATTCTGACCTTGGGAAGACTAAGGGTGGTGGAGTCTCTATCTTCATTAAGGAAAGGCACACTTTCAGACTGGTTTGCCAGCATAACGCACTGGAATTACTCCAGGTGCAACTGACAGTTGGCAAGACACCCATCCAGGCTATAGCCAGCTATAGACCCCTCGCCATGACTCAGGACACCAACTCCTCCTACCTGGACCTACTTGACTCCATCAAGGTACCCCCTAACACCCTGATCCTTGGTGACTTCAACTACCCCACCATAGACTGGGTGAACTATTCCTGCACTGATGCACTCACTCAATGATTCTTTGACTTCACCACTTCTAATGCACTAGACCAGCTCATCTCATCCCCACAAAGAGAGATAACATTCTGGACTTGGTTCTCACCAGCATGGGTGACTGCTGCACCACTGCCATAGTATGTTCTTCCCTGGTAAGATCAGATCATCTGTCTGTCTCATTTGAAGTTTCTATCCCACCCAACCCCCCCAGCCATAACCAGGCTAAGAAAATCCTCAAAAGCTGACTACAACCCCCTAAGGGAGGGTATCAGTAGCTTCACACACACCCTCACAGGATGCAGACAACAATGCTGAACAGTACGGCAATGCAGTATACAAGCACCTGTACAACTGCATGGACTCAATCATACCCAACAGAACTAAAACCTACTCCTCAAGGAAACACAAACCTGTCTGGTGGACATCTTCTATCAATAGGCTTTACAACAAAAGGAAGAAACTGTTGTCCAAGGGTAAAAAGAAACAAATTCCAAATTGGAAGAACTCCCTCCTCAGCCTCAACAAGCAAATTGACAATAAGACTTTTCCCCAAGGTTTTTTTATAAATGGCTTTGGATGAATTCTTAGTTCTTTAATTTTAATTTTGAATAATGCTGTTGTCTTCAGTAGGCTGTAGAAGTCTTCCAAAGTTGGTATTGTGTTTGTATTCCATCTTCTTGTTATACACTTCCTCGAAATTGCAAGTACAGTCCGTACTAGATACATGCTTGATCTATTAAAATGAGGACCTTCGTTCACATTTAATAATAAAAGAGCTTTAGTTAAATAAAATGATTCATTAAATAAAGCTTGCAGAAAGTTATTAATACCATTCCAAAATGGCTTAATTTTAACACAATCAAAGAAAATGTGGTTCCAATCTGCATTGTGTACTTGCTCACATCTCCAACATATTCGTTTTATGGAAGAACTCATTTTACTGATTCTATCTGGGGTTAAGAATGCTCTGTGCAAGCATTTCCAATTAAAAACTTTCCAGTATTGTGTAAAGGATGTATATTTTATCAATAATAAGATATTTGTTTTAATATCTTCAGTTAACTGTATTGAGTGTCCTTTTGTTATATATTTCCAATATGAGGTTTTGGATGTTGTTTTATAGTTTATCAATATTTTGTAAAATTTTGAAATACTGTTTCCCATATCAAAGTCATTATATATAATTTCATATATGCATTTTGTAAATTTAGATATTTCTTTAAATGAAGAATCGTTAATTATTCTACTTAAATCTTGCGAATATAACAGAATAGTCTATAAAGTTAGCCAGTCCTGTTGTGGAATTTTGTATGTTGTTTTTATTACTTGCATATCTAAAACTTTTAGTTCTTTGATACACTGGAGTCAACAAACAAATCCTTTCTGTTCCCAGGAATTAATAATTTCTCTATATATTTTATGTGGAAAGTTCTTTGTGACTATAAATGGTGTTAAAAGATCAAACCAGACTTTTAAATCTATATTTCCATTAATAATTTTCCTAAATGATTCAATGTAATAATCATATGAGTTTTAGTGGGTTTAGTTATGTTATATTGCATACTAATACATAATATGTGTCATGGCAAATTGTTTTTATCTGTTATTTGAATTTTTTTTTGTAAATCAAATTCATTTATTGATATTACAGTTAGTAATTTTTTCCAATTTGCAGAGTAATTTGGACTTATCCAATCTGAGATTGTTTTAGATATTGATGCTTTTTATATATGTTTCTATATCAGGAAAGTTTAATCCTCCCTGTTTCCATGGTCTGATATGATGTATTAAAGCTATTTTGTTTCGTTTGAGAAACCATAAAAAATTTATTAGGCATGAATTTATTTCTTTAAGTATATTCCTTTCTGGTAACAGTTGTATTGCCAAGGCTATATATAGGATCTTGCGCAGTAAAACCATTTTTATTAACTGTAGTCTATTCTTCAAATGTTAATATTATTTTGCTCCATTTTTCCACAGAAATTTTAATTGTATTTTGATATTATTGTAGTTTTTTCATTATTATCCTTGCATAACTCAAGTCCTAGATATTTTAAGGTAGATTCTTGTTTCCCTATGATGTCATCGCCCTTAGTCTGTAGTTCTTTTTTTATTTAAAAATAAAAATTCTGATTTACTGAAATGGAGTCCTGAAGTCATGTCTCTTTTGTATTAGATAATGTTAGTAATATGTCATCAGCAAATAGCATTACTTTAGAATTCTATTGTTCATAAACATCTAGTTCTTTAATTTTTATATTGTTACGAATTGAATCTGCCAATATTTCAATAGCCAGAGCAAATAGAATTGGTGACATGGGACATCCTTGTTTAGAGCCTTTTGTTATATATATAGATTCAGAGACAAAAGGACCTAACTTGACATACACTAAATTATTTGCATATATATTCTTTAGGAGATGATCAAAGGATGCAGGAAATTCAAATAGCATTAGGATTTTGAATAAATAGTCCCAATTTAGGGACTCAAAGGCTTTCTCCATATCTAAGCCAATTATGAGTGTTTATTTTCTTTATTAACATAATCTATAAGAGAAAATATCCTTTTAATATTGTCATGTGTGTGTCTATGATATATAAATCCAGTTTGATCATTATTTATTGTTTTGGATAGTAGTATTTTCATTCTGTTAGTTTATATTGTCATAAATATCTTATAGTCATAATTTAATAATGAGATAGGTCTATATGAGGTACAGAGGTTTGGGGATTTGCTTTCCTTTAGGATTGGTGTGATTAAGAAATATCTCCAAGAGGGTGGTATTAAAGCTTGTGACTGAATTTCTAATAGAGTTTTATGGAAGAGGGATAGTATCTTTGAAGGAAAAAGTTTATATATTTCCATAATTATACCATCTATACCTGGAGCTTTATTACTTTTACCCTCTTTTATTGTATCTGTAATTTCTTTGTAGAATATGGGTGCTTGCAGATCAAGTTTTAATTTTTCTGGTATTTTTCTATATTAGAACATTTTTCATCTAGATTTAATTGATCAATATGTATATTTTCTTTTTGGAAATGTTCCATATAGTGATTTCTATAGGCATCAAGAATGTCATATATCGAGACATTTTTCCTTTTTTTTATTGAAAATACTTTTAATGTTATTAGCTTTTGATTGTATTTTGATTCTTGTGGATAAATTATGTAGATATTTGGGAGAAGTGGCCAAGGTATTAATTTTTAGTCTTTCTAAAGCTAAACTAGTTTTATGTGTTAAAATTTCATTGTATTTATTGTTTAGTACTTCTATTTTCTTTTTCATCTCCAAATGATTTTGATTTTTTTCAGCTTTTACTGAAAAAAGTTTGGATTGTAATTATTCAGAATCCCATTCTATGATTTTTTTTATACCAGTTTAGAGTTTTGCCATATATGTAAGCTTTTAATGAGTCCCATATCATTATTTTATTTATCTCTGTGGTGTAATTAATATTTAAGAAGAACTGTAATTCAGATAATAACCAGGGTTTGAACTCTTTAATTTTAGTGATATATACTAGAATTCTGGAGTTAAAGATTAATGGTTTGTACCCATTTTGAAGTTTTAGTATCAATGAATTATGGTCTGAAAAGGGGCAGGGAGTGATTGAAAATTAATGATTTTAGAGTGTAAGTCATGGGCAGCAAATACTTTATATATTCTAGTTTGGGTACCAAATCTGTGATCTTGATGGGAAATCAACAAAGATTTATCTTCTTTAAATTTGAAAGTATCTACAAGATGAAATAATTCTACCCACTTGTTTAAACCTTTTGATTTAGCAGATGTATGCAGCAGTCTTTTATTTGTAGTTTCAGAAATATCAAATATACAGTTAAAATCTCCTCATAATATTAAGTTGCCTTTATAATTATTGGAAATAAAATCCAAGTGTTTTTTAACAGTTCCTATTCCAATGCCTGGGAACCAGTATAGATTGGCTAGGGTCCATATTCTGTTATTATATTTAACTATTACTAATGCCATAAGGCCTTTTTTATCTTCATACTTATAAATTATTTCTGGGTTAATCACATTTGTTTTCCATAAAGTTGTTACCCTTTTGTCTTTGTCTTATAAGTGGATTGCGCCAATACCATATATTCCTTAGGATTCCATTTGTAATTGTCATTTGTTTTGAAATTAGTTTCTTGAAGGAAGATAATTTGTGCTTTGTTCAGTTTTAAATATTTCAATAGATTTGATCTCTTGCTGGGATTGTTTAACCCACTGGTACTTAAAAATAATAAAGTTAAATCCATCTTAGGTTATTTAGACTATGTATTTTATGTTTTATTGTGACTATTAAACATTTTCCTCTGATAACTATAAAGTATATGTTTGAGCTTTTAAAGGAAATTATCAGTTTTATACTTTGAGTGTTTACAGATAAAGTACTGTTTTGTTCAGGCATACTAAAAATGTTTTTGTGAAACAACAAATTTAAATTAATAAATGTTAACAAAACTAAGATCCACATTAGCCATGGAATGAAAATCATTCCTAATCTGATGGATAAACCTAAGTCCATCAGATTATCATTCATACCTTGACAATCCAGAACATCTGAGCTCCATAAATTGAATTATCATATGGAGAATATTTGTAAAAGGAATAAGCAATAGTTATATCATTTTGAACATATAGTACTATTGTAGATTAGACAGAATTCTAATACAATATAAATGTCTACTTATAGTATAAGCAATTACTATTTACATGAAAGATAGATTACAAGCAATTCAATCATAGTAAAGTAGGATGTATCATATATAAAACCTCAGTAAAAGATTATAGTGCACAGTTATTTAACATATTCACCCTTACTGATGAAGTCTTTCAAAACGTATTACTTAATATAAACAGATGGTAATATTTATACCTAATGTTTATAATACAATGTATTTTACTGGATATATATCAGAAGTTATATTTCATTGTTTGCCAGCATTTAAGTAATCACTTTGTTCATTGCTAACTTACTTAAAGCATCAAGTTTGTTTTATTTGAACATTGATAAAAGTTAGTGCGTTTTAATTATCAGTGCATCCATCTTCCCTCCATTTCCTACACATAAGGATTTTCATATCTGTCATTTCTTATTATAAAATGAGTGAAATTATAGGTTAAAAACAACAAATTCACTTATTGTAATTAACGATTACAAGTTCCCTTTCCATATTCATAAATTGCCATTTTATGGCATATATTGAAAGTTTTTAGATTTAAATGGCAACATTCTATTTTGTATAATCAGCAAAGGTGAAACTGAGTGATTATTGTCAATTTAATACTACTTGTTCAGAATGTGATTGTTACATTCTGTGACATTCCTAGTTCAGGCTTCTATTGTTTCCCTTGAACAACTTTGCCAGTTTGATGTCATGTATAAAAAAAGAAGTTATGTCCTTACCACAACATTCAATGTTTGTAGTCCATCTCGCCCTTCATTCTTACTCTTGGGATCGGAGCCGAACCTCGGCTCTGACTCGGCCAAACTGTAGCTCAAAAACTTCTTGTTGGCTCATGGCTAGGAGGTATCCCATCATGCATCACTACTATTCCCCAGATCTTGTTTGCTGCAAGGACAAAATACAGAAACAAAAAACAAACCAAATCAAAAGGACTGACAAAAAAGCAGTAGGTACTCTACCCCCAGGTCCTCAAGGAGGGGGGCAGGAGGGAGAGTTCGTAAGAATGAAGGGCGAGATGGACTGCAAACATGGTAAGGACATAATTTCTTTATGTTCTGTAGTCCTATCTCGCCTTCATTCTTACTCTTGGGACAGCGTCCCTAGCACCTTCATCTTGGGTGGCTCATTAGAAAATGCTCCTGAGTACTGTGGAACCAAAGGAAGACCTTTTCCTAGAAGCCATATCCAATTTGTAGTGAGTAATGAATGTGTGAGGTGAAGCCCATGTTGCTGCAGCATAAATGTTGTCTATTGTGATTCTAGCCTGAAAGGCTACCGAGGTAGATACAGACCTGGTAGAATGAGCTTTCACCTTAAAAGGAAGATCTTTACCACAGGAGGAATAGATAAATGAAATGCAACTGGAAATCCAGTGAGATAGTGTGACTTTAGAAACTGGAAGGCCCCTCCTAGAGTCTGAAAAGGAGACAAACATCTGATCTGACTTTCTGAAACCTTTAGTTCTGTCCAGATAAAAACACAATTGTCTATGCACATTCAATTGGTGGAATTTGTATTCTGCCTTGTTAGAAAACTTAGGGAAGAACACAGGCAACTCAATAGACTGTTTAACATTGGCTTGAGAAGAAACCTTAGGAATAAAGGAAGGGTTTATCCGCAAAGAGACCCTATCTTTATGAAACACCAAATAATGGGGCTTAATGGAAAGAGCTTGCAGTTCAGAGACCCTTTTTGCAGAAGTGATAGCCAGGTCACATGTTGCTGAAGGTTCGAAAGGACTTGATGTAAGTTTATGGAGAACAAAATTCAAATCCCATGGAGACATGGGATCCATGACTGGGGGTCTTAGCAAAGTGGTCCCTTTGAGGAAGGCTCTACAAAGCCTATGAGCCATAAGATTAGGTTCATTAGCAACATGAAAGGTGGAAATGGCTGCCAACTGGACTTTGATAGTTGCCGCTGTTGAGCCTTGGTTGAATACCTGCAAGAGGAAGTCTAAAATGGCAGAAATGGGAGCTGGGTAAGGATCAAGGTTTCTCTCACAGGCCCAAAAGGAGAATCTCTTCCATTTACTGGTTTAAATATTCCTGGTAGAAGGTTTGTGAGAAGATGACAGGATGTGTACAACCTCGGGAGAAAAGTCATGAAGCCTGACTAGGGATGGAATTGGAGCAGCTAAGCTGTCAAGTTGAGGGTGTGGAGAGAGGGATGGAATGCCCCACACATGTGTGTCAGTAAATCTGGCACTGGATCCAGAGTCTACAGTTCGTCCTTTAGATGAGGTCTGAGGAAGGGAAATCAAATCTGTTGAGGCCAGTAAGGAGCAATTAGGATCATTCTGCTTCCCGAGGATATTGCTTTCTGAATTACCTTCGATACGAGGGGGAAGGGAGGGAAAGCATAGAGAAGTCCCAAGGGCCAATCATGAATGAGTGTGTCTCTTGGTGCTTCTCCTTCTGGGAGAATCAGGGTAAAGTAGCTGCTGGCATTTGGCAGTGAGAGGGGTGGCAAAGAGATCACAGCAAGGCTAACCCCATTTGCAAAAAATTTGTTCCGCAATGTATGTGTTCAGAGACCACTCGTGAGGCATCAGAATAGCCCTCCTGAGCCTGTCGACTATGATGTTGGATTTCCCCAGGATGTGCATTGCTATCAGAAAGTGCTGGGAAGGCACCACCCACTCCCATACTCATAGGGCTTCTCTGCAGAGGGGGTAAGATTTGGTTCCTCTTTGTTTGTTTAGGTACCATACCCCTGACATGTTGTCCAAGTGGATTGCAATCATCCCTAGAGGGAGAAAGCTGTGAAGTGCTTGCAATGCTAGAAGCACTGCTCTCATCTCAAGATGTTGATATGCAAATGAGCCTCGTGATCTTGCCATGTGCCTTGGACTGTTCTTCCTAGATAATGACCCCCACCCTATCTGGGAGGCATCCGTGGTCACAGTGGCAACTGGGGGGGGGGCAAATGGTCTGCCTGTGTTTAGATTTCTGGTCTGGGTTCACCAACGAAGATCCTGTTTGCACAAATTTATTATCAGGATGGGGTGAGACAGAGGAATGTACTGCAGTGACCACTGGGCAAAAAGTAACCACTGTAGGACCCTCATGTGCAGTCTGGTTAATGGAACTAGTGTTATTGTGGAAGCCATGGTCCCCAATAGCTTGAGCACCACCTTTGCTTTGACTTTTCTTAGAGGAAGTAAGTTCAAGACTTGTTTCCTTAAACACTGAATTCTTTCCATGGTAAGGTAAGCCCTCATTGAGACAGTGTCTATTTCAGCTCCAATAAAATTCACATGCTGAGAGGGCGACAATGCAGATTTTTGCCAATTTACTGTAATTCCTAACTGCAGGCAAGTTGAAATGGTAGCATCCCTGGCCTGTAATAGTAGATGCCTGGTGGTGGCAGTCAGGAGCCAGTCATTAAGATATGGAAACACTTGGAATCTCGGACGTCTCAAGTGAGCCGTAACTACTGCCATACATTTGGTGAACACCTTAGGGGCTGTGGTGAGACCAAAGGGCAGAGCGCGGAACTGATAATGACTGGCTCCCAGTTGGAAGCGTAAGTGACTCCTCGATGCACTCTCCATTTTGATGTGGTAGTAAGCATCTTGGAGATCTATGGAACACACCCAAATGTCTTTCCCTGACAATGGGAGTATCGATTGTAAGGTGATCATTCAGAACTTGGACTTCTGTACAGATTCATTCAATTTGCTGAGATCCAAAATGGATCTCATGTCCCCTGTTCTTTTTGGCACCAAAAAGAATCTGGAGTAAGTCCCTAATCCTACTTGGTCTGCAGGGACAGGTTGGATGACTCTCTTCACAAGCAACTTTTGGATTTCTAGAGTTGCTGAATCCCTGTGATTCAGTGGCATATCTGGGATTCATCTGGTCTGAAGAGGTGGAGAAGAGAAGGGAATATGGTAACCTCTGGTAATTATCTTTAATACCCACTTGTCTTGAGTGATGTTGTGCCAGGCTTCTGGGTATAAAGAAATGCGACCACCAACGGGCTCCAGAGATGTACAGTCAGGCCTCTTTTCAGGAGTGCTGATAGGGATGACCACGAAAGGAATCACAGTCTCCCTGGTTCTGCTGGCCTCCACTACCTCTAGGGCAGTGTCTACCATTATTTCCTCCTCTGCCTCTGGAGAAGGAATCACCTTGTGTGTCCTGAAAAATCTATGTGATTTTCTGAACCACATTTTGCTACCCTTCTGCCCTTTGGGATAGGGTCTAGAAGGGATGGAAAAATGGACTCCCATGGCAGACAGGGTTTTTCCTTCTTGTTCACACCCAGTGAGTGTGTCCTTTACCTTGGTTCTGAACAATGAGGATCCATCAAATGGGGTGCTGGTAAACGTAGACTTAAAGGCCTCCACAAAATTACACAAACGCATCCAGGAGTATATTCTGAGAGAGACTCCTGAACCCGCTGCCCTACTCGCTCCATCCACTGCATACGAAATCAGCCTCATGGAGGCATTCACAATAGAATTAAGGGTAGACATCTGTGTATTGACCTTCTGAGACACCGCATCAGATATGTTATCCTGTAGAGTATCTCCCAGCTCTTTTAGGAAATCTCTCTGGAGCCTTGTGAAATGGGACAGGTAGTTCAGCGATCAAAGTGTAAAAGCCACCGAAGAAAAGACATGCTTCCTATACCTATCCATTGTTCAAGACTCCTTGTTCGGTGGATGGACAGTAGAGGAAGTTTCAGCAAGTTCCTTCTTGGTGGCTGTTGCCACCACCATGGCATCTACTGGTACACCCTTAGTAAGAATGTCCTTGTTCTGGGGTGCTGACAAAAATGTATTTGATCTTCTAGGAACCAGTTCCACAGAATAAGGAGATACCCACACCTTTCGACTTAATAAATCCAGTAGTTCGCCAAAAGGAGGAGACACCCAAGAGGTGGAAGGTTAAGACCCGAAAGCCTTCGGGTACACTGACTCCTCATCAGAAGGGGATGTGGTGGGCCAGCCACCTCTCTGTTTAAGGATCTCAAGGATATCTGCAAATGAGATATCATCAGAGGGGGACCCTTCTGACTCCTCGAGGTCAGTGTCTGATGTAATAGACTCATCAGGGGAGTAAACATGTTTCCTCTTACAAGTTTCCTTCCTAGGTGGTTCCTCAGACAGGAATTCTGCGGAGACCTTGGAAGACTGGGGACCACTCCTGGAGGTATCCTGAGGCTGCAGGTCTCTGCTGTGTTGGGAGAAAGAGGGAGCCAAGACTGAAGTTAGCACCTTAGGGGGAAGAGTGTCGGTACCTCTGGATGGAGCTGAAGACCTGGACAGCACACTCCTCATCACCTCGAAGGCCGATCCCCCCAGCTCTGAGGATGCCCTCTGCTCCAAAGATGCAGAGGCAGCCCTCGGTACTGAGGAGATGGGCTCCATGGCTGATGTGGGGTCCAAGCTCACCCGGGCCGAAGCACTGAGAGGTAGGCTCAGAACTGAAAAAGTTTGATTCAAAGCATCCCCCTCGGGCCTGACTGGAGAGCTGAGGACCCTAGACCCCGGGGATGGCACCAAAAAGGTTGGAGTGGATATCAGAACCGAGAGACTAACTGAGGTAGCTGGAACTGACCTATCCACAACCGGAGGCACCGACAACTCTGGCTCCAAAGGCTCAGAGAGGCTCAGAGAAGGAACACTGATCGGGTGTGGGGGCACATTGGGCTCTGGAACTGACTGGGATGGAGCCAAAAGCAAATTTGCCAGCACCGAAGTCTGAAGCAGTCTACGCACCACTCTCTCGATGTCCTCATCAGAAAGGCTCTTAGAGAACCTGGAAGATAGAGTGGGGGATCTAGATCGCTGGAATATAGATGGCCTAAGAGTTGGGGAAACCGGTCGAAGTTCAGATGAACAGCTCCGAGATGTAGCGTCAGTTATCGGCTCCAAAGTTCCTGGAGCCGAGACTGATGGATCCACTAAGCTAACCTCTGTTGGCACTGAAATCATTGGAGCCGATGAGGGTGTAGCCACTTTAGCAATTTTGTCTGGTGGCTCTGACGAAACAGAATGGGTGGGAGACGGTCTTTTTATAGTTTTAGGTCTGTCTTTTTTGGAGGAGGGAGGAGATTTAGAACTGGACGATGAGGATGTCAATTCCTCCTCAAAGGAATATTTTAATAGTCCCTTCAATATTAGTTTGTTCTTCCTCTCCTGAAGAACATGAGGACTGAACTCATGGCAAAACAGGCAAGACTCTTGGAGATGAATAGCCCCCAAACAGTAAACACACAAATTGTGCCCATCAGTCAAGGACATCTTCTGGGCACATTTAGTACACTTTATGAAGCACGAAGGCTTATGATCCTTAGAGTCTTTTGATATAATGCAAAAAAACCACAATCTGCAAAACAACACACAACAATTTGAACAGAAAAAATGATAAATGGAGGACTAGGTCCTCTAATTTAAATGGACCTAGCCCTAAGAGGAAGGAGAATAAACCGAGGACTAGGTCCTCTAATTTAAACGGGCCTAGCCCAGGGAAAAATGGAAAACAGAACCGAGGACTAGGTCCTCTAATTTAAATGGGCCTAGCCCAATGGGAGACAAACAACAGAATGAGGACTAGGTCCTCTAACTTAAACGGGCCTAGCCCAAAGATGAAAGCAGCCACACAGGTGATTAGTGATGCAGGGATACCAAAAAGGCCAAAGGAAGAATGGCCAAACAATGTACAACAAATACACAGAGAAATAAGCAGCAAATAGTCCGAAACAGACAAAGACTGTAATAAACACACAAAACTAGCAAGGCAATATAATATTATCCAACAATGACAAGAAAAATTATTGAAAAATATCACTTAGCCATGGCCAAGAAGAATCATGTCTGAGCTGAACGAGTGGCAACGAGATCTGGGGAATAGTAGTGATGCATGGTGGGATACCTCCTAGCCAAAAGCCAACAAGAAGTTTTTGAGCTACAGTATGGCCGAGTCAGAGCCGAGGTTCAGCTCTGATCCCAAGAGAAAGAATGAAGGCGAGATAAGACTACAGAACATCATTAGTTACCTTGGTAACAGCTTAAGTATTATGTATGGTCAAGATGGGTTACAAAACCACAATTCAAGTTAAAGCAATTATATGACTTGCTATGCACATTTACTTATATGAGAAAATCATCATGCTTCCCCTTGATGTTCAATATAGTGTATGTCATTTATGACAAGTTAAAACAGTAGTGTTATTATACACAACCACATGTCATTAAACTGTCTATTGTCAATTTAATACTATTTGTTCAGAATATGATTGTTACATTCTGTGACATTTCAAGTTTAGGCTTCTATTGTTTCTCTTGAACAATTTTGTCAGTTTGATGTCATGTATAAACATTAGTTACTGTGGTAACCGTTTAAGTATTATATATGATCAAGATGGGTTACAAAAACTACAATTCAAATTAAATGAATTAAAGGATTTTTTATGCATATTTACTTATATAAAAAATCATCATGCTTCTCCTTGATGTTCAATGTAGTGTATGTCATTTATGACAAGTTAAGACAGTAGTGTTATTATACACATGCCCATGTTATTAAATCCTGTATTTAATATCTAAATTCAGCAGACTGCTTCATCTTATATGATGATTATATATTTATGTCCAGAGTTACTAAAATCATACATTATATAACTATTGTGTGCTTTTTTTTTTTTGCTGTTGCTTAGTTATTTGAGAGACCACAAGCTGTAATGCTTATTCTTATTATTAGCTCTATCCAAGCATGTTTATACAGTCCATAAACTTTAAGTTATGAGACCCTTTTAGTTTCTTATTTGTTATAAGTATATTTTCATCCTTACATACACAGATATCAGTACTTCAAGCACGGGCAACAATGCCCATCCAGTTTTGCCAGAATACAATTCACTAGTAGTTCATGTGATGTGTTTCCAGGCTGTTCTTAAAAATATCCAAACCAATATTTGTCCTGTCCCATTTAACCAGCCTGCTCCATGCAGTGGCTACTCTGCCAGTGAACCACTTAACACTCCTTCCATTCCCACAGATATTTCCACAAAGGAAATCTGGTGACTCTCTAGCACTTCCTGGCAACCCAAACACCCCTAGAATCAGCTATCCCCATATGTCCAACACGTCCGAGCAAGCTCACCTCCCACCCACTGCAAAGGGTACTGCACAAGACCAAGTGCTCTTAGTCTTTCACAATAACTCAGAATTCCACTCTTATGTAAATCCTTAATGTCTTTGGACCAAAATACATTTTAAATATAAGATTGTGCTTATTATTTTATTTTATTTTTTTATCAAGAATCAACTTAATGAGCTAAACAAAGTGTTGGGAGACCATCAATATGTGTACATGTGGTTTAAAACAGCCCTTTTATTATATATATATTTTTTTAAAACCAAAAACTTCATTGCCGAGAATCATATCAGAGACTCCTCAGAGCCATTAAGCATTATTGTCACTCTGTCTCCGTTACCATAGCAACCTGGGAGCATCTGTTTCTGTTAGTGTGTCTGTGTACTGCATACCAGAGGCTTGCAATGCACCTGAAGCAAAGCTTCACTTCACTGCAACTTCAAGCCTAAATTCCCTCCCTTTCAGTGAGGCAGCAGCCAGGAAAAGAACGGAGAGCAAACAGATAAAAAAAAAACCTCCCAACAAGCTGCCACAAGCCTTCCCACCTCTCACTTAGCAGATGTATAAACAAACTATTCTCTGCCAAAATATCCCAAATCACAGTTTTATCCACCCCTTCCCCTGGATCCAGGCTAAAACACCAAATGTCTTTTCCTAATACACAAGCATCAATAAACCTCAATCACAAGCCGCAACCCACAACTTCCCGAAGACGAAAACGGCAACATACAAGAGCTGCCAGACACAGCTGCATCCACACACACCATGTCAGGCTTAAAAAAACAGCACTCGAAGCTATGATACTTGCCATAATTTATATTAACTATGTTTAGACAGAATAATAATGACATGTGTACTAGCTGCCAGACATGGCTGCATCCACACACACCATATCAGGATTGATCAAACAGCACTGGAAGTTATGATACCCCCCATAACTGATATTCACTATGTTTATACAGAATAATAATGACATTTGTACTAGCTGCCAGACACAGCTGCATCCACGCACACCATATCAGGACTGATCGAACAGCACTCGTGATACCTGCTATAATTGATATTAATTATATTTAGACAGACTAATGATGACATTTGTACTAAGAGCTTGTGACTATTATTTAACCAGGATATACATGACATTTCAAAATCATACTTTAACTGAAGAAGACATTAGTCTCCATGACAGTATTTTGTTTCAAAACACTCTACTGTTATTGCTATTATATATGATGTTAATTTGTTACATTTGAGTCTGAACTCTGATGAATGGTACCTTGTTGAATTAGTTAATTAATTACTTAAATTATTATAAGTAAAAACAATGAAAAATGAACAAGATAAGTATTCATTGAGTCCAAGTAGGGGAATAGAAACTCCTATGTTTGTATTATATGTTGTTTTGTTTGGCTTATATATAATGCAAATAGTAATCCATCTTGACCTACCTTTGTTTGTGAAGAATTATTGGTTCATAGGTTCATAGGTAGATACTAGGCTATCGGCCCAAGAGCCTATGTAAGCCTAGCCAACAAGGTTCCCTGGCTTATGCCACCCAAGAAAGTTATTTTCCTGTGCCACTGTTGAGTAGAGACACAGAAGTGATCCCCGGGGGGCATTTCCTATTTCCCATCCACTCATCAAGATTTTTCTTGAAGAGTGCTAATGAAGAACTTTGCTTGACATAGATGGGTAGCCTGTTCCAGAGTATGGGAAGTCTCTGGGACAGGAATCTATCCCTCCAGCATGTCCTGTTTATTGTGGTGACAAGGTTTAGGTCCCTAGAGCGTGTAGCTCGGAGGGATTGGGATTTCTTTAGGTGCAGCATGTCCAGCAGCTCTGGGTTTGACATAACTTTATATGTTAGGAAGAGATCACCTCGGAGCAGGCGATATGCTACGGAGTAAAGCTGGAGTTTTTTGAGGCAGTCAATGTAGGGCATTTGTTTGAGGCCAGTAATCCTCTTTGTGAGGTACTTCTGTGGCCTTTCCAGCTGCTGCAGATGTCTTGTGAGGTACATTCCAAAAGGGGCATTGTACTCTATAATGGGTCAATGAGTGTCGAGTAGAGGGGAACAATGACCTCTTTTGTCCTGGATGAGAACCATTTTATGATGAGGTGTGCCACGTAGAAGGACTTCCTGACTATTGTGGCGATGTGACTATCAAAGGAGAGACTACTGTCCACCTGGGTCCAAAGGTCTCTTATCACACATTCAGTGTTAAGTAGATTGCTGCCTATGCGGTAGTTCATGGGTACAGAGTTTTTACCAAAGGGGATGACAGTGCACTTTTTGGCATTGAGCTTGAGGCCATGGCTCTGACACCAGGCATCTCTCTCAGTGAGGCCTTTCTGTAGGATGTCCACATCATTTGGGGATCTGACTATGGCTCTTAGTTTGCAGTCATCTGCAAACTTCATTAGCCAGAGGCCTTCTGTGTTAGCCTGTACTTCAGAGAAGTAGATACCAAACAGGAGAGGTCCCAGGATGGAACCCTGTGGTACTCCACTTGTCACTGCTTTGAGTTCAGATTTGGAGTCTGCAACTTTTACAGTGTGGGTTCTGTCAGTGAGCCAGTTGGCAACCCATCTTGTGATATAGGGATTTATACCTAGTTTTGTGAGTTTAGTTATAATTCCAGAATGGGGGATGGTGTCGAAAGCCTTGGCGAGGACAAGATAGGCTGTGTGAACCACCTTACCCTCATCTATGGCTTTGGTGACTGCCTCAAAGAAGTCGATCAGGTTCAGGAGGCATGATCTGCCTTCCACAAACCCAAACTGGGTGGGATCCAGAGTTTGGAGTTTACCATTGTCTTTGTTTATGAGTTCCATGATGATAAGTTCCATGGCCTTGCAGACCAGGCTCGTCAGGCTAATAGGTTGATAGTTCCCGGGATCAGTGGTGGCACCCCCTTTGTGGAGTGGGATAACTGTTGCTGTGCACCATTCAGTGGGCACAAAGCCTGATGCAAAGCTATTACTGAACATGGTGCTTAAGTGGGGAGCCAATTTGCTCTGAAGTTCATGTAAAATGCAGCCTGGGATGTTGTCCGGTCCCATGGATGCTGTGTTTTTGACTTTATAGAGTGCAGCTTTTACCTGCGTAGTTGTGATTACAGGGATTCTGCATTCTTCCTGTATAGATATGGGCCTTTAGGGGATGGGGGGGGGTAAAGTTAGCACTGAACCTATCTGCCAGGATGTTGGCAATATCGGTTGGTTCTGTAATTTTTATGCCGTTGTGCTGTAACTCAGAGCACATCTGGGTGCTGCCATCGAGATTCTTGACATAGCTATAGAATGCTTTGTGGTTGTCCTTAGAATTAGTGGTGATTTTGTTTTCGTAGCTAGCTTTGGAGGATCTTATAAGGAATCTCAGCTTCTTACTGAGGCTGACCAGGGAGCTCCTCCACTCATGGGATTTTACTCTCTTTTGCAACAGTTTCTTCCTTCTGTTGTATAGTTTGTTTATGGCAGGGGAATCACCAGATTGGCTTCCTTTTTTTGGAGGATAGCGTCTTGGTTCTGTTTGGGATAGCACGATCCATGCACTCATGTAAGTGCTTATAGAGTGCATTTGTATAGGATTCAGCAGTTGTAACTGTATTGTCCATCTGCATGGGTGTCATGAAGTTCACCACTTCTGTCTTAAGAAGCATGAAGTCGGCATTTGAGAAATTGTTTAACGTGGTTTCCTTAATGGGGGATGGGAGCGGGATGTGGATATCAAGGGAGATTAGCTTATGGTCGGATCGGACCAACAAGTAGTTGACTTCAGGTGTGGAACACCGGTCACTCATGTTGGTAATGACTAGGTCTAGGATATTGTTGCCCCTGGTGGGGGTGTGGATAAGCTGATCCAGGGCATTGGATTTTATGAATTCCAGAAAGCGTTGAGCTAAGGAGTTGGTACATGAGTAGTTTTCCCAATTAATGGTGGGGTAGTTGAAGTCGCCCATTATTAGGGTGTTTGGTTGAACCCTAATATTTTCCAGTACATCAAGAAAAGATGAGTGGGAATCCTGGGGCATGGTGGGGGATCTGTAGCAAGCTGCAATTTGGATTGCAGTTTTGCCCAGAGTTAGTTGCACTTGGATAACCTCGGATGCATTATGCTGAGCAACTAGCCTGGAGGTGTGGATATCCTTAATGAATATGGACACACCTCCACCTTTGGTGTTTCGGTCAAGGTTACATGGCCGAAAAGTGTGGTTTAAGTTATAGCCTGGTAGTGCAGGGGTGCTCTCTGGAGCCTTGAATCAGGTCTCAGTCACTGCACAGATATCGATGTTTTCCATTTTAAGGAGTGCCTCGAGTAAGTGCATTTTGAGATTTAGACTTCTAGCATTGAGTAGCATTACCCTCAGTTTTTGCTTGGACTCTTTGAACATTCTGAATAAATCATTACTGTTTATCAGTTGTTTAAGAAACCCTCCTTTTTTTAAATAAAAACAGATGACAAGTGATGTACCATATTAGTTGATACTTTGAGAGATGTAGTTGTAAGAGTTATATTTTTGGGACAGCTATCATGGAATCAGGTTTTTGTTTCTTCTTTCTAGCATCAGTCCAAGGACATCCATTCCATTTCTTCTGGGATAGACACTATGTTGTTGTTTTTGAAGAATATAGTAGTTTCTTCTAAGTGACTAAAGGTTCTCATTTCATAGGCAAAAAATATTTTTATCTTGGCTGGAAAGGCCAGCTGTGCTTTAATGTTGTTTTATTTCAACAGTTTTATTATTGGCCAGACTTTTTTCCTTTGTTCTAGTATTCTGGAAAGATAATCATTGTCAAACCTTATCAGGCTTTGATTGTATTTTAAGGGTGATTTTCTCCAAGCAGATTTTAATATTAATTCCTTGTCCAAAAATGAAAGAAATTTTATAACTATGGATCTCGGTGGAGTATTTGTTGAGTTAGAAGCAAGTTTCCTCAGTGCTCTATGTGCCCTTTCAATTCCAAATGAAAGTCCCTTCAAGTTTAAAAATTCAGGAATCCAGGTTAAGAATGAAATAATGTCTTCTCCTTTAGTGTTTTCAGGCAGACCAACGATCCTTATGTTGTTTCTCATTTCCCTGTTTTCTAAGTCATCTATTTTGTTAAGCAGCCATGTATTTTGTTTAAGCAGAAATTCTTTTTGAAATTCTTCCTCTTCGAGTCTCTCTTCAATGTAATTTAGAGAAGTCTCTTTATTTGTTATTTTTGTATGGTGTTGCTGTAATAGTTCCTTAAGAGTATCAGTCTGTTTTTGAGAATTTAATTTGAGGTTTTCTAAGTCATTTTTAAAGCCATCCATCTTCAAAGATAGTTCCTGTAAGGTAGATGTCATCAATTGCAGTTCTTTTTTCAAAGCAGCATCTGGATAAGAATTCCTTGAGTTGTTCATATTCAGTGACTCAATATATCTCCGTTACTTGACAGGAAAATGTTTGTATATCTCCACAAAAATTGATATTTATGTAGTTTAGTAGTTTATCTATAGATTTCTGATGTTTTAAACTTGAAAATAATACATTTTTCCTATATTATTATACTAGTTTATGGAGCTCTCAAAATTCACTGCTCTCAGTTGGCCATCTAGGCTCCGCCCATGCAATGATTACTTTGTGACAAAATATGCAATATTATGATGAATCCCTTTATAAGCAACAATAAGGATGGAAGTTCGTTGTAGGAGAGCAGGAAAAATGGAACATCTGGCAACAGTAAGCCTGGAATCGGGAAGGGGAAAATGTGACAATCAAAAAGTGAACCATCATTCGTTTATCAACATCACAGTTACCTGGTTACTGCATTTGGCTTGTTTCACTCCTGGCAGTGGAAGAGACTGAGGTATTTCATACAGAGAACTTACCGGAGTACCATAATAACACACATAAAAGCAGTCTCTGCTTATTTTTGCTAGCCTAACATCAAAAAGGGTAGGGTTAGTCTTAAGTGCTTTGAAACTATGACTACTAAAGACAGACTATTCATAATGGTAAGAACATCTGACTACAAATGCTCCAAAGCATGACCCACATTTGGTGATGAATGAAACAGGATCACATCACTGGCATACTGTAAGACACAACTTCCTCCACACTGTCATCACAAATCATTCATAAGTTAATTAAATAAGACAACCAAGCCCTGTACCATATGAAATACTGGTATTAAGTTGGGCAGCAGAAGTGAGTGAGCCAGCAAGATGCTACTCCATCAGTGAAAAAAAGAGGTTAGAAAGGGACAGCCACCTTTATATTGTAAGTATGTCATTCTTGCATTGCTACTGTACATTAGTTCCAGCAAGTCTAGCTGGTCCTGACTTCTACTATCAGTGATATGCAGTGCTCAGTACTATTTGGTTTATGTTGCCACAGCAGATTGAAGACAATCAGATTGCCTGCAAGAGAAGTCCAGCCAGACACTCCAGTTAACAGGGAAAGTGTATTATATGTCTAGCAGTGACCCGATAAACTAATAAACCGTACCATTCACATATAACTGAACAGATATATGTGTCTTTCTTTGTATGTTCATTTTGGTTAGCTGTTTTGTACCTTCCCATTTAATGTGGTACTTTAATAAATTATACAACTATAATTGAACAGTTACTTGTGTATTTTTTCTTATTTTCCATTTCTTTTTTAATATTTTATTTTGTTTTACACTTTTTCACTTTTCTCTATTTTTCTTTTTCTACAGGATCAGCAGTGGTGCAGACAGACTTGTGGTGGTGACTATCTTACTCTGCACCAGTCACTGAGCTTAGAGCTGGTCACCAGAAGACCCCAGGCCTGCCTCTTTGCAGGGTTACAAAGGTCAGCCTGTGGAATGCAACACAGATGGCTCATTAGTGACCTTCACTACAACCTCTCCATTTGGAGAATAGGCTCTTCATTGGAAAGTGATGTGGAAAGGTCCTTTTGGGTTACCTGGCATGATGTGTGCAGGCCAGTAGGGACTAAGGGGAACCAGCAGCTTACTGTCCCCACTGACACCCTGCAGTGCCTTCTTGAGTGATTCCCACAGTCATTCAGCTGGCTGCTCCCAGCCATCAAGCAACCAGAGGTAGAGCCCATCCATGATTTCAGTCACAGATGTGACTGACATTTGGGTGTGTTCCTCTCTGAAATGTGTTGGTAGGCCTTCCTCACCTCTCCCTATCCCTCTTCAATGCATTCTCCATCTTTCCTTTTATTAATCAAGAAACATTTTTATTAAATTATCACATATGATATACATTTATATAAATAAAGACAAAGCATATTGCCATAATTTTAGTTGCAAACATCATACATTACTTATAGTCTATCCAATCACTGTCAGGCAAACATTATACAGCTCATTCAAATCCTGCCTTGTTTTAAACCTCATTCCTTGTCTGCATGTATTGTTCTCATAATTTCCATTTTTTTCTATGTAATTTGCTCCTACCCTTTTCTAAAGATCCATTTTCCAGTTTGTTTTATCCTTCCACTGGACGGTGCAGTGGTACAACAGTTAGCATTGTCACCTCAGCAAGAAATTCTCCTGTTCAATTCTCAGCTGGGGTGCCTTCTGCGTGGAGTCTGCATGCCCTCCCTGTAGTCATGTGGGTTTCCTCCCACATTGCAAAGACATGCATTTGGAGTGTTTCTCCCCAGGCCTCCAGTAAAAATGGGTTCTGTCCCAGTCGGGCTTTCCTGATAAACAAATACTAAATAAATAAAAATAAAATACTCAGTACTTCTAGTACAGCTGGCTTAGACTTTGATTTTCATTTCTTAGTAATTGCTTTTTTGGCAGCCACCATAATTACACTCAACAAGGCCTTACTATGACTAGGCAATTCTGATTCTGTAGCATAGCTCAAAAAATCATTTCCTTAGTTACATCAATTTGCTCATCCAGTATCTCTGACAGAGTAGTCTGCAGGCAATCTTTAAAGTCTGCCAACTCATTACACTTCCACAAAATATGTTCTCAAGTACCTTTTTCTTCCCCATCACACCTCCAACATTTGCTGTCTACCTGAGGAAATATTCTCTGGAGTCTACTTGGGGTATAAAAATATCTATGTAAACATTTACAAGCAAAAGTCCTAAATCATCTAGATTTTGTTGCATAGTTGGGAGGCATACATATATCCTCCAGTTGTTTCTTTGTGAATTGCTTATCCAGTCTCTCTTCCCAGTCCTTTCTAACCTCCGACTGATTCTTATAGTTATCATGCAATACTTTATATGCTCTATTAATTATTCCTTTTTTAATGGCATCTTCTGTTCCAGATTCTACTAAAAATAGGGATAGGCACTCTCTAACCTGCAGTCCAAATAAATTATTGGCCTCTTCCCATTCTATTACCTCTCCCTCTCTATTTATTTGCTCCCAATACCCTGGTTCCTTTGCCAGTTTTCTCCAATACATTCCAGCCCCCTCTTCCCTATTGTCTGTATCCCTAATTGCAGTCATCCCTATTGGCAGAATCTTCTTTCTCCATTTCCTTGTTGGTTTAGTTCAGTAGTAGGAACTCTGAGAGAATTACATATTATTTCCCAAGGGCTACACTAGACAGAAATTATATTTCACAAGAACATGCTCATTCAATTGATAACTTTGGCATATTGTTGTTGTTGTTGTGTCTTTCGGCTTTTCCAGGTTAGGAGTCGCCACAGCGGAACTCTGGTCCGCTAATGATTGGTAGTTGATTTTTACGTGCCGAGTTACCAGCCCTGATGCAGAACCTTCAATGAAGGTACGCCCATTCACGCATGTCTCCACGCAGAAGACGCTCTAGCTGAGAATCGAACTGGACAGCGTCTTACACTGAGGTGACAATGCTACCGCAGCACCACCACCGCGGAGGATTTTGGCACACATTTAGTAATTATTTCAATCCGCTGTTGTGCAGCAGTAGCATTGTTGCCTCACAGCAAGAGGTTCTCCCATTCGATTCTCGGCTGGAGTGCGGGGAGTGCCTTCTGTGTGGAGTCTGCATGTCCTCCCTGCGGTTTGTTGGCGTTCGAAAGACATGCGTAAATGGGCGTGCCTTAGTTGAAGGTTGGACATCCAGCTGGCTGGCACCTCGGCATTCGTGAAAATCTACTGCCAATTATTAGCGGACCGGAGTTCCGCTGTGGTGACCCCTAACCAGGAAAAGCCAAAAGACAAACAACAACAACTTCTATAACTACCAAGATAAAAATGCAGAGTAATGAAGTAAAGATGAGGCACTGGCATTTCCCCACCCTCCTGTTAAGAAAATAGTAATTTAAGGAATGGGTAGTGGAAATTATTCTGGAGTTATTAGGGAAGATGCAAAGTATTCCAGAAGTTACAGCTGATGAGTGTGATAAAATGAAAGTGGAGTTTAAAAATAGGGTAGAGATAAAAGAAAAAATACATGGTTATGAATTAGCAAGAATTATTTAGGGGAACTGAAAAGGTTAAAAGTATTACAGAATAAGGGGAATCACTGAATAAAAAGAGGTACAACAGCAGAGTGTTAAAGAGAAAATAAGGGACTACCTGGATAATATGCATGAGTTTAGAAATAATGCTGTTAAGCAACTTTTGTTTTGATTACAACTCAAGAGAACAAAAAACGTTTGGCAGAACGACTTAGCAACAGAAAACAAAACAGTTTTCTTTTTTCAATAAACATCTTTATTAAATTACCACGTATGACATAGGCAATCTTACATTAATATAAATGAAAAACAAACAACATTGACACCACTTTAGTTGCAAACATTATACATCAGACACCACTGAAACAACTGTAGTTGCAAGCATTATATGTCACTTATAATCTATCCAGTCATTGTCAGTTAAGCATTATATGGCTCATTCAAATCCTGCCTCTTAAACCCTGTTCCTTCTCTGCATATATTATTCCCAAAATTCCCATTTTTTTTGTATATAGTTTGTTCCATCCCTTTTCTAAAGAGCCCAATTCCAGTTGTTTTATCCTTGTTACTATATTCATTACTTCTAGTAAAGTTGGTCTAGACTTTGATTTCCATTTTCTAGTAATTGCTTTTTTAATTTGAACTATTGCAAAAGCGCTTACTTTTATTTTGTCTTTTTGAATAAAATTCCTTTTTGCCAGCCTGGTTGGTCCAGCATGCTTTTGTTTTGCTACATAGTATTTTGTATTAGTACTGGTCCACTATTGGAGTCCCGTTTTTATATCTCACTTGTTAATTCCAATTCTGTATCATAGCTCAAAAAAAATTATTTCACCATTCAATCCAATCTACTCACCCAGCATCTCCAATACAGCGGTTCATAGGGAATCCCCAAAGTCTGCCAGCTCATTACACTCCAAAAAATATGTTTCCAGCCACCTCTTTTTTGCCTGTCACACCTCCAACATTTGCTATCCACATGAGAAAAAATTCTTTGGAATCTGCTTGGGAGTATAAAACTACCAATCTCCAATAAATTCCAGCTCCCTCTTGCCTATTATCTGTATCCCTAACCACAGTCATCCCTATAAGCAGAATCTCTTTTCTCCATTCTCATGCTGGTTTAGTTCTTAGAGTATTCCGTGCTAATTTATGAATATAATACTCTGTATGATTTTTGTTCTTCTCCTTAAGAGTCTGCATCCAAAATCCCAATCTCTCCTTATTTCTTGAGCTTCCTCCCTGTATCATCATCATTCCTTTCCACTTTGAATTATAGTTTTCTGCTTGTGCTATGTATAAGAGCGTTAACTGTGTTGCTCTAAAATACCCCCTCAAATTGGCTAATCCTAGTCTGCCTTGTTCTGCTGGAAGAATCAGCTTATCCCACTTGACCCTTGCTGTCTTCCCTTCTCAGAAAAAAATCCTTCAACTCTTTTTTAATTGCTATCCACAGCTTTTCCTCAGGTTGATAAAAATGTGGCATATGCCTGACCTGTGTATAAGACTAAAGGGACTAAAAGCATTTGAATTGTTTGTATCTTAGTATCCATATCCATATAACAAAACTTCCAATTTAAAACAAAAAACACAGTAAACTGTGGACGCCACTGGAAGAAGGCCACTGTTTTGGCCAAAAGCACTTAACCTTTGGCATTAAATTTATTGGAGAAGTTTTCTAGTGGCATCCACCATTTACTGTGTTTTTTTTTGTTTTGTACTTTTTGCAGTTACATAGTTCAAAGGCATTGGGCCGGATTCACGAAACCTCCGTGTAAGACTTAATATGTCTTATTCGGAGGCTGCAGTTGAACGGTATGACATCAGCGTGCCATGAATATTCATGAGGGCACGCTGACTCATCCGTAACTCTTACACGGACTGAGTAGGCAAGCAGGGGGGGGCGTGTCCGACTGCTGAGCAGTCTAAAAGTCCTCGCCCCTGCAAGGTTTTAAGAAGCATAGTGTCAACAGACAAGAGCGAGTTCGTTCAAATGTACTTGCACCCAACACCACACTCCCTGACACTGTAAACCCCCATCACAGTTTTAAAACGTAACAAATAAATATATTTTTTTTAAATCCACAATATAGCTGCCCGTATTTGCGCTTATTTGCGCGGGTGTGCCCATTGCTTAACCACAGTTAGCAATTGTGACATTGAAGAGCATATAAGAACTACTTATGCAAATTAATCCAAATAGCAATAGCGTAATGGTAGAGCATATGCACAAAGAGAAGGCATTCACAGTTCGAGTCCCAGCACTCCCCTTCTTATTTATGTTTTAAATCAGTATTTGAAATAATACCAGAAAAATATGATTAAAATGTTATTAAAAGCAGTGACGTGGCCAATGTATCAGCGAACAAAATATATATTTTGAAAAGACCCAGAAATATAATAGCCTGCCGTTAAGCAACATTTTACACAGCTAAACAGAGGTGCCCATAGTTGAATAGCGCTATACCCATCTAAACAGCGGTGCCCATAGTTTACTGCGCTTTATGCAGTTAAACAGAGTTGCCCATAGTTTAATAGTGCTTCACCCAGCTAAACAGAGTTGCTTATAGTGCAATAGCGCTTTACCCAGCGCAAAAGAGTTGCCCAAAGGTGAAAAGTGTTTTACCCAGTGCAATGTGTTTGCGCGGACATGCGCGCCGCACCAACCAGGGCACGGTAGGGCACTGGGGAGCAACGTAGAGCTAGGTTGCTTAAACACAGCCACGCACCCTAGCCTGTCTAGACAGTATTAAAATAAAAGAGTGACAAGGTTCAAACCCAGCACCCTGTGCATCATAATCAAACCACAGAACCACTAAGCCATGACAACTCAGGAGAAACAGCCACTATTAGCATACATATACATAGAAATGGTAGATTAACCATTACTAAGCAGGTCTGCAGTCAGCTTAGAATTCTCAAAAACGGCCAATCACAAAAAAGTGCAGGAAATGTGGCATATTTAAGTCCCATAGGTGGGAATACTCACCATTGTGGTACTCATTAGCAGTCAGGATGGCTGGCGTCGGAGAAGGTAATCGCTTTAGATCACAAAGGTGGGGCATTGAGGACTCTAAATATATGGTTTGGCTCCTAGTCCACCAACATGAAGGCTGACTCATGCAGGGTCAGGTTCAATGGGGAGCGTACAAGGCAGAGGCATGGAACCAGTTGACACATGATCTTACCAGTGCCACAGGCATTCCCAGGACTGGTGAGCAGGTCCGTCACCACCATGCGGACCTGAAATGTCAAAAGGAGGACAAACTGAACTGATGGATCCAGGAGGCCCGTCATATGCCCAATGCCCCACTACTGAGTAAGTATCCATGTAATTAAGTATGTAAGAAATGCTATCCTAGCCTATAGTATGGATATGTATGTTCCAATATCCCTTCATTTATATTACAGCTGCAGGTGTTCGTTTCGCGAATCGGCAAGCCTATGCTGATAGGCTGTTAAGGCTGTGCCACCAGGCAGGTTAGTAATTATTCAGCTGGTATTATTATAGAATATAAGTGAGACAGCCTATAAAAGAGTTCAGTGTTGTAACCCAGTGATAAAGGTCAAATAAGCCTAGAATAAAGCTTCTGTTAGTATTCTAAGATCAGATAAGTGATGCAGCCTGAAAAAGAGTATTGTAATCCATTAATAAAGAGTAAACAAGTCTCAAATAGAGTTTCCACCTGTATTGTAATATCAGATAACTGCTTCAGCCTGAAAATGATTGTTCTAATCCAGCAATAAAGGACAGACAAGTCTTGAATACATCCTTGTATATACTGTCATATGAAATAAGTGAGTCAGCTGGAAAGGATTGTTGTAAGCCAGTAATAAATGTTAATAAAGCCTGAAGTTAAGCACCATCCTGAAATGTAAATATAAAATAAGTGAGAGAGTGTGAGAAAGAGTTTGAAGCTACCAATAAAGGTGTAAGAAGTCTGGAATAAAGGTATACTGCATGCACTACATAATGAAATGAATGAGACATCCACAACCAAAGAGTGAAATGTTTTTAATAAAGTACAATACCTGGACTGTGTCCATCCCACATTTTGGATATGTTGTTGTACCCTTGCATTATGGAGATAGTATGGATGTATGAAATGCTGAACATACACAGTTGTCTAGGCCCATATAAACTGGCTGATGGGAATGCCAGTATCTCAGAGGAATATTTATAGTCCTCAACTGTTTCATGTATAGTATGTACATGTTAATCCGGTACATGAGCAGATTGTGCTTGTGATCCCACAAATGTCAGTGTGTTGCTAGAACTGTACGTAACTGTTCAAATGTAGCAGGATACTTTACCTGAACACAGCCAGATATGAACATATATGAATACAAATGGTATGTATATTAATGTAGCAGTAACATCTCCATCACAAACATTTCTAAGGTTACATACAGGGAACTGTACTAATACATGTAGGGGATATATATCTGCAGCTAGTAGGAATGTACAGTATACGTATAGGTATTTTAAGTTGTTAATGTAATATTTTACCATCCTATGTTATGTTCACAAATGATGCCATTCCACACCAAACTGGGTATGTCTATTCACAATTAATTCATATGGACATTTGTCCTGTTGGTTTATACATATCTGCATGTATGTTGATGCATGTGTCCTGTTCACATATCCAAACCTAATGGCCCGTTGTCACCAATCAACCCTGCATACTGTTGGAATATCCACTGTTGTTCTAAATATGCATGTGTTATGCTTGCTGTTCAACGTTTGGAATTCATGTGTGTTTGGTTAATGGGAAGACTAATGCATGCTGTTACAACTAATTTGAAATGGTGTTGTTTGTTACTAACCCAAAATGCCATTAAATACTGCTAAACATAGAACAACAGGGAAGGCGGGTCCCAGCAGACCCACCTCTCCCACCTCAGCTGACGATTGCACCTGGCACCAGTGCCCAGCCCGGGACCTCCTCCTTCAGTGACCCTGTGCCACCTTCGGGTGGAAGCGCTAAAGGGGATGGGGCTCACCCCCCCCTCTGCAAGTGTGGGCGGAGGAGAGCCTTCACTCACCCTCCAAAGGTGATGCTGTGATGCATAGTGAGATCAGGCGTTCCGTGACTGATCCCTACACCAGCTTGAGGCAAGAGTGGCACAACTCATGGGTGTGCCTGCCCCTCCTATCCAGTCCCCAGCACAGCCTTGGCCTGGGCTGTGAAGGCACAGTGGTAACTGCCCATGGGTGAGGATCTCAGTTCCACTGTTGCCATCTCTGGGCTCATGGGCTTTCGATATCCAAGCATCCATCCATGTCAGTTGTGTGTACCCACCACATGTGTCATACTCCGCCCCTGTATGCGTCTTGTTTGTCTTGTCTGTTAACCTCCCCAACCCACCTCCCTCAATTTTCCTACTTCCTTTACCTCACATTCCACTCCTACCTGAAAAAAAAAGGGCAATCTGTGCCCTCAAAAAAATTATGCCCCAGACATAGCTGCCCATTTCGCACACATGTCTGCTGGACATGTAAACTGATAATTACAATTGGCTGTACAACATACTTTGTTGTCCTCACTCCTCTCTCAGGGGTGGAAGGTTTCAAATTTCACTCTAAATTTCTAACATATGCACAGCTGTTGCTGGTAAAGAATTGGGCAGCTATGGGCCTTCCCTACATCCTTCCTGCACATCCCGAGCTTGTTTTCCTACTGTCCTACCCTCTTTGTGCCCCCTTTTTCACCACTTTCCTATTTCCCCATTTTCTTTTCTTTAAAAGAAATTAGCGCGGGTGTTAGCATGAGTAAGCACTTTTAAGCAGTAGTCAGCGGGTATGCGCTTGTGTGCGCTTAGCTAAGCGTAGATAAGGGTAGCTAAGCGTCGCGCAAACTCACGCAAACCCACTTACAACTGCTTAAAAGTGCCTTAGTCACTCTGTATGACAAGGCCTGTAGTCTGCTCATCAGCAAAATAAAATACCCCTGTCAGTCTCGAACCCCGGACCTTGGACACACTAGACTGCATGAATTACCACTGAGCCAGAGCAAATATACAATAACTTGGTGCTGTAATAAATATATCATGCATTACTATGAGGGAATGTAAAGGGAAAAAAGAAATGCCATAACACAAATCTTGTACTGTGGGCCTTAACCAGCAGGTGTTGTTGAATTGCATGACATGACTGTGAAAAGAGAATCAGCCATGCTAGTAGGGAATAAGGTTACAGTAGCAGCTTACAAACCCCACACAGTATCAGGGCAGGATAAACACTGGCATATTTGCATAGGTCACAGGCCAGACCTCCCAACAGTGACTGCTCTACAGTGATGACCCTGATTTGTAAACAAATGTTAGCTGTGCCCCTCTGACTCCCTGTGAAATGTACTAACAGTAGGCAGAAAGGTGTTGAATCTCACTTAATAACAAATGTCAATAAGTGAGAGTAGACACCGCTTGCACATCAGAAAAGGTGTAGTAATAGAAATGCTCTGAATCACCCAAAGTCTGAACTGCAAAATGTCTGAACTATATGACAGGTGTATCCCAGTTATATGTACCTTTCCCTGAGGCTGTTCAAATATATACGTCAGAGTATCTGAGGCCTGGAAGAGTCAGAAACACATAGGCATATCAGCTTGTCTGCTGTTACACACTCTGCAAATAGCTGTAGAATGAATCCCACAAGCATGCCCTTATGTAGAAGTACAACACGGAAATAGCAAAGGGTGTAGCCATGTACTGCTAGCAACCATCTGTGACAATGCCATTGTTCAGGTGCTGAAAAGACTGCTGTGGTGCACAGTCAAAGAATACTAGGCTGACCTCTGTCTACCATCTGGATATGTCCACAGGTGGGAGCTACTCAGACAGACTACAAGCCTTCATAGACTTACAGGTACACAGCAACTCTGCATGTTCAGTAAGATAAACATCACACGATAATAAATAATGCACACTGCAGTTCTGCACCCCTACCCAAAGGTACTATATACCAGTGTAGTCAGGCACAACCAAGGGTGTAGGTAGGCATACACAGTACAGAAATATGTCCAGTCATCCTGATCAGACTGTGCTAATGCCAACACAGACCACAAACTGTTCAGATGTGAGTAACGTACTAATGACAGTATAGCAGTTCACAAACAGTTCATGTGCCTGATATTCATAATTGGTTGAAGGTTTCAAATATCCCACCTAATATATTGCATATGCACAGCTGTTGCTGGTAAAGAAATGGGCAGCTATGGACCTTCTCCACACCCATCGTGTACATCCCAAGCTAGTTTCCCTACTGTCTTCCCCTCTCTGAGCACCCTTTATCACCACATTCCTATCTCCCCATCTACTTTTCTGTCAAAGACATGAGCGAGGGGGTTAGCGGGCGTGAGCACTTGTAAACAGTAGTAAGCGGGTTTGCACCAGTGTGCGCATGTGTGCGCCTAGCTTAGCATTGCTAAGATATGATATGCTCCATCAAGCTTAGCTTACTATTGCTAACATAAAATGAGCTAAGCTAAGCTTAGCTTAGTATTGCTAAAATACACTAAGCTGAGCTAAGCGTCACTTAGCATTGCTAAGCGTCGCGCAAACCCGTGCCAACTCGCTTACAACTGCTTCAAAGTTCCTTTGTCACTCTGTATGACAAGGACCTTGTATTGCTCAGCAGCAAAATAAAATACCCTTGTCAGTCTCAAACCCCACAAATTGGACTCACCCGTATGCATGATGTACTACTAAGCCACATCATATATACAATAACTTGGTTCTGAAAGAAATATAACATGCATTACAAGGAGTGCATGTAAAGGGAAAATAGGAAAGCCATAGGAATACATTGCAATAAAGAAATATGACATGCATTACAAGGAATGGATATAAAGGTAAAATAAGAAAGCCATAGGAATACATTGCAATAAAGAAATATGACATGCATTACAAGGACTGGATGTAAAGGGAAAATAGGAAAGCCATAGGAATACATTGCAATAACTACTGTTGTATGCCAGTTAATTCCCTAATTCCAAAAGAAAGTACATACTCCCATGTATCCAGTGTTACCATTAGGAGGTGTGAGTAAACTTACATACTGAGAAGAGTGTACTTGAAGAAGCAAAAGTCAGGTTTTAGTACAACATGCATTTCACTGGCTACAACCCAGCTTCAGATGTGAGACATATACCAACCTTCTGACTGACACAACAGTGTCCACAGCAAACAAGCATGGTCCCCACCTTGCAAAACTGAAAGGCCTACGCCTACCTAACCTATCATTTTATAGCAGTGTCCTAAAATCACACTGATAACTGCAATTACCACACAGCAGGCTAAATGCAATTACTAAATGGTGGGCAGCAATTGGTGCAGAGGCCATCACATGCACATGTGCAGATACCTACAAAAGCAGCTTGTACCTGCTGTCCACACATGCAATAATATCATTGCAGCAACTGGAGAGAGAGAGAGCAAGCGAGAGAGACAGACAGACAGACAGACAAACAGTTGGAGAGACCAAACCAAAAAAAAAACAAAACAGAGGCGGTTGCAGACACTGACCAACCAAAACAAAAATTAAAACAAACAGAGGCAGTGGAGGATACTGACCTAAATAAATAAAAATAAAAAAACATCAACAGGTACAACAGACTGAGGTGAGACATACAAAGGTAAGGTATGTAACACAGATGTATTTGCTGGCATCCGACTGATGTGTGTGAAGGGTACTCTACATTCTGTGAACAATCCTTATGTGTTAGCAGTCTGTATCTAAATGTATATGTAGATGTGCATAGGGCAAGGGACATACTGCAATTGTTAGTGAAGGTTGGACATATATATGTATTTGAAGGTTGTTATGTGCACATATCTATGTAGGTTGTAGTGTGTGGCATTGAAAACAGCAAGCAGTGCAGGTATATGTCATGTGGTGGTTAAATGCTGTGGGACTGAGTTACAGCCAGTGAGGTCTGCTACGGCTATACAGCCTGAGGATAGCGAAATGCATTCTGCACAACACTGTGCAATATTATTACATAATCGTATGTCTCACAACTGTTCCATAATTGATATTCCCACCATGAAAGGTGGCCAGTATATCTGCATATATGTGCATGTATATGTACAGCAGTGGCTGTTTACAAGTATGTGTATATATATATATATATATATACATATATATATATATATATATATATATATATATATATATATAGATATATATATATATATATATATATATAGATATATATATATATATATATATATATATATATATATATATATATATATATATACACACATACACATATGTATGTGTATATATACACATTTATATATATATATATATATATATATATATATATATATATTTAGATATATGTATATATACATATATATATATATATATATATATATATATATATATATATATATGTATATACATATATAGATATATATATATATATATATATATATATGCATACATACATATATAGATATATATAGATATATAGATATGTAGATATACAGATATATACATTTATAGATATATACATATATAGATATATATAGAGATATATAGATATATACAGATATATATGGATATCTATGGATATATATCGATATGTATATATATATATATATATATATATATATATATATATACATATATGTATATAGATATATATAGATATGTATATACAGAGTGATATATAAATGTATATGTATATAAATATTTATATATATATAGTGAGAGAGGGAGACCCAGGGTCAGATGTATTGCAACAGGTGCCTGGTGACCAAGGCATGGACTGAACACCAGTGTTGATACTGCAGTGCCATACCCCATTCCAAAACACTTTACCCACTAACTACCAGATAGGTTGTTGCCTGACTAACACTAAAGGTGTCAGAAGGGAACATGGGACACAGGTGGACAGTAGCCTCCCCTTTGAGATTCATAGATATTCCTCTGACAGACAAACAGATGCTATATATGGCAGTTAACTGATATCTGTACTGTATAATGTTAAGTATGCCACATGACTTGCACGCACATATCCTTTACTTGTCTTCCAGGCTAATGGCTCATCACAGGAACCCCTGCTACACAGCTGCAGAGGAACAGGAAATCCACCACAGCCTGGTACAGCACTATACCCTGCTGTTTTCAAGGGCGAACCAGCAGGAGCGTACTGCACTGTGGCAAGAACTTGTTCATCTGGTAAATGACATAGGCATGCATAACCAGACATATGAGCAGGTACGCCATCACTGCAGTGATTTAATCAGACATGTCTGGTGGTGTGCGTCTGATATCCACAGACAACAGCTTGCCACAGGTAGTGGGGTGGCCATACATCCCCCCTCACCAGAGTGGAGGAACTCCTGCTAAGTGTGGTGGCCCCTGGCCTACAGCAACAACAACATCACACATGTTTAATCATGGAGGCTGGAGCCACCCAGCATAGTGACATAGAGCATGCAGGTAACATGCCCTAGCTGTAGACTACTGTTACCTGTATTGTTAGATTATGCATGTGTGAGATGTGTACTGTGTTTAGCAGTTGTGCTGCCTATTGTGTGCAATACTGATAATTTGAATAGTATCTGTACACCTATGCCTGTTGTTCTACTGTAGTTTAGCACACTCACAGTAGCAATGCCACAGGTGTGGCCACTGACAAACTGTGTCATATTCTTGCAGGTCCCTCTGGTGTGACAGCAGGGCAGACGTTACATGCTTGTGAGTGTGTTAACACTTTAAACTTAGTATTGAACTGTGTATGTCATAGGTGAGGTGTAGGCCATGTACACATATCACACCTATGCATAATGCATGCTGTGCATGTTTGCTGTGAGACGTGAAACATCTCAGTAATGTCATTAGCTGCCTCATTCACATTCAATGCACAGAGGATCAGACACAAATGTGGCAACACTGTACTGCACATTGGATAGGCATAGTTGACACACATGTCCACAACATAACACGTTTGTCATATGCAGTACACCTCAACATGCTACACATAGTGTAACCGGACACCCGCTGGCAGGTCACACTTCAGTATCCCACATGTCATCCACACACCACACATACCATACCGGAGTGGTAGGGGCCTAGCATGGGGCTGTGCAACACCCCTCAACACATAACACAGTCATGTTAGGCAATGCTCCCTATTGGACATCTCACACACCCTTGTGCAACTTGGCTGTGTAATTGTGAACTTAGCCACAGCACTGCAGTTCAGGTACAGATTGCTAGGCGGTGGTCTAGCACACTTTAGTGGCCTTGAGTGACCACATGATGCATGATGATGATGACTAATGGTACTACACCCCATACTGTTACAATGGCCATGTCCAGGATTGGTATCCCATCACATATACGTGCATCACCCATCCTGTGTGTGTGTACATAGCATGCATGTGCTATACCTGTGTCCACAATTATCTGCTACAGACACAGACACTGCAATCAGTCATGGAAATCCATGCGACACACAGATAACACACGCAGCCATGGTATGTATACCTGTGTGTGATGGTGCACAGGACATTGCAGAGCTTATAATACTTGCACAGATATGTCATGTCCTTGTACACATTGTGTTCCAGGGTGTAGGCAATCACTGAACATGTACACTGTCAGCAACTATGGCTGTCTACACTCACACTGCATGGACTTGAGCAACACTTATTCTGCATGCTGACATGTGTGCGTGACTGTTTGCTTGTGATACTGTCACCCACCTTCAACCAGTATTGAGTATGATTTGGATTTCTGTTGTGTGTGTGGATCTGCTGCAGTGAGGAGTGTGCATGTGTTACTTTGTGCATGTGTTCCTGTGTGCATGTGTTCATGTGTGCATGCGTGCATGCGTGCATCTGTGCATGTGTGCATGTGTGCATGTGCAGACCGTAACATGTGTTTCCTGTCTTCCTCTCACAGGTGCTGAGGTAGGGCTTGGTGAAAGCAGCAGGCAACCTGAAGCCACTGCCACAGATAGTGGTGATGATGAAACATTAAAACCACGAAAAAACGAAGAACTAAGCCCAAAGGTTCAACTTATAAATAAAAAGAACTAATTTATTTAAGCGCTTTCGGAAGGGTCAATACCCCTCCTTCTTCAGAAAAATAAACAAACAAGAAATGTAAGCAACATCCCTATTTAAAGTCAATTAAAACAGTCATGTGATAAACTGTTACTCCATTAATTAATTAAATTAATTAACACAATAAAACTTAAAAACAAATAGCACCTTATTTCTTTCTTCAAGTAATATTGTTGTAAACAGAAAATTAAAGCAAAAGCATCAATAAAAATGAATATGAAAATGCTTAAAAAACGTGTAAAAAACATGTATAAAAACTGTTGTAAAGCAGCCTGCGTGCACCATTAATAGCTACGTGTTGTTACAATAAACAATATTACATTCATAAAGCACAACCTAGCAAAAACTAAGCATGTCAACCATAAGCCCCACAAAACTAATTAACTACATCTAATATGTCAAAAAGTATAGTTTAAAAAATCTGTTATACTAAGGGCTATAGTTAACAACATGCCCTCTCCATAAAGCTATCTTTTTAAGGCTAATTTCTTCAAAATGCATGAAACAGAAATTTGTTCATTCAAACCTGGAGGAAAGTGAGCTACAGTTTTTATTTGCCAGTATAGCTCCTCCATTTCAAGTTGGATCTGCCAAGGACCTATAAGTGGGGCATCATCCACCTGTTTCAGTACTGTAAACTGAAACTGGTGGCTTGGATGTTTAATAATGTGGCAAGCTAGAGCGTTCATTGGTTCCTTCTTAGAAATGGCATAAGCGTGCTCATACATACGCTGTTTTAACTTACTCTCGGTCTTTCCAATATAGAAAGCCTGGCAAGTAGTACAGTTTGCCACATAAACAATTGCTCTAGAATTGCAATTTTATTTGCCCTTCACTTTATATTCAGTATTGTTAATTGTGACAGAAGTTCCTTCCTTTATGAACCTACATTGTCTACAAAAACCACATTTACCCATACTAAATATCCGTGTTTTCAACCTAGGTCTACCAGCTTCTAAAAGGGTTTTTAAATTAACCCCTCTTCTAAATGTAATTGCTGGAGGAACTTCAAACTGGTCGTAAATGTTTCTGTCACTTAATAACAATTTCCAATTTTTGCATAAAATGTCCCTGATAAAGTAATGGTCTATAGAAAATGTGCATAAAAACCTCATATTATGTTGGTGACGTGTGTCAGGTAAACTTCCCCGTTGCCTATCATGGACCTCAGCATCACTCGTGGGTGTTAACTGGAAACCCAAAATAGGGTTAAAATACCCTACACTACGCTTATGTGCAACTTCTTCCATGATCTCCTTCACAAGTTTGCAGGGATACACTCTGTTGCAAAACATTTCGGAGAGATTAATACATTCATCCAGAAAATCTGCATCATCCGTAACCATCCTAGCTGCTCGTACCATTTGCCCTTTTACCACAGCTCTCTTTTGATGGTACGGATGACAGCTGGAATAATGTAGGAAACCGTTGGAATATGTTGGTTTCCTATAGATTCTACTTGTGAACCTTAAGTTCTCCCTATCCTTGTGTAGCAAAATGTCCAAAAAGCTGATGTAAGTGTCATGGAATTCAAAAGTGAACTCCAAAAAAGTAGTCAGTTTGGAAATAGTCGCAATAAAAAGGGGGATGTCATCGGAAGTTCCTTTCCATAAAAAGAACATGTCGTCCTGGTACCTAGTGTACCAGGCGACATGTCTCTTAAAGTCAGGGTCTTGGAATAATAAAGTGTTCTCCCATTGAGCCATGATGCAATTTGCATAGGCCCCTCCACAGGGTGAACCCATCGCCACCCCTGATGTCTGTATATAAGTGCACCCTTCGAAGCCAAAAAAATTGAAACGGAGGATCAATTCTAAAAGTGTCTCAACCAGACCGATGGTATTGTCATTAACCTTTCTTGCTAATAGAAACTCCCTAATCCACTCAAGTCCTAAATTGTGCAGAATGACCATGTATAGGTCTTTCACGTCTACAGTGAGAAGAATGTATTCTGAATTGAATGGAATTTTGTTGATCTCACTCAAAAAACTCCACGAGTCCTTGCAAATCTGTGTCTCATTTGCAATGAGTGGTTTAAATAAGGTATCTATATATATGTGGCTGAAGCACTCAATATCGACCCCCTATCATCAACAATGGGTCTAAATGGAGGGTCAGACTCTGATTTGTGAATTTTTGAGACCCCAAAGAATGCTGGTAACCTTGGTGATATTATAGTTAAATACCTATGTAGGTCAATATCGATGGCATTCTCAAGGAGTAGGTCCTCTAATGTACTTCTAACGTTACCATAAGCTATGTTGATCTCATTGATGCTAGTCTCCTGGTATGGTCCTAACTCTTAAGTGAGCTAACATTTTGTTAACATATGTGTAGTGGTTCATAAAAATAAGCCCATTCCCCTTGTCGGGTTTCATGACTCTGATGTTACAATCCCTCAGGGTCTTAATAAAATCCCTTTCCTGCGGAGTGATGTTAAGTTTGAATCCCTTAACGTTAACATTTTTAGCCGCCAACTGTCTTAAATCCAACTCACAAGCCAACTCAAAGGCTTTGAGTTTGTCATGTAATGGTGGATTAAAGACGCTGGCAATTCTAAAGTTGTTAAGGAGAGTGGGCCTGTCTCCCAACATGATTCTGAAATTTAACTTATGTACCAATAATTTGAGGTCTATGATAGTCTTTACTAAATCAAAATGTGTATCTGGAACAAAAGTCAATCCTTTAGAAAAAAAGTTGCATGTGTTTTGATCAATGCAAAAAGAGGTGTAATTATAAATCTTGAAGTCGCCTTCAGTGCTGTATACTATTTCCAATGTCAAAGGAGGCTCTACTACCTCCTCCTCTGGTTCCGCTTGTTCGTCGGAACATTCTGGTTTTTGTTGGACCTCAAGTTCCTTTGATGAGTGTTCTGTCCTTGGCGAAAACCCTGTGCATTTTGTGCATCATCCATATTAGTGTTGTGTGTAGACTTGCTGTTACCTTCCCTGTGATTAACAGAGTTGTTGTCATTAATTTGGTTTTGGTTATTGGGACCCTGGTCAACCACAATGTCTTGATGGAATCCTCCTTGTTCTGAATGCAGAAGTAAGTTAACCTGGGGTGAAAGTGGCTCACCTACTTCGTGGTGACTTCCATTATACATGTTAGTTGTTCCCCTAGACCCAAACTTAGTTTGGGTAACCAAAGGGGGAATGGGGTAAGCTTTATGATTAGCATATTGGTACAAGTCCCTCTTAGTTTTCTTTTCTTTGTTGGCTGACAGTTTTTTTTATAGTGGCATCTATGCTAGAAAAGATGCATGTGTATTCATACTTGTACCTTGGAAAATCAGAGCTGTCCTTAATGTCCATCTCTAATACTTCCAAGTCTTGTTGGTACTGTTCAATTTGTTCCAAATAATGTCCGACTAACACACGCATAAAGTCGAATCCCTGTTTGTCAAATAAGTCTAGCAATCTATTGTGAAGGCTTGAACCATTAATTAACCCTACCGGGAACCTCCATTGTCTTAGCCCTTTTGGGACTATCTTTTTGTCAAGACACTCTTCCAAATAAGCCACCTCCAGTTGAAGTTTCTTGCACTTAAATAATTTATAATCAAGCTCACTGATGAGAACAGTAATGTCTGTGTTCACACTTTCACCTTGTTGCGGAGGCAACCCATCACAAACACTCCCGTTAATAAAAAAGTCTTTTTTACTTAAAAAATTACTAATAGTGGGTAAAAAGTGCTGGCCATTCTGTGATGTTGCCTCAACTGCAACCGTTCCTCTCGTTGGTGAGTCAGCTTGTCGTTGTCCTGCCATTATTCCAGGAGTCTCCGATGGAGTGTTGCCTGCATTAGCGTTCCGGTTCATGGTTAAATTAGCACCAGCAATAGTGGCAGCAGGTTGCAGTAAAAGTGAGCCGGAACGACTATTTTCTCCTTCATTGCGTTTATCCTTCAAGGAGTTTAAACTCGTCCTGTCCAAAGTGCTGTCGAACTGTTCAAAACGTTGGGTTAAATAATCCAAACGTCCCATGATGACCTGGATGAGCGTTGTCAGGTTACCTTCAGCGTTAGCTTCCCCAACTTCATTGGTGGAATTGTTAGTCCCATTGTCGGTCGACAATGATGAAACATGTATTTTGGCACAGGGAGATTTGACAGGGTCTGTCGTTGGTCCACCAATCGACAGTACATAGCGTTCAACCCCATCTATGTGCACACTCGTACTGCCATTACATCCCTCACCACCAATGGCCATAGGGGAGGAACAGCATATAGTTGGCATTGACCAGGAGAGTGTGGTACCCGTGGCACGTGCATCCCCTCACAGCAGCCATAGCCGTAGACCCGCAACAGTACCACATAGGCGGAGGTCCAGGGGTTCTCGGGGGAGCATCACTGGATGTATTGCCCCTGGCAGGCGTGCCCTCACAGGTCTTACAATGACCACTATGTTCCAGGCTGTAATGCAGGCTCAGGCACATATGGAACGGTATACCAGGCAGGGACTTAGGGTGCAGAGGGCACATAACACCACTATCAATGACAGCATCCATGACCTTGCCAGTGCCATCTGGACATACACCGAGGTCATTGATAGAAGTTGGATGGAGACAATAGATGCCCTCCACAACATGTCTTCCTCAAGCCAGGATCGTGCGGGATGGTTGCGACATCGACACGGATGCATGCCAGCAACAGCAACAGCTGGCAGTGGTCACGGATGGCCCACAGCTCACAGCCACTCCTGTAGTGGCAGTACCTGCCCCAGCAATGCTGGGGCTGGCCTGTCCATTGTCCGTCCCAGTAGACCACGTGCACATGACTCTGGCCAGTCCCAGCAGGGACATGGGTCCAGTCGTCATACCTCTGCCTCTGATGACACTACCCAGTCAGGGTTGGTACCCGATACAATCCGTAGCACCCCTGCCAGGCATAGGTACTGTGTCCATGGCCGGAGACAGTGATCTGTACAGTCAAGCAGGTACAGTCTGTGGCTGTCCCACAAACCACCGTATATGGCAGCCACATGGTGGAGCTGTATGCATGCAGACACACACACATTAAGCAAACAACTAGGGCTCACACATACACACACACATTACATCAACATTGGCCCATGCTGTACTGTTGTCCCACACACACACACACACACACACACACACACACACACACACACACACACACACACACAGACATGTCGATTGGATGGGTCAATGTCAGGCTCGGGCAAACAACAAAACGCCCTGTGCATATACAATACCTGTGTCACCTCCTGTCATCTGCATTATCGATGGAGGGACAGGCTAACATGGTGCTGATGCACAGGGTGACACTATAGCAGTGTAGCAATAATAGCGAGTTGTCAACATGGAAGTCTAACTACATCCTTGTAGGTATATCTGAGCAGACATTATGCATCAAAGCTCTGTTTGTCAATGTAGCATTGTTTACACCACTGTTAGGTCTGAGTATGTATTATCCACCCATGTGCCACTTGGCTGATGTGTGATGTGTTGCCAGCATGTGTTAGCGAGTGGACAGTACGTGTGTGATGTGTGCAGTACAGATTAGCAAGTGTACATCTGTGAAGATGGTGGGTGCGCACCGTCTGGATGTACGTGCATAGTGGACACATGGGACGTGTGGCATACCCTGTTGTACACATTATTAACATCCCATTTCCTCTATCAATGGCCAGTATGCATTCTACTACAGTTATGTACTAACATGGGTAGACGTGTGTATGACATGGGTTGACACTATGCTGTGGGTGATACCGTTAATATCAGTCAATGATTTGCAGTCTGGTAGTATACACAACCTCAACAGTATGACTATAAGCAATCATTGGATGATTTCCTGACAATTGACACGCAGTAGTGGGGAACACAGTATCAATTGGATCCTTCCGGTGCTGCACTATAACACTAACCAGTGGTGATGACCGCCACCCATTACTGTGACCACACATGTGTGTCATATAGCCCCCTTAGGTACATGCAGACACACTAGGGATGTGTCCATCCAACTCTGGGAATGCATGGAATGGCATACAATGCATTCCCTGGATGGGACACATATCCTACACAAGGGTATCATATAGACAGATACCTGTTGTGTGATACATGCTGTATAACAGTAAGCTGACTATGGCATAGTCATCCTTATGTACTATACATAGTATCCCATCAGTACCACACCGGTGGTAGCCCTCAACATGTATGTTGGGTACCATTGTGTACATACAGACCCATGTTATGTCATGTGTCCCTTCGTATCCACATATCCATAGGTATTGTGGAGTCCCAAGGTGTATCACAGACATTAGAGGCCTGAATGCATATCCACAAGGCAGTCATACACCTATAAAGACTGTCCATTCTTGGCAGACTTGGTTGTGTATGACCATGTCTGACATATACCCCAGCCATATACCCTCACTCACACTACTCTTCAGTAACTGTCATGGGTGTGTGTGCCACAGATGACCTTGGTCACAGAACACGACAGCGGATGGCCATGTCACATACATACATATGTGATGTACAATCTGAGTAGCAGCGGCGCAACCTGTCAGTGGAAACAGATGTATTCATGTAGTATGCAGGCTTCACACCTATGTACTGATTGAGGGGGCATGTACACATATATATTTGCCACGCAGATACCTGATGTCTGCAATGCACTTAATGTTGTCATCATACTATGTCATACCATAGTAAAAGCAAAACCCACACCGTGTTGACCAACAGAGACACACACACAGTCAGCATTTTCAGGATTCAAACCCCTACCTAACAATGTTATAATACTAGAGAGTGACGCATTAACATGGCATGCTATTTGCTTTACTGGCTGGTTTACCTTCTCCTGCTGTATTTGTAGGATGGTGACATCATCAGACTTTCCAGAGAGGAATGTAGCTCCTTTACTGGGTTTTCCCAGTCTCCAAAAAAAAACACCTCTCAAAGGAAACTGCACACATTCACCCCCCCAAAAAAGAACACCTCTCAAAGGAAACTGCACACATACACCCCCCCCCCACACCACACACACTTTGCAGGATTCAAACCCCTACCTAACTATGTTATGATATTGGAAAGAGACACATTAACATGGCGCACTATTTGCTTTCAAAGTCCAAACAAAGCGATCCGGTAAACAATAAAGGAGACCTTCAGTGATTCACAGGATACTGTCGTTGATTCACCCAAAAATTTATTTAAATCCACAGAGTAGTAAAAACCGCTAGAAACAAAAAACCACTAGAGATAAAAAATCATGGATTGAGCGCTTTCTTCCAAAAATTGGACTTTGGTGGTGAATACTTGGTTACTAGCACTATTTGCTTTACTGAATGGTTTTCCTTCTCCTGCTGTATTTCTAGGATGGTGACATCATCAGTCTTTCCAAAGAGGAATGTACATCTTCTAGTGTGTTTTCCCAGTCTCCAAAAAGGGCACTCCTTTCAAAGGCAATTGCACATATATACACACACACCCCACACACACAGTCAGCGTTTGCAGGATTCAAACCCCTACCTACCTATATTATGATATTAGAGAGAGATGCATTAGCATGGCACGCTATTTGTTATACTGGCTGGTTTCCCCTCTCCTGCTGTATTTCTAGGATGGTGACATCATCAGTCTTTCCAAAGAGGAATGTACATTTTCTAGTGTGTTTTCCCAGTCTTCAAAATGGGTACTCCTTTCAAAGACGATTGCACACATACACACACACCCCCACACACATACAGTCAGCGTTTGCTGATTCAAACCCCTACTTACCTATGTTATGACACTAGAAAGAGATGCATTAGCACGGCACGCTATTTGTTATACTGGCTGGTTTCCCTTCTCCTGCTGTATTTCTAGGATGGTGACATCATCAGTCTTTCCAAAGAGGAATGTACATCTTCTAGTGTGTTTTCCCAGTCTCCAAAAAGGGCACTCCTTTCAAAGACAGTTACACACAAACACCCCCACACACACACAGTCAGCGTTTGCAGGATTCAAACCCCTACCTACCTATGTTATGATACTAGAGAGAGAGAGAGAGACGCATTAGCATGGTGCACTATTTGCTATACTGGCTGATTTCCCTTCTCCTGCTGTATTTCTAGGATGGTGACATCATCAGTTTTTCCAAAGAGGAATGTACATCTTCCAGTGTGTTTTCCCAGTCTCCAAAAAGGACACTCCTTTCAAAGACAATTGCACACATACACACAACCCCCCCCCACACACACACACACTTACTGTTTGCAGAATTCAAACCCCTACCTATGTTATAATACTAGAGAGAGACGCACTAACATGGCGCGCTATTTGCTTTACTAGCTGGTTTCCCTTCTCCTGCTGTATTTATAGAATGGTGACATAATCACACTGGACATGGTGATGTGTGCACACTTTGATTTATGCCATTCCAGGAATGGTCCATGTGGGTCAGCAGGTGTCAACAGCTTGAACATGACCTCAGTATCCTTACCTTTTGTGATCTACCTGTGGACACATTGACATTCCGTCATATGTCAACACATATTTATGCACAGCTTCTTGGTTTTGTGGATACTACATGTGTCTGGGATGTTGATAAAGGGCTATTCAAAGTCTATGTGACACATGTGTAGATGTGTTCATTGATGTATGTCCTGGGTGGCTGCCTTGCAAACAGTCTAGCATGTTTGGGTAACCATGATCCGCACATGAACATACCACAGTTGGTAGGGTTGTGTGTGTGTCAGCTTCCAATAGCTCTGTTTATGACTGCAACCATGATGGACTCCATGACCTTGCAGATCAGACCTCATAGGCATACTGGACTTGACTTCTCATGGTGTGTTATGCACCAACACTTGTGGGGAGTGCCATATGTAGCTGTGACACATTCAATGGTTCCACATCCTGTGTAGGGGGTGCGGCTCAGCTAACTGTTCAGGTGCATGATCTGTTTGTTCTGTAGTTTGTGCATGACACATATTGTGAATCAATGTATTCCACCTGCTGTCATGCTTTTGGCAGTGGGGGTAGCTGCTCATCCATTCTACATGTGAAATCTCCTGATATGATGATGTGGACTATTGTCAGTGTGGTATGGGTATGTACATATGGGCCTGTCTGTCATGATGTCGGCATTGACACTCAGGTACAGTTGGCCCTGACTCAGGACATATATGTGTGTACATTGATATTTATGACATAGCGGAAGGAGGTGCCATGATTCAGTCTGGACTCCTTCTCAGCTCCTCTTTACAACACACTAATGAACATGAGCACTAATCCCTGTTATACTCTTTTACATGCTTAACACCCTACTGATCCTTTGTGATCAGGCTACAGAGTATGTCATGATAATATCCTGGCATGTCCAGGGGTCGGTTTTGTGTGTACTCTTCAGTCCAGCTGGTGGATATTGTGATATTCACACAATGTCACATCTGCCTCATGTACACAGACAACCCTCTCCTCCTCCCGACAAACTCAGATATATGTGTGAGATGCACCTATATAGACATACAGGAGCTGAAGTCTCTCGACCCATGACTGGCACAGTGTATCAGGTGGTGAAGGTAACCACACACACCACATATCAGTCTCACATATCCTCTAGCAACAGCACTCAAACCACATTAGCACACATTGACATACTCGGATGCTGTAAATGTACTCTACCTAAGCAGCAGAGGCCTCCAAAGCAGACACACACACACCTGCTACCCCACTACAATACCCACATATCACAAAGTTCACAATGTCTGTGTGCCACACAGTCACTGCCCTTCGGGCTAAACAACACACCTAATACACTTGTAATAGGCGACACTTATGTTCAGACACACTGACGTACCACTCACCAGCCCTGACAAGGGAATAGTCACTTTGGGCTGTCTGTTGGGTGCCAGGATCTGCCGCATAACACAGGCAGTCAGGTCACTCCAAAGCACGTACAAGACTGGCACCATCATTGTCCATGCTGGTGTGTGTCACCTCAGACGTTACTCCCTGGACCACATGACATGGTACATGGAGGTACACTCTGATCATGTAGCCCAGGCCAGTATGACCCTGACCTTGTTTAGCATCTTACACCCACCAATTATGATGTCACAGTATACGGACACACATAGCACATTTAACAGTTGGCTAACACATTTGTTTCATTCATAGGGGATACAGTGTCTGTCAGCATATGGTGACATGCTCAACATGCCACGTAGCTTCACTATGGACAGCTTGAACCTGTCACCCTTGGACTTTGGTATGCTGGCTAAGGCTCTTGCTACCACCAGAGTGCCTTTTTTACGCAGGGCTCAGAAGACAAACCCACCTCCATAGACAATACAGGTTAAATGAAACTAAGGGTAATGCTGCTCAACAACAGTTGTGTTGACCTCATATTGTGGCCACTCAGGACTCTACTCAGTATGGAGGAGAGCAATATCTGTGCACTGACAGACACCTGCTTCAGGCTCGCTTATGCACACCAGCACTACCAGGTTATGTTCCATACCATGCTGTCTGACAACAAGACTTGGAACAGACAACACAACTAGGGGGAGTATCCATATACATCACATATACACACACCTCCAGGTTAGTAGCACTGAACAAAGCATCACAGACTATACACAGACAACTACCATTGTGCAATACTGCCTTTCAGTTTGTTGCCTGCTACAGAACACACTCCCAAACTCAGGAACCACACTCGACTTTTGTGGGAACTATGGAGAATATGCAGGTCTCCACAGACACCATTATATTGTGTGACTTCATATACACTTCATATACACACACATATTGACTGGGGATACTACTCAAGCCCCGACAACCTCACCCAACAGTCACTACAATTTGTGGACTCATATGCTTTGGCACAACCAGTCACCACAGCCACAAGGGGGAATACATATTGGACCTGCTCATCACCAACATGGGGACTCTATGTTCCACATCAATGATATACCCCTCATTGGTAAGGTCAGAACATACATGTATCTCACAGGACATACATATACCCTCCATACACCCATCCTGGGTAATCTTGGTGAACTTCTCATGAGCCAACATCTCACTTCACCGAAGCAAGGTGGTATCCTTCAGGGATCCTGAGACAGTGGCGTATACAGCTCACACTACTGCATCCTTTACATACACATTCTATGGATACCTAGTGGACCGCATGGATTGTGCCCTCCCAAATAACAACAAGACCCACTACTACAATGGCAGGGGACCTGTCTGGTAGACCCCAGCCATTAATAAGCTGTACAATGTCAAGAAGACGCTACTACATGATAGAGCACAATCCCAGACAGGGAAGGCATCTGTGATCTGTACCAGCAGACAGCTACAATCACTCATGGACTTTTCTAAGGGCCGCTTCTACCAGACAATTGCACCTGACACGTAGGACCATCACACGGCCTTCTTCAGTTATGTCAGGAACCTGGGTGGACACTCACTGATATGCTGTGAGTTAGTGCATACTGACTAAACCTACCCTGAACCCACTGGCATTTCCTGCATCCTGGCAAACAGGTTCAGTGCAGATGTCTCCCACCCATTTCCCCCTAGGGAGCAACTATCCATCCCAACAAAGTATAACCTCCCTGACATCACACTGTAACAGGTGAGTGCTGTCCTCCGCACAGCGTACATCACAGTATCAATGTGACCAGATGGTGTCCCAGCCTGCATCATACACGAGCATCATGACAAACGCAACCCTCACATTACATCACTGTTCAATATCGGAGTTACCACAGGATATGTACCCAAGGAATGGCATACTGCAACAGTGGTCCTGCTCCACAGAGTTGGTGCCACAACGGACCACAGACAATATTGCCCTATAAGCCTATGTGGCCTGTTCTGCAAAGCTATGGAGCATATTGTCATAGGACTCCTACACATAGACATCAGAAACCTACAGACACTGTGTCCTACTCATTTCAGCATTGTTGTGGCCAGATCTTGCCTCTTGAACCTGTAGGCATTCTTTAAATGGCTAACAAGTCCATCGACATAGGGACGACTATCCACATAGCCTACCTGAACCTTGCAAAACCATTCAACACAATAACCACTGGGCAATTATGCATAGGCTCACCAGCATTAATTTGGACACATATCTCACACAATGGATTGATACCTAGATTAGGGATAGCACCCACATGGTAAGGATTGCAGGTGCCATGTCTGACTATACACCAGTTACACATGGCATCACACACAGCTTGGTCCTGGGATCTCTCTTGTTCAGTATATATTTGTCTTACGTACAGGCTATCACGGGGGGAATATGGCTGATCATGTTTGCACTTGACTGCAAACTGGGTACCATTATCAACTCTCCAGCTGCCACATGCATACTCAATCAGGGTCTCACAGAGATGGATGAGTGGTGCCTGAGACATGGCCTACAGCTTAATGCATTAGTTGCATAGTCATCCCCTTTGGGAGTAACAACATGTCCACACATTACCACATAGGTAGTACTCCATTACATATGGTAGGGGTTGTTAGGGGTTTGGAGACATCACTTGTTCGTAGTGTCGCCTTTAACATTCACATTGCCAAAGTGGTTGGACACACCTGCTATGTGTGCCACCTTATCCCATATGGTTTCACATCTAGATCGCGTGAGGTCATTGTGCCCCTATACTCATCACATCCATGCTTGGTTACAATGCCACATTTGGGGTGTACCTTACCTTGGGGTGTACCTTACCTGACACCTGCAGCAACTGTACTGGCCACGGACGGTCCTCAACAAGCAGATCTAGGGACTCACACAGATGCACTGTATAGTTCAGATGCAGTAACTCCAGCTCTACTCAGTCACTTACCACCTACTCAGATATGATGTGTGCCTGTTGTTTACAGCTATACCCAAACCAGTATTACTGGACATGCTGCACCTCAGGATATCCAACTCCCTTGGAGCTACACACTGCAGGGACGTATACCTCAGCACAGATGTTAATAGGACATTGTGGAAGGACATATTCTTATCCCAGAGGCTCCACTCACTACAGAATGTAATCCCAGTTTCACATAGGCAGAGCCACCCACTGACCACCTACTGGAGACATCTTCATGACTGTTTGGGTGATTGTATCTTTACCCCTGGGATATCCTTTGTGTCCCTGCAAGACAGAGGCACACTAGCATAAACGTACATGGGCTATCATGTGTGACCTACTATTCACACACACAGTGTAGTAATGTGACAGAGTTGTGAATGCCAAACACACTCTGGCTAGGTTTGTACATGCCCTAGGGCAGATAGCCTAGTATCAACCTCTGAACCTATGCTTATGTTCATGATGCACAATGTTTATTGCTGATACTGTTTGCAGGTCTTTATCATCTTTGCTTTACCAGTTTCCATGAAGAACTTCAGTATCTGCAGACCATATTTGATTATGTCAGGGTTCCACTATATTATAGATGTGTCTGTTGTCATATAACTGTGTGCACAGGGCAGATTGCTGTATAGTGACAGGTTCCTGGGTTAACATATGCAACTGCCAGATATGCATGGCCCACTGCTGTACTCAGACATAGCCTAAGTGTGTGAGCATGTCCAGTTCTGACATTACATGTTTTGTTTCCTGACATTTGTCTCATTTATTCAAGTGTGTGAGCATGCCCAGTGTGAACCTTCAGTATGTTGCTATCTGAGGTCCACTACATTTTCTGATGTGTGCGAACATGACCAATATTAACATTTATACTGTGTGTGTTGGAAGTCAGGTTCTGCTCTCACTGCAGGACTCATCTTTGTGTCATAACTCAACAAGGATTATGCTGTGCCTGCAGTGTTTCCATGGAATACTTTGCATAGACTTATCAACATTCCGTCATACAGATGGACCACTGCAATACTGTCATGGTTTAGTGGTTCAGTACTTTGGCTATAGTGCACAGTATTCTGGGTTCGAGGCCCATCACTGCTTTATATTTTCATACTGAGCAGACCAGACTGCTTAAGGGCCTGTTAAGCAAATATGCGCATGTTGGCTTTTGTTCAGCTATGCCCTACTTAGACCAGGCTTGTCTGACATTGCTCAATATTCACCAACATTGCTGGACATTGCCCAATATTACTGAACATTGACCACGGTTGTGTTAGTTGGTGTGTGCAATTTTGTTTGCATATACTACATGGTGGTAATTGCTGTTTAGCACTGCTTTATATCGCTTAACACATGGCATTCATGCCTTTGGTGGTGCTGCAGGGCTGCCTATGTTGGATGCACATACTACACTCCCTGCACATGTTTGGAAGCAGGTAGTGTCAACTTAGGCATCACTTTTACTTTATGTGCTAGTCGGAGAGGGGTATCATTTCCAGAGTTCCTACTGAGCCAGTGTATGTGCTATGCGTTGCCTCTTTGCCAAGGCCAAAGCATACTGGGCACGCCTCATTCTGCCTACTGGGGCAGGCTCAGGTTGTTCCTCCTCTGAGTCATGCTCTGCCTGTGATGGCCTTGGAAATGGTGGGGGGCTGTTTGGCCCAGGCCTATGCTGGCCCTGCTGCAGCTGTTTTCACAGGATCATATTATGTAGCATAGCACATACCATGACAATTTGGGTACATGTAGTTGGTGAGTACTGCAAGGCTAAACCAGATGTGTCCATGCACCGGAACCATGACTTGAGCAGCCCAAACACATGCTCTATTACATTACGTGTTTGTGCGTGTGCCTCATTATGGTGTTCCTGTTCAGGTGTGTGTGCGTTTCTGATGGGTGTCATCAGCCACGGCTCCAGTGCATAGCCAGCATCCCCCACTAGGTGACCATGTGGGATGTCCCCACTGGCAAATGTCTGGTACAGCTGCGTCAGATGCCAGATATGGGAATCATGGTAGCTTCCAGGGCAGCCTGCACACACATTCAGTATTATGCCCTGGGCATCACACATGACCTGGCAGTTGATGGAGGGGAAGCCCTTGTGGTTGAAGTAGACCCTACCCTGCTCGTCAGCTGGTGCTTTGATGTGTATGTGCGTGCAGTCTATTGCACCCACTACCTCAGGGTATTCCGCTATTTGCTGGAAGAGACGCATATTGCTGGCCAACACCTCATGGGAATTGGGGAAATATACATGATCACCGACATGTGCTGACATGGCATCCAGGAACTGGTGTAGTACCCTGGATGCTGATGCCTGTGATATCCCCATCATATCACCAGTTGGTCTCTGGAAGGCACCTGTTGCTAATATTCTTAGGCCAACACATACCTTGGTTTCCACTGGGATGGCCTGCACAGCTCAACAATTTGCTGCAGGAGGTCTCTGTCCACTCTATAGCGCTCCACTATCTCCAGCTCATGTAGCCCCTGGTAGGTTACCCTGGGTCTGTACACTCTTCTCTGTCTCCTCACTGTGGGTTGTCCAGCAGCATTTCCATTGTCACCATTCTCAGCATGTTGCATATGTCGCCTTATAACAGCAATGGCAGCCCCTAACATTTCTTTGTCTCAGTAAAGCTTTTTCAGTTTTCACTTCTATTAGCTTACTGCAGTGTCTCTTGTGAGAAACATAATGGACTGTTGTTTGCAGAGTTTTAAGTGCTAGGCTGGGCTGGGCTAGTGTACTGCCTGTGTAATTGCCTGATTCTGATTGTTTTCACCTGCTAGCTCTGCTAGTACTCCCTGGTAGCTTCCTACTATTTGTTGTGCTTCCTTTTTCCTTTCTGTTTCCTCAGGGGGGAGCGCCGCGCACACAAACGCAAACACGAGCACAGCAACTAACACGCGCGCACACATGCTTACACGGACTAAAAGTTGCTTATTCATGTTAAAATGTGCGCACACCAGCACAAACTCGCTTACAACTCTTTACACAGCCTTATACATGCTTACTTCGGCTTAAACGCGCGCACTCACGCTTACACGTGCGCACTCTGTCTTACTCGGGTTTACAGGCACGCACACGCGCGCATGCACGCTCAGCATGCTTATCCACGGTATACACCTTCCATTTCTTGGCTTTCCCTAGCCTACCTGTTGACACACCTCTTTCCATGATGTCTAACTGACAGAGGACACATGCCACTCTGCTCCAATGAGCTTCACTTCTTTCGAACATACCCCCCTCGTGATGTCACCTATCTTCTACTCTGTTACTCCCCATATCCTACTCCTACACTCCACTGACTGTGCTCATTTGCTATGTAAACTCACGATTCACTATCCTAACACTCATTTACATAGGATTGCCTACTAATGCTTGGTTACATGTCTTAGACTGAGCTTCCCCCCTTAGCAACCTCTACTCGGTGTCCATGTTGTCTTCAGCCTGCCATTCCCTTACATTGTAAATTAACAATTTCTATAAAATCCACATTTGTGGGTTATAATTTTTAGTATTCTGGTTTTTAGAGCACAGCCCATTTGCGCGGCACTGCACTACGCTTAAACATCGGAAATCGGCGTAAAAAAAAAAATTTATTTTAATTTTGCATCAGAGAACATTTCCAATGGCCATATATTTGGCCATTGGTATGCTTCCTGTACTGGATGCAACCTTTGTTTGGAGCTGTCACGGCTCCGTTTTGCTATTTGCAGAACGGTACTCAGTTCTCAACTGAGTACATTTCTGCAAATAACACTGCTCTTACTCGGACAGGTTTGGGTTTCCTGAATCGCAAATCTACCTCATTTGCATGCCTTTTGCCTGCAATTGAGGTTATTTGCATGTCCCAGCCCTGTCCGTGTAAGAGCCGTTTTAGGAGCTCTCTTACACGCCCCTACAGGCTGTTCCTGGATAGCTCGTCGGACATGATGGCTGCATGGAGTCTTACTCTACTCTTAGACTCCATGCAAGCCATCGAGAATCCAGCCCATTGTGTTTCAGTTTTGTTTTTAAAAGTTTCCACTTTCTCAATTTTTGTATTATCTTCTGTTTAGTCTCTTCCCACATATCCTTAGCTGCCACAACTGGGTCATTTCTAATCCGTACTCCTAAATATTGCATTTTATCATGTCCTCATAAATATGGATATTGTTGGACCAATTCATGTGTGGGTACATAATTTACCACTATTGCCTTTGTTTTAGCTTTATTAATTTCATACCATGAGAAGATTTGAAACTGTCTTAAAATTTTCCACAACACTGTAACATCCCTTTCTGGTTTTGTCATGTATAAAATAATATCATCTGCAAATACAGCCAGCTTTTCCTGACTACCATACCAATTATATCCTTGAATTTCTGAGTCCCTTATTTTCTTTACCAATGGTTCTAAATATAATGTAAACAACAAAGTGAAAAGCAGATAGCCCTGCTTGGTTCCTCTACTCAAGCAGAAGTTATTAGGGAGGACCCCACTAACTTTAATTTTTGCTTTCGATCCTTCATATATACTCGTAATCAACCTTATAATTTTATAAGGGAAAACAAATGCTTCCATTGCCCTGCTCATGAAGTCCCAGTCTACTCTGTCAAATGCTTTCTCTGCATCAAGACCCACCAATAACAGTGGTATTTGCTTATATTCTGTTTCCCTCTAGCTCACCAATGTTCTGTTAATATTGTCAAATGTTTGCCTCCCCTCCACAAAACCACACTGATCCATATATATCAATTTTGGCACCACTTTTGCCATTATTTTAGCCATTATAGACATAAACACTTTATAATTATGGTTTAGTATTGAAATGGGCATGTATGAAACTGGATCTGATAAATCTTCACCCTCTTTAGGTATTACCGTTAACATTGCCTTCTTCCAGGATGTTGCTACTTCTCCTCTTCCTCTTTAAAATACTATTAAACAAAACCTTCAATATCTTTATCAGTGTTTTCCCTCCTAGCTTCCAGAAAGCAAAAGAATTGTTGCCAAACCTAAGGAACCTATGACAAGAAAAATAACAAAAGATCCTCTAGAGGTATTAGAGATATTTTGGAATTTTTTATGAAAATTTGTATAAAGCAGAGAAGTGGGGACGTCAACAAAAAAGCACAAATGGAAATATTTATGTAAGACTTAAATATGTCAATGTTAGAAATAGATGAGGCTCAACAGTTAACAGTTAAGAGAGGAGGAGATGAGATAAAAATGAGGATGGATAACCAATCTGCAGGAAAGTCTCCAAGAATAAATGGCATTTTGGTGGAAGTTTGAAAGCTAGGAGGGAAAAAGTGATAAAGGTCTAGAAGAGTTTGAATAAAATTATTTTAAAAGGAGAAGAAGCACTAACATCCTGGAAAAAGCTGTGGTGGCTGTAATATCTAAAGATGGTAAAGACCCATCAGATCTAGTTTCATATAGGCCCAATTCAATTATAAACCATAATTACAAAGTGTTTATTTCCTTAATGGAAAGGTGTTGCCAAAATTGATAGATATGGATGAATGTGGTTTTGCAGAGGGGATGCAAGCATTTGACAACATTAATAGCACAATGCTAATCCAAACGAAAGCAGAATGTAGGAAAATGCCGCTGTTGTTGGTGGGTCTTAATGCAGAGAAAGCATTTGAAAAAGTAAGTTATCATTCTATGAGTAGAGCAATGAAAACATTTACATTTCCTGATACTATAATAAGGTTAATTAGGAAGATATATGATGGACTGGAGACAAAATTAAAAGTGAGAGGGTTCCTCTCTGAGACGTTGTGTCTAAAAAGAGGAATCAGGCAGAGAAAGGTAATATGATGAGAAGAGGTGAATGAGATATTTGGACTGCAGGCTAGAGATTGCCTTCCCTATCATGGATTGATATGAGAGTATAGGCAAAGAGAAAGGGAAGGGAGGAATCATAAATAAAAAGCCTACACTGGTTGAATTTTTAGTTGATCCTAGAACAAAAAGGTGGACTTCCAAGATGGTTGCACATTGAGTAACAGCTTAATTTCAGCTCTCCCATTGTGAAAACAGAAATTCAGAAGAGAGACAGAGAGAGACAGTAAACTTGTATTGTTGGGTAAATTTCAGTAACTGGTGAGTAAGTGCACTACCTGGATGCCAGCAAAAAAGAAATTCAGAGAACCTGAAAGAAAATCAGTCACAAAAGGTGAGGAAAAACTGACTGGGAAGAATTCTGTAGCTGTTCAGCAAAAATCAGTGCATGCTCCAGCTTTGATGCAAGACATGACTTCCAGTAACCTACAAGAAAAACTAAGTCAAATGTACTCAGAGCTGATTAAAATAAATGAAACACTGGAGTATATCAACTCAAATAACAAAAGGCTGGAAAAAAATGGAGGAAGCTTTAAAAAAGATATTCAGATGAAGTAATAAAACTGCAAAAAGTCAGAGGTTGAAAGGAAGAAAAGGCTGGCTGAATATGACACTGCTCAAAAAGAGATGTTTCAAAAAATAATACAGTTAGAGGACAGGGCATGTAGGGAAAACCTAAGATTTTCTGCTGTACTAGAGAAGCTGGAACAAACAGACTGCATTAATTTTATAAAAGTACAAATAAGCAACTGGACTGGTATTCCACAGCAGGAGTTGTTAATTCAAAGGGCACATCATGTGTATTCTCCAAACCTGACCAAGAGAAACCAACCTACATCTTTAATAGCAAAGACACAATCCTACCAGCAGAAGGAGTTGATTCTGAGAAAAATGTGGCAGAAGGACAAAGTACTAAAAGTGGAAGACAGTAGAGTGTTTGTGGAAACTGAATACTCACTGTACACCAGGCAGAAGAGGAGTACATTTATTCCACTAATCAGGGAATGTCAAGAAACAGGCATGATTCAAGCTGCTGTACACAGCTATTTTCAGAATATTCTTTCCTGTGGGAACAAAATCATTTTTTTATGCAGAGTGTGCTAAGGAGGAAATACAAAGGATTGTCCAGCAAAAAGTGAGTTATGAAATAGAAAGAGATTCTGCTTCTTGTTCTTCTGGTAATAAAGATCACAGAGAGACTGTACCAGTGAAACCTTCTCCAACGTTTCAACAGAAAATGCTTGAGAGACAGAAAAAAAAACACAAGATTTGATCAGAAAAAATGGCAGTAACTGGGAATGAAGCAGAGACTAGATTTGAGAGATGGAGATCAACAGAAATAAAACTAGAAAATTGGAAATTGACAAATAAATGTGTGATTACAAAGCATTAATTATATTTGTGAAACATGACAGAACAAGAAAATCATCTGGAAATATTGGACTTTTTTTGACATTGTTAAACTTGTAGGGGACTCTAAAGCATATGCCTTACTTCAAGTTATTAATGTTTGGAAGAACATTTAGGAGGCAGAAGAGGAAGGAAAGAGTTAACTGTAAGTAAAACAAAATGTTGCGCTTAGTAATAGTGTTTTTATAATGCATGATATAATCTGCATGCTATAAAGTAAAATTTTCTCAGTTATTTCCGAGTGTAATGGGGATATTAAAGTAAACAAGTGCCCCTGTTTTTTTCCTACTTCTTTTTTTCTCCTTGTTCATTTTTAAGAAATGCAGGCACTGCGGCATAAAAAAGAAGAAAAGTCTGGTCAAAAGTGTAGGATACAAGAAAATATTCAATGCTTTTTTCACGCTTGCATATGAGAATGACTGAATTGATCTAGTAACAGGTTTTAAGAGAAAGCAAATACATTAAAATACATAAAAAAGAACACTGTCTAGCAAATAAATGAGTGCTTGTAGAAGCAACTCTATAGTTGGTTCTCATGTCTCCATGGAGACAATCTGATAAAGAGCAATAAAAACAGTATACTTATAACCAACTCATTCCAGAGATGTAAGCACCTGCATTTCAAGTTCGCTGAAGAAAAATATCACCAAGCTGAAAATGTTCAGAGAATTTATTGACACAATCACGATAAAATGAACAAAACTACCATGTCTCTAGCACCTCGGCTAACAGCCTTTAAAGAGTAACATTTTGCTATCATGTTGCTTCCCCTTATATTCCTAAAAGTATCTAATACACAACCAATTATTCAATTAACAATTTAAACAAATACAATCCATTAAATTACATATTAAATAAAATGTCTCCAGTTACATTCTTTGTTCATCCCCATAGGGTACAATGTATTAAATTTTAAAATCAACATTGCTTCCTTTTTATGCAGACACATTTTAACATTATTAAACTTACAGTCCAAAATTGAGGTTTGACTTGTAAAAAGAAAATACTGGTGATGCAAAAGTAAAATCACCAACAGCTTTAATAAGACAAAATAACAGGTACACGTAAACTGACTTAGCGCTTTCACCCAGCTAGGGCATCTTCAGAGTCAGTTAATGAAATATTAACAAGCCTTTATGAATGAAATTCAAACAACATTATAACCAATGAGCATTGAAATACAATGAAATTGTGGTCAATTATCCTGGGAGTTAACTCTTGCTGGTGCAACAAAATTTCACTTGTCAAAAAGTTCACCACACATACAACACAGAAATTTAACAATATGTAATGTGTCTCAAAACATCCTTCCTTAGAAAATCCCTTGTGTTTCTTTATAACAAAATTACAACTTTTCAAATACATAATGCTTTGTGCTTTAATATACATGCCAAAGATAAGGTGTCATTAATGCCATGCCTTGTGCTGGCTTCTAATCTAATTTGCCATAAGCATTCTCTAACTTCAAGCATGTTTTTATAATCTCCACCAAAATCTTTAGTATATAATCTATCAATTACAAAAAATATGAATTTCTTGAAATTCATGAAGTCCTTACTATGGGTAAATAAAGAATTTGTTGATTTTTTGTTTTTTATGTCCTGGTGTGTTCTAGTATCCTTTGTCTTGATTTTCTTGTGGTCATTCCAAAGTAAAACGCTGGGCAGGATAAACAAGTAGCCACATATATGACCATGTTTGTGTTGCAATTGCAGTAAACTGGACACATTAGGGACCTTTTGTAAGGACCATCGTTAATATATTTGCAGGCTTTGCAATTTCCCCATTTAGCCATCCTTGCAGGTTTTTGACTAATGGGTTTAGGTATTTTCTCCAGAAGTTCCTTGATGTTTACACCCCTGCTGTTTATAAATTTTGGGCCATCCCCCTAAAGTGTTTAACATATCTATAGAAAATATGTTGTGCCAATAAAATCATTTAAAATTTCAATAACTTCCTTCACCTTACCAGACATAGTGTTGTACTGCAACACCATGCCTGTCTGGATGTCATTGTGTTTATATTGATGTTCAGAGACCTTTTCTGTATCTCTTGATTTGTCTAGTAAAATTGGTTTAAAGTCTGTTCCCCTCCTTTGAATAATGTCATGTTTTGTTGATGTTAATAAGTCCATGGGGTAGCCTCTTTCTGCAAATAAACCATCAACATCTCAACTTCTTCTAAGAATATAATATCCTCACTTACTATACGAGATGCCCTAATCATCTGACCTTTTAATACATTTTTCTTAACATAGTGTGGGTGACAGCTCTCATGATGTAAGAAAGTGTTATTATATGTCTTTTTCCTAAATAAACTTGATTCTATCCTCCCGTCTCTGGTATATAAATGCAAGTCCAGAAAATCAATAGAGCTTTTGTCAAACTTAATAGTGAACTTCAAAAAAGTTGTAGTGTGATTTAAATAAACTATAAAGTCATCCAACTCATCTCGAGAACCCTTCCATAAGAATAATATGTCATCCAAAAACCTTAAATAAATAATCATTTTGGATGCATAAATCGATGTCAAAACATATTGGTCCTCCCAGTCAGCTAGTACCAGGTTGGCATAAATGGGAGCACATCTAGCTCCCATTGCTACTCCCGTGCATTGTTTGTAAAATTCACCCTCAAAGTGAATGTAATTGTTTTCTAAGACAATCTGCATTAAATCAACTAATAAACTTCTCTTTACTTGATGAATGTGACTGTGTTTAGCCAAACTTCTAGAAAACCAAGCCAAACCTATGTCATGAGGTATTACTGAAAATAAATTTGTTATATCAACTGTAACAAACCAAAAATTCCCCAAGGTCGTGTTTAGCAAAGTCCTTAGGCAGTCCAGGCAATGCTAGGAGTCCTTTAGTATATGTGGTATATAGTCAAGAGTGTTTTTGCTGACAATGTCAATGTATGCTGCCAAGGGTTCCGTTTTTGATCCTCTGGCTGCCACAATTGGTCTAAAGGGAGGGTTGGTAATTTCCTTGTGTATCTTAGGGATACCGAACAGACTGGGCATAACTGGGTGTTCTACTGACAAATAAGTATATTCATCATGATTAATTATTCCCTCACAGAAGAAATAATACATTTGCCAATCAGTCTTTGTGTATGCCCTCTGAACATCAAATTTAGACACCAATTCATAGGTGTCAGAATCTTGCAGTATATTTTGATGTTCCACGAGTAGTCTGTGTTTGACATTATAACTACCCCACCTCCCTTGTCCGGTTTCATGACCCTATATTGACTATTGGTTGAAAGTTCCTTTAAACAGAATTCTTCTGCAGACGTCAGATTTTTATAGGCGTGCACCCTTGTTTCAATCACTCTTCTCAACTGGGAGGTACATAGACGTTCAAAAGATAGTACCAAGGGATTGTATGGTGGAATAAATAAACTACTCCTCTTAACTGTTGTGATCTGTCTCTCTCATTCAATGTTAAGTTTGTTCATAAAGTATAACTTTAGGTTTAGTTGTCTTGTGTATAATTTCAAATTGATGATAAGTTTGCTTATGCCATGTCTAAAATTGGGTATGTAAGAAAATCCTTTCTTCATCAAACTCAAGTGACTGCAGAAATTATCAAATCTGAATAGTTATAGATGTTGAAAGAGCCATCACCAATAACAATTGGACCTTGCTGATTTTCCATGTTTTTATCTGGACTAAAGGGAACAACCAGTGAATCATTGACTTCCCTACCTGATAAGACATCAACTGTATAATCAGTAAAGACCAATGACAATTCTGTGTTGCCAATAGCGTGATCTATATTATTTGTTCTCAATTGTGATCACTCTACCTGTGCTGCCAATTCCTGTTGGAATTGTTTCTCCTCTGCCCCCCACCTCTCTAATTGCCCCTTACTTGAAAGTTCTGACAGTGAGGTAGTCTTTCATCTGGCTAAATCTCTGGTTGGTCCTGATTCCTTAAATCGATCGGACTGCCTTAAGGGGGGGTGGGTTCTCTAAAAAAACTGCCCCCTCGTCTGTGTCCACTTGCATGACTTCAGCCTCCCCTACCTCTGTCTGAAGTGTTTCTCTTCTTGTATCTAGTCCCCTATGCCCTTCTTTAGTGTTCGGCATAGGGTAAGCCTTTTTCTCCTTCTATTCATTTGCATCCCTTTGAATTTTCCTTTGTTTTCTTTCCATACTAGTTTTTACAAACTTGTCAAGATCTATCTTCATCTTCTCAAATCTATTTCTATAACTATCAAACAACAAGTCATTGATGATACTTTGAGTGTAACCAAATCGTTCTTTAAGTTGACAAGGTTACTGGTATTGTCTCTAATAATTATTCTCATCAAGTCTAATCCTGTCCTGTCAAACAGTTCCAGCATATTCCCATAGGCTTCCGAATTGGCCTCAATACCCATAGGAATCTTGAAAACCCTAAGGCCTCTTGGTACCTGATTGAGCTCAATAGAACGTTCCAAAAAGACATTGTTGATCTACAAAGATTTGTATTTTTTAGCTAACTTTTCAAACTTTAATAACTGTGAGTTAAGTGTCCCTAGGTCAGGATTTTGTGCCTTCCCTGCATCACCAGTATTTTCTTTTTACATTTTAATATTATCTTCATTCATAAAATTCATTCTAACTTGCTCAAGAACCGTGGCTTGTAAGCCTCCACAATCCCCTTGATGTATTTCATTAAAATAGCATGCCACTGGACTTATAACTTTATTATTCCTGACATCTCTTACATGTTCTTTAACCCTAGTACTTAAACTTCTTTTACTTTTCCCAATATAATATTTATTGCAGGGACACCTCAATGCATATATAATACCTGTACTCATGCAGGAATACACTCCCTGTGTTTGAAATTTCTTGCCATTTATATCATGAAAAGAGTCCGTTACATATTGGCAGATTGAACATCTGCCACATCTTTTAGTTCCTGGTACTTCCAGGGTAGTCAGTAAATTATTTTTAGGTTTTCTATAGATATTCCTCACTAAAAAATCTTTTAAATTACATCCCCTTCGGTAGGAAAACCCCAATCTAACATTTTGTAAAAATGGTGTTTCTCTACTAAGAATATTCCAATATTGTTTTAATATTCTTTCCAAAATCCCTGAAAATACATTAAATATTGAAACAAAAAACATATCTTCCATTTGCCCTACATTTCGTACTGAGTGTCACTTATTCCAGTAAAATTCCTTTTTACTTTTGTGCCATTATTTACTAAAGCATTCAAATATCATTTAATTTTATTTTCTTCATAACTTCTTAAAAATACTCTTGACATTTTATCAATCTCTATCCTACATTCATCTGAATCATTACAAATTCTACTTATTCTGGTAAATTCATTATAAAGTATTGCCTCTAGTGTATGTGGGGGGTGGCAACTTGATACATGAAACATGAAGGAAGGCTGGTCAAATTTCCTATACATACTAGTTTTCAGATTTCCACCCCTCATAACCTCCACTGTTATATCCAAATAATGCACCTTAGTTCCTATCTGTGTTCCTTCAAACTGTATACCAAAACCATTGGTGTTCAAGTAATGCACAAACAACTTTGCTTGATCTTCTCCACATTTACAAACAAAAATAAGATCATCTATAAAACAACAGTAATTCAAAACATGTGACCTGTAAAAATTATTTCTATAAATATGTATATTTTCCACCATACCCATGAAAAGATTAGCATACATGGGGGTAAAAGCCACCCCCATGGCTCTACCTTGAATTTGTTTATATAATGTATCATCAAACATAAAAAAAATATTAGTCAAACAAAACAAAACAAGTTCCTTGATGTATTGAGTACATGGATTATCACCCAGAAAATGTTCAATTGCTCCCATTCCAATTAAATGCTGAATATTAGTATAAAGACTTACTACATCAACTACTATAAAATAAATGTCCATCTCTATACCGGAAGAATGCAAAGTTCCTATAATCACGGCTGCACAGGTAAAAAACACACTCTCAAAAGCCAAGAACACAGCATCCATGAGACCCGACAATATCCCAGGCTGTGTTCTACACGAACTACAGAATGAACTGGCACCCTACCTAAGTACCATGTTCAATCATAGCCTCACCTCAGGCTTTGTACCCACTGAATGGTGCACCACGATGGTTATCCCACTCCACAAATGGGGAGCCACGATGGACCCTGAGAACTACCGCCCCATTAGCCTGATGAGCCTGGTCTGCAAGGCCATGGAACGTATCATCATGGAACTCATAAACAAAGACATTGGTAATCTCCAAACTCTGGACCCTACCCAGTTTGGATTTGTAAAAGGTAGATCATGTCTCCTAAACCTGACTGACTTCTTTGAAGCAGTCACCAAAGCCATAGATGAGGGTAAAATGGTTCATACAGTTTATCTAGATCTTGCCAAGGCTTTTGACACCATCCCCCACTCTGGAATTATAGATAAGCTCACTAAACTAGGTATAAATCCCTATGTCACAAGATGGGTTGCCAACTGGCTCATGGACAGAACCCACACTGTGAAAGTAGCGGATTCCAAATCCGATATCTGACCAGTGACAAGTGGAGTACCACAGGGTTCAGTCCTGGGTCCTCTCCTGTTTGGTATCTACTTCTCTGAGGTGCAGGCCAACACGGAAGGTCTTTGGCTAACAAAGTTAGCAGATGACTGCAAACTAGGAGCCATAATCGAAACTCCTAACGATGTGGACAAAATACAAAAGGGCCTCACTGAAACAGATACCTGGTGTCAAAGCCATGGCCTGTAGCTTAATGCCAAAAAGTGTATTGTCAATCCCTTTGGTAAAAACTCTGTACCCATGAACTAACACATAGCTGGTAGTCTACTTAATGCCGAAAATGTGATAAGAGACCTTGGGACACAGGTGGACAGTAGTCTCTCCTTTGATAATCACATCACCACAGTGGTCAGGAAATCCTTCTACATGGCTCATCTCATCACAAAAGGATTCTCATCCAGAAAAAAAGAAATCGTTGTTCCCCTCTACTCATCACTCATTAGACCCATTATAGAGTACAACGCCCCTTTTGGTATGTACATCACAAGACATCTACAACAACTGGAAAGACCACAGAAATACCTCACAAAGAGGATTACTGGCCTCAAACAGATGCCCTATGCAGACCGTCTCAAAAAACTACAGCTTTACTCCATCGCATATCACCTACTCAGGGGTGATCTCTGCCTAACATACAAAGCTATGTCAAACCCAGAGCTGTTGGACATGCTCCACTTAAAGAAATCCCAATCCCTCCGAGCTACACGCTCTAGGGACCTAAATCTTGTCACCACAATAAACAGAACATGCTGGAGGGATAGATTCCTGTCCCAGAGACTTCCCATACTCTGGAACAGACTACCTATCTATGTCAAACAGAGCTCCTCATTAGCACTCTTCAAAAAAAATCTTGATGATTGGATGGGAAATGGGAAATTCACCCCGGGGATCACTTCTGTGGCTCTGCTAGACAGGGGCACAGGAAAATAATTCTCTTGGGTGGCGAAAGTCAGGGTACATTTTTTGGCTAGGCTTGTATGGGCCCTAGGGCCAATAGCCTAGTACCTGCCTATGAACCTATGAACCTATGAATCCTTTATGTATGAATGTAATTTAATAACTTCCTTCGATAAAAACTGATGTAAAATACAACTCAAATTCTTTGTAAAATAATCACAAGCTGATACTATAGGGCGACCTGGTGGAAAATTACTGGTTTTATGAATTTTGGGAACACAGAAAAATCTAGCCATTTTATCATTTTTGGTTAAAAGTTTACTTTTAGCCTCTGAAGCCTTAAAATAGCATAAACGAATTCCCTTATTTATTAACTTTTCATATTCCATTTTTGATTGCTCATAGACTGACATGTCACCTATTTTTGTGTAAATATGTTCATTATCTAGATGTTCCTTACACATCTTTAAATAATCTAGAGAATTCATAATTACTAGTTTACCCCCTTTATCTGAGGGTTTAAGCATCACTTTATCATTTTTACTAAGACTTTGTAATGTTTCCCATTCCAATTTAGTAAAATTAAATTCCATTTTACTACATAAAAAATCATTAACTTCCTTGTCCACAATAAAATTCATAGCATGATAAAATTTTTGTATCATTTCATTTTTAAAAGGAGGCAAAAAAACTGAAGCACTCTTAATTTGTGATAAATCCAGACAGCAATAAGCATTGCATTCACTTTCTGATTCACAAGAGAAAAAAATCTTCCTCACTCAAAGAACTTACTTCACTTAGCGAATTGCTTTCCTTCTCCCTGTTGTCTTTGAAAAAATCTTTAAGATGTAATTTATGTGCTAGTCTAAATAAATCTATTTTAACTTCATGAACCCTAGGTAACACAGTAGGGATAAACTTTAAACCTTTGTTCAGCACAGATATTTCACTTTCATTCAAAACATTGTCCGACAAATTAACTACATAAGTCTCTACCACTTGTGAGGAACACAGTACCTTTTCATTATGTCCATTTGCCTCGTTTGGTATAGGGGCTGTAACCTTGCCCATGGTTGTTGTCAGGCCCATACCATGACCTTTTTTTATAGTTGTTTCTGGTCCTATAGTTCCGAAAAGTCTTTCTGAACTGTTCGCCATTCTGTGGATTAGGTAACGGTGGATATGCTTCCCTGTCTCCCTCTTCCTCTTCCATAGATGAAATTGCACTTTCTCCTGATGCATAAAAATGCTGTGGGGGTGGGACTTCCTGTTTTTTAGCAAACCTCACTCGCTGCCATCTGGTTTGTTAGTTTGAATTAAGGGTAAATGCCCGTTTATGTTCATAATCCCTTAAGTCCCTCTGTAATTTCTTCTTTTTTCTATCTATAAGTTCTTTTTCATAAGATGACAAACGTTCATTAATACTAGAAAAAAATGATTCAATTGTCACTTCTGAACTGTCTTTCAATATATCCCCACAAATAGATTTAGTTTGTTCCACTAATTTAGATCTCTTTAGTGTATCTCGTTCCACCAGTATGGATACCCATTCCATACTACAGCGATGTGCTGCTGCCACCCATCTATCGTGGAATAAACGTTCTTGTTCATCTGTCAAGTCGAAAGGGGTAGAGGGGCTTCTCACCGTACGAAGACCACTTGGGGTGATTTTAAGTTCTTGATATCTCTGCAGACTCAATAAATTAAAATGTACTGCAGCCTCTTTAAATACAAGTTTTTCTACTTTAGAAAACAGTTCTTGAACTGCTGGTACAGTAGATAATTCTGTGGTTTTACCTACCATAGAAAATGGATTTCCTGTACCTTTGGCTCTTAATTCTTCCCATTTATACAATGGCTGATGTAAAGAGTTTGTTGAAAAACTTGTTCCTGGATTCTGTGTATCTCTAGGTCCCAACAACCGTTATCCACAAGGTAGATTTTCACTGCCATTCTGTTGCGAACACGCCATCACCGTTTCCATGAATAAACGGGGCAGGTGCACAAACGAATCTCTGGACACAAATCCAAAAAAACACTCAAAGCACAGAAAGATATAACCAACAACTCATTCCAGAGATGTAAGCACCTGTATTTCATGTTCGCTGAAGAAAAATATCACCAAGCTGAAAATGTTCAGAGAATTTATTGACACAATCACGATAAAACGAACAAAAGTACCATATCTCTAACGCCTCGGCTAACAGCCTTTAAAGAGTAACATTTTGTTATCATGTTGCTTCCCCTTATATACCTAAAAGTATCTAATACACAACCAATTATTCAATTAACAATTTAAACAAATACAATCCATTAAATTGCATATTAAATAAAATGTCTCCAGTTACATTCTTTGTTCATCCTCATAGGGTACAATGCATTAAATTTTAAAATCAACATTGCTTCCTTTCTACACAGACACATTTTAATATTATCTTCATTTATAAAATTCATTCTAACTTGCTCAAGAACCGTGGCTTGATATATTTCGTTAAAATGGCATGCCACTGGACTTATAACTTTATTATTCCTGACATCTCTTATATGTTCTTTAATTCTAGTACTTAAACTTCTTTTACTTTCCCCAATATAATATTTATTGCAGGGATACCTCAATGCATATATAATACCTGTACTCATGCAGGAATACACTCCCTGTGTTTGAAATTTCTTGCCATTTATATCAAGAAAAAAGTCTGTTACTTCTGGTACTTCCAGGGTAGTTAGTGAATTATTTTTAGGTTTTCTATAGAAATTCCTCACTAAAAAATCTTTTAAATTACGTCCCCTTCAGTAGAAAACCCCCAATCTAACATTTTGTAAAAATGGTGTTTCTCTACTAAGAATATTCCAATATTGTTTTAATATTCTTTCCAAAATCCCTGAAAATATATTAAATGTTGAAACAAAAAACATATCTTCCATTTGCCCTACATTTCGTACTAAATGAGTGTCACTTATTCCAGTAAAATTCCTTTTTACTTTTGTGCCATTATTTACTAAAGCAGTCAAATATTGTTTAATTTTATTTTTTTCATAACCTCTTCTTAAAAATACTCTTGACATTTTATCACTCTCTGTCCTACATTCATCTGAATCATTACAAATTCTTATTCTGATAAATTCATTATAAGGTATTGCCTCTAGTGTATGTGGGGGGTGGCAACTTGATGCATGAAATATAAAGGAAGGCTGGTCAAATTTCCTATACATACTAGTTTTCAGATTTCCACCCCTCATAACCTTATCTACTAAGAATAATATTTACAAGACTAGTTTATTGTGTACTTTCTCTGTAGATTATCAAATTATTAGACGCATTATGAACAAAAATTGGAGAATTATCACTGAGGATCCAACCCTTCATAACAAGCTAGGGTTGCAACCTAAAATTACGTATAGAAGGAATTTCGACCTTAAAGCATTATTGGAAAAGAAGACGAGATCACAAACCACTAGATCTTATGGCATGTTCAAATGTGGTTCTTGTCCACACTGCAGATTAATTTTAGTAGCAAAAGAAGTACTTATTAACGATAAGCTTTATAAAATTAATAAGAGATACCATTGTGAGAGCAAGGGAGTTGTTTATGCCGCATTATGTGACCAGTGAAAAGCCTTTTATATAGGCAAAACAGAAAGAAAAATTAAACAATGTATTTATGAGCACTGTTATGCTATCAGCAAAAAATATATGACAAATGCTTTGGCAAAACATATTTCCGAACATATAGATCATAATTTTAAATTTGTCATTTTACATCAAAGGCAAAATGATCCAAGAGGGGGTCCTTGGCAACTCTTACTGGAGATTGATGAATTAATGTGGCAAATAAGAATCACAGCATGTGCATATCCAGGTCTCAACGAACATCTGTCTATTAAGTGTTTCCTCAAATGGTTAGCTTTGAAGAGATGAAATGAAATAAAATTGAGCTTGTGTTGGCATATTTAATATTTATATTAATATCAATATCAATATTCATTAAGTTTGTGAGATTTAAACTCGATACCAGCTCTTTTTGGTGCTTACTAGCGTAGCTTAGCCGTTCTGGTGCTGCTGTTTTAAAAAAGGTTTTTCAATTAATATTAATACATTTATATAAAATATACTTTTAATTTATGTTCAAATGATTTTTAAATGATTTTTCGTTGTGATTAGCACTTTTAACTTGTGTTTAGCATTTGTTATACAATTTATAACAGTGACATTTGGCATCACAAAATTTTTTGATGTTGTGCCGTGTTTGTAAACAGTCTTGCTTTTTTCGGAAGTGATGCAATGAATCATAATTAAGTAATTATCTAATTTACTAAATTCTTTTATGAAATGTATTTAAACACAGCTAATTGATGGTCTTTTGTCTGATGAAGGTGAAGTATTTGCTTTACCAAAAGCGCTTATTAAACCAGTGTTTTATAGTTGCCGGCTCCTATTGGTTTTCTTCTCGCTTTTGTTTAAAAGTTTGTTTGTGGTTTATTTGTGGTGTTACTTTTGTGATTTTATGGCGAGTGAAACCGGAGCAGCAACCCAAGTTCTTTTTTCGCAAGATGAATCCAATAATTTGAATGTTTCTAACCAGGACAACTGAATAGGGAATCTAACAGCTCTTGTTTAGGTTTTGTTAGGGCGAGTGGCTGCCCTTACACAACACACCGGTTTCCAACAGTGTGAATTTGCAGCAGCCAAGCCAGCTTACCATCAACGCTAGTGAACAGAATGTTGTAGGAGCAAAAACAATGATTACTCCGAATTTTAATATGCCAACATCTTCTCCCATTGCTGCAGTGGACTACAATTCAGGTCCAGCTGGTATACAATCCATCGGGAGAGGTTTGCCTAATAATGGGGTAACAATGCAAGAAAGTGTGTTTCCCTCCATGGCCAGTTTTCTTGATAACAACAATTTTTTTGGTCTTGGAAACCAAGTGGACAGTCAACAGCATAATGAACCTACGGTGAGTGCTTTATCTACTACTATCAATGACTTTGATTATAAACTTTATAGATGCAGGAAACTGCAATTTGAAGTTGCATATTTGCAAGAATGCATAGAGAAAAAAATAATACCTAAAGGTTTACATCAATGGCGTTACCCGATGGGACTTGTGGAAAACTCCCTTTTCCATCGTGAATTATTGGCATTGTTCGATAGACAAGGTATAGAGTTTTTGGGGGCCTTGATTAATTTCTATAAAGTTGAAATTGGCAACTTGAAGGCTGACTTGGAGATATTAGAACATCTTATCAAAAATCATGACGAATTTCCAAGATATAAGTACGAATATGCTCATATTTTTATGAGCATGGAGGCGACTATGACCAAGTTGCTAACAACTAAAAAGAAAAAGATAATGCGAGATGTATCTGACTATGCCAATAACAAAGCTTATCCTAGACCCCCTGTCTATCACCCTGGGACTTTAAATGCCCCTAATTATCCTACTGGGTCTGACAATGATAATAGACTTGAATCACGGGATAAATTTTCTAACAGTGACTCTGGTTTTGACGAGCCACAAACACAACCATTGAGGCATAGTGAACGGCTTAATAATAATAATATTGCCTCCAGGAATAACAATACAGCTCATAACAATAACCAGCATGGAGGGTTAAATAATAATAATAACATTGATGGGGCAGTCGCTTTCAATCAACAGGGTTTTCACAGGAATTCCAATGGGGCACAGAACAGCCGCCATTCCAACAAGAAACAACCTGCATCGCGGAATAGGAGAAGGCAGCGGAGGAGGTAGTGAATGAATTTGGGCACAATTTTGACCCTTCTATACATAAAAGTACTGAAGGAGATTTTAACATCTATAACTTTACAGAACTGAATATTACACAGGAATGGGTAGACTTCTTTTCCAAGGGTTTATCCTTTGTTCCCAGTAAGAAAATGGACTTAGTCAAAACTATTATTGACTTAAAATTATTTGTTCTCAAGTTAAATCTAGATGTTTTAATAGGTGATAGTACATCTCTAGTTAGTTCTAGAAGAGTTTCTAGTGTTTTTCATCCAGTGTTACATCCTAATCTTGGCCTATTTGAAAGAATGTGTGAAATGGACCTAAGAGAGATGCATGAAGTTAATAATAACCATTTTAACAGCTATCGGAACATTAAACCATCTGAATATGAAATCATTCAACTTTTGAATGCATGTAATATCCGTGCAATGAAACCAGATAAAGGTGGGGGGCTGGTACTTATGGATCATGAAATGTATGTTGACTGTATGACAAAATATCTTAATACAGATGTTTATATGAAAGTTTCGGTTAATGAGCTTAATATAGCTTATAAAAAGATTAAAAATATTTTAGAAGATCTTTTCCTGGAAGCGTACATAGATTTAGATCTGTATCAATACCTATTAATGTTAGCACCTAAGGTACCAGCATTTTTTTGGCACTCCTAAACTACACAAGTCAATTAATAATCCACCCTTCAGACCAATAGTTGACGGGCGAGGGTCAGTGACGTATGCATGCGCTAAACATGTGGATAATTTATTAAAGCCTCTTATTGAATCCAAATCACAAATTTGTAGGGACTCATGGGGATTTTTGCACAATATCAATAGCCTAGAATATCAGGCTGAAGCATGCTTCTAGACAACAGACGTCATACCCCAAAATCTAGGGATTGAATGGATTAGGGATTTTTTGGTTTCCAGGGACGTTCCAGATAACACTATATACTTAATTGAAACACTGTTAGAGTTGGTGCTATCAAATAATTTTATGGCTTTTGAGGGTGACTTATATTTACAAAAATCCGGCGTGGCCATGGGCTCCCCATGTTGGGGTAGCTTTGCTAATGCCATCATGGCTCACTGGGAAACTACTTTACTTTTTCCTCACCCACTGTTCCAAGAGCATGTCACCTGGTACACTAGGTACCAGGATGACATGTTTCTTATTTGGAAAGGACCAAAAACCCTAGTCCCTTCTTTCATAGCAAGTATTACTAAGTTAACTGATTTTCTGGAATTTACTTATAACTTGGATGAAAATAGCATTAATTTTCTCGACATTCTTCTTATTAAAGATAGACCAAATCTAAAGTATATTAGTAAGATTTACAGGAAACCTACATATTCTAATGCTTTCTTACATTACAGTAGTTGCCACCCTTTCCATCTGAAGAAAGCGGTCATTAAGGGACAGATGGTCGGGGCGGCAAGGATGACTACTGAGTTCACTGATTTTGAAAAAGAATGTGAGAACTTAGTAAATATGTTTATTAATAGAGGTTATCCTGTAAACCTTGTGATTAACATTAGGAATGAAGTTACATCTAAACGTCATTCTGGACATTTTAAACCCCTATTGTGTGGGCAAACGGCAAATACTGCAAAGACTCCAGTTACTTTCTTTGTTCATCCCCATAGGGTACAATGTATTAAATTTTAAAATCAACATTGCTTCCTTATTAGCTGGTCAATATGAGGATGCCCGGTTATCTACTAAGAATAATACTTACAAGACTAGTTTCTTGTGTACTTTCTCTGTAGGTTATCAAATTATTAGATGCATTATGAACAAAAATTGGAGAATTATCACTGAGGATCCAACCCTTCAAAACAAGCTAGGGTTGCAACCTAAATTTACATATAGAAGGAATTTCAACCTTAAAGCATTGTTGGAAAAGAAGACAAGATCACAAACCACTAGATCTTATGGCATGTTCAAATGTGGTTCTTGTCCACAATGCAGATTAATTTTAGTAGCAAAAGAAGTACTTATTAATGATAAGCTTTATAAAATTAATAAGAGATACCATTGTGAGAGCAAGGGAGTTGTTTATGCCACATTATGTGACCAGTGCAAAGCCTTTTATATAGGCAAAACAGAAAGAAAAATTAAACAACGTATTTATGAGCACTGTTATGCTATCAGCAAAAAAGATATAAATAATGCTTTGGCAAAACATATTTCTGAACATATAGATGATAATTTTAAATTTGTCATTTTACATCAAAGGCAAAATGATCCAAGAGGGGGTCCTTGGCAACTCTTACTGGAGATTGATGAATTAATGTGGCAAATAAGAACCACAGCATGTGCATATCCAGGTCTCAACGAACATCTGTCTATTAAGTGTTTCCTCAAATGGTTAGCTTTGAAGAGATGAAATGAAATAAAATTGAGCTTGTGTTGGCATATTTAATATTTATATTAATATCAATATCAATATTCATTAAGTTTGTGAGATTTAAACTCGATACCAGCTCTTTTTGGCGCTTACTAGCGTAGCTTAGCCGTTCTGGTGCTGCTGTTTTAAAAAAGTTTTTTCAATTAATATTAATACATTTATATAAAATATACTTTTAATTTATGTTCAAATGATTTTTAAATGATTTTTCATTGTGATTAGCACTTTTAACTTGTGTTTAGCATTTGTTATACAATTTATAACAGTGACATTTGGCATCACAAAATTTTTTGATGTTGTGCCGTGTTTGTAAACAGTCTTGCTTTTTTCGGAAGTGATGTAATGAATCATAATTAAGTAATTATCTAATTTACTTAATTCTTTTATGAAATGTATTTAAACACAGCTAATTGATGGTCTTTTGTCTGATGAAGGTGAAGTATTTGCTTTACCGAAAGCGCTTATTAAACCAGTGTTTTATAGTTGCCGGCTCCTATTGGTTTTCTTCTCACTTTTGTTTAAAAGTTTGTTTGTGGTTTATTTGTGGTGTTCATTTTTACAAAATGTTAGATTGGGGTTTTCCTACCAAAGGTGACATAATTTAAAAGCTTTTTTAGTGAGGAATTTCTATAGAAAACCTAAAAATAATTTACTGACTACCCTGGAAGTACCAGGAACTAAAAGATGTGGCAGATGTTCAATCTGCCAATATGTAACAAACTATTTTCATGATATAAATGGCAAGAAATTTCAAATGCAGAGAGTGTATTCCTGCATGAGTACAGGTATTATATATGCATTGAGGTGTCCCTGCAATAAATATTATATTGGGGAAAGTAAAAGAAGTTTAAGTACTAGAATTAAAGAACATATAAGAGATGTCAGGAATAATAAAGTTATAAGTCCAGTGGCATGCCATTTTAATGAAATACATCAAGGGGATTGTGGAGGCTTACAAGCCACGGTTCTTGAGCAAGTTAGAATGAATTTTATGAATGAAGATAATATTAAAATGTGTCTGCGTAGAAAGGAAGCAATGTTGATTTTAAAATTTAATACATTTTACCCTATGGGGATGAACAAAGAAAGTAACTGGAGACATTGTATTTAATATGTAATTTAATGGATTGTATTTGTTTAAATTGTTAATTGAATAATTGGTTGTGTATTAGATACTTTTAGGTATATAAGGGGAAGCAACATGATAACAAAATGTTACTCTTTAAAGGCTGTTAGCCGAGGCGCTAGAGACATGGTACTTTTGTTCGTTTTATCGTGATTGTGTCAATAAATTTTCTGAACATTTTCTGCTTGGTGATATTTTTCTTCAGCGAACTTGAAATACAGGTGCTTACATCTCTGGAGTGAGTTGTTGGTTATATCTTTCTGTGCTTTGAGTAGTTTTTTAAAAACAGTATACTTACTTATTTCAAGGGCTAGGAGATAATGTTTTCTGAAAGCATTCAAGTGTTTTCTCAATCTGGGAGAGTAATATAAGACAAAACCAAACAGCACCTGGCAGAAGTACAGAGTGTACCATGTGTCTTACTTAGCATGGATAACCTTCCTTTTAGGTTAACCCAAGTCAGTAAGTATGGCTGTCAGTCTGGGATAATTGTTGATAATCAGGGGAATAAAACTTCAATATTTAAAGATGTACATAGTTTTGTGTGTTAGTATTAAGCTAATAGGTTTAGGAGTGCATTGGGTAGTAATACAAATAAAAAAAATATTTCTCCTCTAGGCTAGCAACCTTACAAAACAATCCAAAGAAATTCTAGAAGTCAGTCTCCACCCTTCTCAATCCTGGCATGCCACAAAATCCATCTCCCGCACCCAATAAGACCCCTCAGAAAATTTCCCACGACTTCAATAGCCACTTTATTACCACCATCGAAAAATGAATCAAAGACTCCTCAACAAGCAAAAATCCATACTCCTTGAGTACTAACAATGCCAAACAAAATCACAATGCACCACTTATTCCTGACAAAAATTCCAATCCTTCCACAATTCACTCCTTTTCAATTGAGCCAGTACCCACTTCTTTCATATGTAAACTATTAAAAAGCTTAAACCTTGCTCCCTTTCCACAGACAACCTTCCCCCAGCATATTTACAACTAGCAGCAAATGTGATTGCATATCCAGTTAGCATTTTCATAAACTGCTCTCTTACAGAAGGATATTACACCACTACCTAAAGGTGGAAACTCTCATGACCTCTCATACTATTGCCCCAGCTCTACACTCTCTTCACTATCCAAAATCCTTGAGAAGTGTGTACACACACAATTACTCAAGTACCTCATTGATAGTGATCTTCTGTCTCCCACTCAACATGGTTTCCACCCAGAGCACAGCACAGTTACAGCCCTACTCTCTTTCTGTCAACAAATCCTTAGATACTGGTCACCCCATGTCAGTAATCCCATTGGACCTATATAAGGCTTTTGACACAGTATCACACACTAAATGCCTGGCCCAATTAACAAAACTAGGCTGCTCCCCCTCATCCCTCAACTGGTTTACATCATACCTAAACAACAGACAACAATCTGTAAAGTGGCAAAACATCCAATCTGAGTATCTATCAAACAACATAGAAGTCCCACAGTGTTCCATTCTAGGACCATTACTATTCAACATCTTTATTAATGACCACTACAAAGTCTCCCAGCCAAGTAAGATTATCCAATATGCCAATGATTCAATTATAATCTCTACTTCAAACAACTTTTCTGACCTCCTCAAACTTACTCAAAATGCTTTCACAGAGATTGAATAATGGCTAAACTACTCACAACTACTACTAAACGCGAGAAAAACAAAACTTCTTCTATTCTCTTCAAAACCACCAGATATAGACTTCAAAGTATTCTCTAAAGACAGAAGTCAAATTGAAATAGTGAAATCTGCCAAACTACTAGGCATTAAAATTGACGACAAACTCACCTTTGAATCACACATTCTCAACGCAATAAAGAAAACACACTTTAAACTTGGCAAACTTTATCGTAATAAACTCTACATGGACAAAGACACCAGAACAAAACTAGCAAGCACCTTACTCATCCCTGCCTTACTTTATGGTAGTGCCATCTTTACTAACCTTCACTCATCCCTCAGCAACAAACTTCAATCTTGCTTCTACAAAATAGCTAAATTCACCTCAGGTAAACCTTATTGCTTACACCATTGCCAAGCAATCTCTGAAATGAACTGGTTAGATTTCCCACACTACCTTTGCTATATCCAACTAATGCTAGCCCACAAATTAATTTATAAACCAAATACCTGCCCCACACTCTCATCAATACTACAAATGTACATACCATCACACACACTTAGATCCTCCAATAAATTAATACTAAGTGTAACCAAGCCCAACAAAAGAGATGGACAATGCTTGTTCTCTTACAGTACAGCATTGCAAAAGAATGGAACTCCCTACCCTCCCATATTACCCAAACTGACTGTATAAAGAAATATAAAGTAGCACTTAAATCCTACTTTCTTAACAATCTCAAATACCAGTGCAAATCAAACAAGCCACCATAACACCAGCACAACTTAATTTCTAACCCAATTTTATAATTCTAAACATTTTTTCTACCAAATTGCATCTCAACTCTATTACCATAAAACTGTTTTTAGTAAGAACTGTCATGTTTCTCATGCAATACCATAAAGAATAAACACAAGATGTTTGTACTATACTACAAACTATTCATCTAAGTTTATATAATTTCTGATACAACCAATAAATTTTATACTGTCCCCTGGATTCACGAAACCTCCGTGTAAGACTTAATATGTTTTACTTGGTGGCTGCAGTTGAACGGTATGACGTCAGCGTGCCATGAATATTCATGAGGGCACGCTGACTCAACCGTAACTCTTACATGGACTGAGTAGGAAAGCAGGGGGCATGTCCGACTGCCGAGCAGTCTAAATGTCCACGCCCCTGCAAGGTTTTAAAAAGCATAATGTCAACACACAAGAGCGAGTTCACTCAAATGTACTTGCACCCAACACCACACTCCCTGACACTGTAACCCCCCATCACACTTATATAAAGTAAATAATTATTTTTTTTTTAAATCCACGATATAGCTGCCCGTATTTGCGCATGTGTGCGCGGGTGTGCCCATTGCTTAGCTGTAATTAGCAATTCCGGCATGGAAGAGCATAAGAAAGAATGTTTATGCAAATCCCACCAAATTGCAATAGTGTAATGGTGGAGCGTATGCACAAAGAGGAGGCATTCACGGTTCAAGTCCCATCACTCCCCTTTGTATTTATGTTGTAAATCAGTATATGAAATAATACCAGACATATATGATTAAAATATTAGTAAAAGCAGTGAAATGGCCAATGTATCAGTGAACAAAATATATATTTTTAAAGGATCCAGATATATAATAGCCTGCCGTTAAGCAGCGCTTTACCCAGCTAAACAGAGGTGCCCAAAGTTTAAAAGCTCTTTACCCAGCGCAATACAGGTACCCATAGCTTAATAGCGCTTTACCCAGCGCAATAAAGTTGGCCAAAGTTTAAATGCACTTTACCCAGCGCAATGTGTTTGCGCAGATGTGTGTGCCGCGCCAACCAGGGCACCGTAGGGCACCGGGGAGCAACATAGAGCTAAGTTGCTTAAATGCAGCCACACCCCCTAGCCTGTCTAGACAGTATTAAAATAAAAGAATGACAAGGTTCGAACCCAGGACCCTGTGCATCATAATCAAAGTACAGAACCACTAAGCCATGACAGCTTAGAAAAAACAGCTACTATTAGCATACATATACTTAGAAATGGTAGATTAACCATTACTAAGCATGTCTGCAGTCAGCCTAGAATTCTCAAAAATGGAAATCACAAAAAAGTGTGGGAAATGTGGCATATTTATGCCCCATAGGCGGGAATACTCGCCATAACTGATTGTAGCTCACATCTGCAGTCAGAATGGCAGGTGCAGGAGAGGGTTCACGCTTCCGAGCACAACGTTGGAGCATCGAGGAGTCGAAATACATGGTTTGGCTCCTTGTCCACTGTTGTAAGTCCAGACTCCTGCAGGGCCAGTTCCAAGGGACGGAGTACAAGGCTGAGGCTTGGAACCAGTTAGCTCATGACCTCAAAAGTGCCACAGGCATTCCTCGCACCGGTGAGCAGGTCCATCACCACCATGCAGACCTGAAGACATGGAAGGAGGACTGCCTGAACCAATGGATACAGGAGGCCCGTGGGATGCAGGATGCCCCACGACTGAGTAAGTAGCCATAGAATGCAGTATGTAAGAATCGATAATTGATTCTGTATAACGGATAGGTATGTCTCAATATCCCTTCATTTACCTTACAGCTGCAGGTGACCGTGCTGCGAATCAGCAAGCTTATGCTGATAGGCTGCAAAGGCTGCGCCACCAGGCAGGTTAGTGAAAATTCTGCATGTTTTGTTATATAAAATAGGGGAGAGAGCATGAAATAAAGTGTTGTAGTACAATAATACAGCCATAAAATGGCCTGAATAAGTCCTCTGGATGTACTGTCATATGAAATAGTCATAGTGCCAGAAAAAGAGCATAGTAACCCATTAAGAAAGGTAACATATGTCTGGAATAAAATCTCTGCAGGTACTGTCATATAATATATGTGAGTGAGCCTGAAAACGTGTGCTCTAACCCATTAATAAAGGTATAATATGTCTTGAATATGTCTGCCATATGCACTGTTAAAACAAATAAATGTGAGCCTGTGGAAAAGTGTGTAATGTCAGTAATAAAGGTTTAAAACCCGGAGTGTGTGTGTGTCACTTAGTTTGAAATGTTGTTGTACCCTTGCATTATACAAATAGTACTGTGTTAGAAAGTGCTGGCAACCCAGAGTTCTGCAGTCCCATCTACAGTGGGTGATGGAAGTGCTAGTAGCTGTGAAGCATATATATAGTACTCAACAGTCAGTTACTGGCTGGCATGCATAAGTAAATGTGGCACACGAGTAGCATGCTAATATGTTCCCCAGAAGTGTGAGTGTGCTTCATTAAATGCAGGGTTCTGTACAAACTTTAGTGAAAATGTCATGTGAAAACATCCAGATATGTAGATAAAGAAATATAAATGCAACCATGAAATATGTAGCAGTAACATCTGCATCTTGGACAGTTAGTATGTCAGATATAGGTCAAGTATATATGGAACTAGCCAAACCCATTACACAACCTAATGCATGGTGGCAAGTGTAATAATACATGTAGGGAATATACACTTGCAGTCCCTAGGAATGTAGTGTAGAGTAAAAGTGATTATAAGATGTTAACTGAGGTTTTTTTTCTACACCCTACTGTTTGTGCATAAACCATGCAATTCCACACCTCAATGGGTATGTGTAATCTCAAATATTTGTTGGGACATATGTCCTATTGTTTTATAAATATTTGCATTCATGTTAATGCATGTGCCCCATTCAAACACCATGTTTATGGTGGCCTGTTGCTACCAAACATCCCTGCATGCAGTTGGAATATCCACTGTCATTCAATATATGCATGTGTTATGCTTGCTGTTCAACTGTTGGAACCTTGGTGTGTTGGGTTAATGGGAATATTACTGCATGCTGTTACAACTAATCTGGAATGCTGTTGTTTATGTTGCAATTAAACACACCTAATCACAGAACGTATGGGAAGGGCGGTCCCAGTGGACCCACCTGTCCCTCCTCAGTTGGCGAGTGCACCTGGCACCAGCAGCTCCGGTGCCCAGCCCGGGCTCCCCTCCTCCATTGGTCCTGTGCCACCTTCAGGTGGAAGCACTGCAGGGGATGGGGCTTGTCCCCCTGTGCAAGCGTGGGCGGAGAAGGGCCACCTGTCACCCTTCGAAGGGTCCGGGCTGTGGTGCGTAGGGAGATCCAGCGTTCAGTCGCTGATCCCCTACACCAGCTTGAGGCAAGAGTGGTGCATCTCTCGGGTGAGCCTGCCCATCCTACTCAGCCCCCAGCACAGCCACCCTCGGGGCTGTGAAGGTGCAGTGGTGACTGCCCATGGGTGGGGATCTCAGTTCCACTGTTACCATCTGTGGGCTCATGGGCTTGCGATTTCCAAACAACCTTCCCCATCAATTGTGTTCACCCACCCCATGTGTCAAATTCCACCCCTGTATGCATCTTGTTTGTCTTGTCTGTTTACCTCCCCAACCTACCTCCCCAAATATACCTACATCCCCTACCTCACATTCCACGCTCACCTGAAAAAAAAATAAAAAAAAGGGCAATCTGTTCCCACAAAAAAATTACGCCCCATACATAGTTGCCCATTTCGCACACATGTCCGCCGGACATTTAAACTGATAATTATAATTGGCAGTACAACATACTCTGTTGTCCTCACCCCTTTCTCAGGGGTGAAAGGTTGCAAATTTCACACCAAATTATGAACATATGCACAGCTGTTGCTGGTAAAGAAATGGGCAACTATGGGCCTTCCCTACACCCTTCCTGCACATCCCAGCTGGTTTCCCTACTGTCTTTTCCTCTTTGTGCCCCCTTTTTCACCACTTTCCTATCTAGCCATTTTCTTTTCTTTCAAAGAAATTAGCGGGGGGTTAGCGGGATTAAGCACTTTTAAGCAGTAGTTAGCGGGGGTGCGCGAGTGTGAGCTTGTATGCACTTAGCTAAGCATCGCTAAGCATCGCACAAACACATGCAAACCCACTTACAACTGCTTAAAAGTGCTTTAGTCACTCTGTATGACAGGGCCCTTGTATTGCTCAGCAGCAAAATAAAATACACCTGTCAGTCTCAAACCCCAGACCTTGGGCTCACCAGTCTGCATGAAATAACCACTACACCACAGCAGATATACAATAACTTGGTGCTGAAAGAAATATATCATGCATTACAATGAGTGAATGTAAA